>NC_056731.1:776227672-776547672 GCF_019279795.1 Protopterus annectens
ATTATATTATCCCCATAAACCACAGAAATAATGGGGTAGGGATGCTTCAGCTTGAAGTCTTTCCATTTCAACTAAGGAGAATAAATATCTGGTGGCTAGACTGCACTGTAACTACAGAGAATGTGTGATAAGATGGTGTGGAGAGACAAGAAGCAGAACTGTAAGGACAAGCTGCATGTGTAGAAAAAAGAAGGTGTGGGTGATGCCAAATGTTGAGAAAAATGCAAAGGTCATGACGGCAAGACATTAGATAAGGGATCTTAAAGAGGCAAGTGGGGGGGGACTAGATAAAAGTAGAGGAGGATACAGTAAAGGGGATGGGGGGCTATATCTAGGAGCAGCAAGGTAGGCTGGCTTTGTGGCAAGGTGTTTATGTGCCACAATGGATGGGAAATTGGTGCTTGGGAAAATATATAAGGGTGGCAGAAGATAGGCTTAAAGTATGCTGCAATGTGGGAGAAGAGAGTGCCAAATGGATTTAGGGACTTTCATAGTGTAAAAGAAAAGTACTCTTTTAGGGAAGGAAACTGGTTACTGGATAAGGAGAATGGCCTTAAACTCATTTGCTTATTTTTTGTTTTACACTTTGTTGATCCATTTAGTCTCTTTAGGTCAATGGCCTCTTTTTAGAGAGGCCCAATGTGGTATTCCTACTGACTAAGGGAAATTTAGCAAGGTCACTATGGAACTTCCACTACACTTTTCATTACGTGCAATGGGATCTTGTATCCAAATGAACTATCAGCAACTTAGGCAGATGGGGCCTCAGTTTAACATCTTATCTGAAGGACAGTGTAAAATGGCTCGCAAGACCTTTCAAGGGCCAGTCAAGTGGCAATGAAAGTGGAACAAAAAAAAAAAAGAGGTAATTTAATTTATAGTAAAAGTGATTTTTTTTTCTTCTTTTAGCTATGGACTGCTGTAGAAGTCCAATCATGACAAAATGGCAAAGGGACTTACAGAAATGTCTGTGGTTAACCATTGTGTGAATTACTGCACATCCATTTTATCATATCATATGAAGCCGTAAAGACAGAAGAGCAGCAAGTGGTATTTTGGTCTTCTTTTGGCTCTGCATTTTGTCCCTCTATTTTTTAAACAATTTGCTACCAATTATTAACCAGACTGATTTCCAGAATCTAATGAACTAAGCCGTATATTTTGCCATGCCAAAAATCTGTTCAGTTGCACTGCAGACAGTGCTCTCCGAGATGCACTACATACAGCACTGCAGACAGTGCTCTCCGAGATGCACTACATACATAACAATGCTACTGCATATTTCCTTCTGGTAATTATTTCCATTACAAGCTGGTAGACAAGTACACATTAAAAAATAATCCAAAATTTGAATCTAAATGAACAAAATGCATTTATGCATGGTACTAAAGTGTGTGTGTCTGTGTGTGTAGGGATAGAATGAAGTGCTTCCACAAACTGTCACATCTCTGCAAATACATGAATCTATGAATGCACCTCACACTTTAAGCTCAGCAACAGTAACATAAGTAAAGTTTATATTTTATCCTCAGTGCAGGATTATAAGCAAAGTGGCCTTTTTAATATTTACTCCCCAAAAGCAGCAGCTGGAAACATTTGCTTATGGGATAAAAAATGCCAATCAGCACTTCATGTACTCCCTACCATTATGCCATGATAGAAAAATTACAGTTGCATAGTTAACCTAATAAAACCAAATGATGTTTGAATATCATCGTTACTGTAATACATACAGATGGGACATGTGTCAAGGATACCATATTCCCAGCCTGTCTACAAAATGGAGTCACGTTTCTCACATACTGTGTGTCTGCACTTAGCATGAGCAGAGGAGCAGAGAAGCAAAGAAGAAAAAAAGAGGGATGTACCAAAAAGTACAGTTCTGTACACTTACCATAAATGTAGATGTTTGAGTGTATTTACTGCTGCAGTCATCACATTTGGGTTATCTGCCTGCAGGTAGCCCTCAGCCGGTATGAATACCAGAGTCCTCAGATTTCTGCGTCGGATGCTGTCGCTTCTTCCATGACATCAGGTCGTCAGGGGTATAAAACATGCAGCCGACGCCATGACATCAGTTTTTCTTGCCCCAGATGTCAGGTGCCCCCACAATAGGAAGCAATTATATGGTATGGTACACCCCTATCAAAAAGCAAATACACATGAAAAAATATATATATACCAAACAAGAAGGAAAGGTAGAGAAGTCAGGGGGGCTGGGCTGGAGGGAGGGTAACCAGGACTGCAACACTTGAACATCTACATTTAAGGTAAGTGTACACACTGTACTATGTTCTTCGTGTTTCACTGTTGCAATCATCACATTTGGGTTGATTCCCAAAGCTAAGGAAGGCAGGAGGTACTTAAAGAGCATTAGGGCCAGCTATTAATCCCTGCAAGACTGCTGTGGCAAATCCATCTCTGGATTTAGAAAAGATAGGCAGGTGGTAATGCTTGGTGAAGGTATGTACAGAGCTCCATTTAGCAGCTTCCAGGATGTCCCTGGTAGGGGCTCCTCTGAGAAATGCCGTAGAAGTAGATGCAGCCCTGGTGGAATGTGATCTTATCCCCTGTGGGGTAGGTTTTCCATGGTGCTTGTAGCAGAAATGAATGCAATGGGCTATCCATTTGGAAATGGTTTGCTTTGAAATTGCCTTCCCCTCTGCCCGTGCAGCAAAGTCAACTAGCAGCTGGTCAGATTTTCTGAGAGGCTTAGTTCTGTCCAAATAGAATCTAAGTTGTTTGTGCACGTCCAGAGAGTGCATTATCCGTTCCCCTTTGTTTTGTGGATTAGGGAAAAAGGTAGGCAAATGAATGGATTGGTTCAGGGCCACACTAGATACCACCTTGGGCAAAAAGGAAGGATTAGTCCGGAGGGAAACCCTGTCCGTATGGAAGATAATGAAGGGTTCCACTGCCATGAGGGCCTGTAATTCCGACACTCTTCTTGCTGAAGTGATGGCTAGAAGTAAGGCTGTTTTCCAAGAAAGGAATTTCAACTCTGCTGTTGCAGCTGGCTCAAAGGGGGGGAAGAGTGAGCTTTTCCAATACAAAATTAAAGGTCCCAGGCTGGAATGGGAGCTCCCCTGGGGGGTCTTAAAATTTTGGCCCCTCTAAGGAATTGTTTTAGCAAGGGGTGAGAGAAGAGGGGTGGCTCAGTATTATAAGGTGCTGAAATGGCAGAGGCATGAATCTTAATTGATGAGAAGGATAGGCCCTTGTGGAGCATTTCTGTTAAGTACTCTAGAATATGAGGTAAGCTGGGCACTGTTGTGGCCATCCCCTGAGCCTGGCTCCAGGAACAGTGTCTTTTCCACTTTTCAACATAGGATTTTCTGGTACTAGGTCTCCTTGCCTCCAGAATGACATCCCACACCTGCTTACTGAGGGATGCTGGAGGAGAGCTCATGGAATAAGCCAGGCTGCAAGGTTCAGGTTTGAAGCTGAGGGTGCAGAATCTGGGGCACCTGCTGGGACAGCAGGGAAGGGGTCTGAGGCAGGTGCCACGGTTATAGCAGTGTCAGACTGCGCAGGAGGGGGGTACCAGTGCTGGCGTAGCCAGTCTGGTGCAATCAGTATTGTTCTTGGCTTGTCCTGTTTGATCTTTAGTAGAACTTTTGAGAGGAGAGGCAGAGGGGGAAAACCATAAACCGAGAGGCTTTCCCAGGTAAAGGACAGGGCATCCACTTTCCAAGCTTGACTGTGGGGAGTTCTGGTGCAGAATTTGTTCAACTGGTAGTTCTGAGAGGAGGCAAACAGGTCTACCTCTGGGGTCCCCCATTTGTCCACAAGAGGTTGAAAATTTTGGGTTCTACTTCCATTTGTGTGGGTCCATGAGACTTCTACTTAAGTCGTCTGCCAGTGAATTTAGTTTGCCTGGCAGGAATTGAGCTTGTAGGTGCATTTGGTAGCTCAAGGCTGTGCTCCACAGAGTCATGGCTAGTCTGCAGAGAGGGTAGGAGTGGTTTCCCCCCTGCTTGTTTATGTACCACATAACTGTGGTGTTGTCTGTCTTTACCATTAGTTATTCTGGAAGAATAAACTCTTTGAAGGCTGACAGAGCATTCTGTACAGCTAACATTTCTTTTTGATATGCAGGTGCATCTGTCTCGGGTTCCATTTGCCCTGAATGCACTGCCCTGCCATGTGAGCCCCCCATGCATAGTTTGATGTGTCTGTTGTTAGGGTTTGGGCGGCAGGGGATAGAGTGAAAGGGAGTCCCTTGTTGTGGTAGCAGGTCTCTGTCCACCAAAGAACACTGTCCTTAGACAAGGAATGAGAGGAGTCATTGTTTCCAGGTCCTGAAAATGTTGACACCATAACCTTTGTAGATACCATTGGAGTTTCCTCATATGCAGTCTTGAATTTGGAATTGGCAGAATGCAAGAGGTCATGAACCCCAGAGCTTGCAGTATTTTCCTTGCAGATAGCTGGGTTTTTGTGGCCAATAGTTCGAAGCAGGTTGTCAAATAAACTTGTTTCTCCGGAGTGAGGAACGCCATCTGGGTAGTTGCGTTCAAGCTTGCTCCCAGGAATACAATCTGTTGGCAGGGTACTAGGTGAGATTTCTTTTCGCTGATGGTGTACCCCAGTGAGGCTAGAAATTTCTTTACAAATGCCAGGTGTTATAATAGCAAGTCCTGGCTTTCTGCCTGAATCAGATAATAGTCCAGGTATGGATAAATTTGAATATTTCTCTGCCTGAAAAATGCAATGGCTGGAGCTAGATACTTTGTGAACACCCTGGGCACAGTAGATAAAGCAAAGGGAAGTGCAGAGAACTGAAAGTGCATGGAGCCCGCCCTGAAACGTAGGTATTGTCTGCATGGTTCTCTTATTGGGATGTGCAGGTAAGCTTCCTTTAAGTCTAGTGTTGCCAGCCAGGCATCCTTGGCTAGCATAGGAAGAAGCTGTTGAAGAGTTAGCATAATGAATTTTGGAACCACCAGAAAGGTGTTGAGAATAGAGAGGTCCAGGATAGGACTCCAGGAGTCTTCTTTTCTGGGTACCAGAAACAGTCTTGAATAAAAACCTTGTCCCCTTAGTTTTGCTGGGACAGGTTGAATAGCCCTGATACTGAGAAGAGAGAGAACCTGCTGTTAGGCCTCCACCTATTGATTTGGGGGGAGGTCTGGCCAACCATTTGGGGTTTGTAGTGTGCGGAAGTGGAATCTGTATCTAAACTATGTTCAAAACCCATTTGTCCTGGGTAATGAGTTACCAGTTTTTTGCTTGCAGAGCGAGCTTTCCTCCTAAGGCAGCAAGTAGTTGAGCAGGGCTTGGACGGGTTAAGGTTAAGTCATTGTGTCATTTTTCCATAGGGGGTGGCGTACTACTCCCTGCTTTGGAAGTGGGAGCCCCCCACTGCTTAGATCTGTGCGTAGCCTGAGACTGAAGTCTTGGTGGTCTGCTGTTCCTGGGTTTGGACTGAGGAGGACTGTAAAGAACCAGTTCTTTGAAGGCCAATGCCTACTGAATCTGAGAGGATGTACTTGTAGAAAATCGTTAACAGTTTGCATAGATTTAGCTTTTTCCTCCATCTTTTTGAGGACTTCCTCTGCTTTGTTGCCAAAAAGGCGGTCTTGGTTTAAGGGTGCATCCAATAATTTAACTTTAACATGATCTGGCAAGTTCTGTTCCTTAAGCCAAGCATGCCTTCTAAGTACAGACCCAGTGACAACAGCCCTGCAAGATGCTTCTACAGCATCAAAACCGCATTGCAAAATATGTTTACCAACTTGTTCTGCAGAATGCATTAAATCTTGCAAGTCTTTGTGTTCAGTACAGTCAGGAATCAACATCATTTTCTGTTTACGTAGTCCCATAATATGCTGCTAATACTTTAACATATGAAACTGGCAATTTAGAGCCTTAATGGCCAAAGCAGCAGAAGTGTAAACCTTTTTGCCACATCTGTCTAAGGCTCTAGAATCTCTATCAGAAGGGGTAGGATTTTTGGCAGCAGTAGCCTTAATACCTTTTTGTCCTTGGGAAATGGTCTCTGGTTCCGCAGTAGGATTCTTGATGAGGAACTTGTGAGAGTCAAGTACTCTGCAGTACCGGTCAGGTTTTCTGGGAGCTTGAGGTAAAGGTTCTGGGGTAAGGCTAGATTCCAAGAAAACATCATCTACAACAGCCAGAACAGGAGGGATAGCTAAAGGCCTGTGTTGAGGCAGGAGTAAGAATTCCCAAGTCTCTTTTTAGACTCAAAATAGTCCTGGCTTTCCCAGCAGAAATGCTCCCTAAGGGTATGCAAGGTTTCATCAAAAGAAAAATCTTCTGGAGGGGAAGCACAGGGAATGGAATCTTCTGCATTAGAATCCTCATAAGTAGATAAGGGCAAATCCTGGTAATCAGAAGGACAAGCACAGATATCAGATTCCTGATCAGAAGAATCAGAAAGAAAGTTGTTCTAGGTCTCTTAGAAGGGGAAGGCCGGCTTCCCCTAATTAAGGTAATAAGGTCTTCAGCCATTCTAAGCATTTGTTTTTGAGCCATATGGGCCCGAGTCATCGGTTTGGTCATCTGTTTTCTAGGCGTAGTGCGAGTTTTAGGCCTGAGGAATTCGGTACTTCTAGTTGGAAATTATGCTGCCGGTTTAATATGAAACTCTGTAGGCCTGAATACACCCTCAGAAGCCGGTGCCTGCACAACGGCTCCAGAACCATCCAAGGTAGAGACATCTGCAGGTTCCATAGTCGAAGAAGCATCTCACAGCATACCGGACTCTGAATGGGTCTCAGTAGAGGCCTGCAAATCTGTAGTACCAGGTATCAGGGGCTGCAAAAGCACCTCACTGAATACCGGCGGACTGGCGACTAGCTTAATGGAAGCGTCATCAGCAGTTTTGTACCTATGCTGTCTGTATCTGTTTTTATACTTATGTTTTTTTCGGAAGATCGGTAGCCGGATGGCTTAACGAAGCCATTTCGGAGGGCAGAGCTCGAGAATGAAAGTATTTAGCTGCAAAAATAGCCCAACAATGAATAGTTCGGGAGTTGAACAAGGCACAAACCGACAGTGAGGGACGTTGTGGTCTGGGCCTAAACAGGTGATGCAGTAAGAATGAAAATCTCTATGAGGTATTTGCTTTCCACAGGCAAGACAATTGTTAATTTTTTCTGACATCGGTTAGAGCAAGAAAAAAAGATCCCCAATGGGGTACTTATCTTTTTAGAAGACTTCGGGTCTGAAACTCGAAAATGAAAATTTCAGGAGTCGGCCGACTGGCACTTGCGAACTGCCTCTGCTTCGGGCACCGCACTCCAAGACAGACAGATGTAATGGCGTCGGCTGCATGTTTTATACCCCTGACGACCTGACATCATGGAAGAAGCGACAGCATCCGAGACAGAAATCCGAAGACTCTGGTATTCAAGCCGGCTGAGGGCTACCTGCAGGCAGATAACCCAAATGTGATGACTGCAACAGTGAAACACGAAGAACATCTACAAGCGTTCTTGCCCCTGGAATGAGAGTCTGAAACATACTGCTCAAAGACAAGTCTTGTCATAGAGAAGATAAGAAATGATAGCCTGTCCATCGTATTTCTTTAAGTTTATTGTGCAACCTAGAGAGAAGAAAAAAGTCAAACCTTGTTGTAGGTTGGACAGAAGCTTCTCCGTAAAGTCTCCTTGGATCAGTCATCTAAGTAGGGGCAGATCTGAATTGCCTTGGTCCTACAGTGTGCTATTATTAGAGCTAGACATTTTGTGAATACCCTGGGAGCAGTAGATAATCCAAATGGCAGAGCAGGGAATTGAAAATGATGTCCACCAGCTTTGAAATGTAAATGCTTTCTGTGAGACTTTGCAATGGGAATATGGGTAAGCATCTTTTAGATCCAAAGTGACCATGTAGGCCTGAGGGGCAGGCATAGACTATTGCTTTTGTAAAAGTGAGCATTTTGAACTTTGCCACTAGCAGAAATTGGTTTATTCTTGACAAATCTAGTACAGGCTTCCAAGTTTCCTCTTTTCTTGGGACAAGGAAGAGTCTTGGGTAATACCCATTCCCTTTCCTAGGTGGGTACTTCTCTGGAACCTTGCTTTAAAGGCAGATCTACTTGTGTCATAACTTCCTTTACTTGGTTTGGGAACAATAGGAATGCCAGCAGGCTTTGGCAGGGAAGTGAAAGTCTGTAACCTGCTTTGATGATACTTAGCATCCATATACCTTGGGTGATCTTGACCCATTCTTTGAATGAGAGAGAGAGAATGTTCCTCCAAGCTTTGAAGGAATACTGGGGTTTGGTGGTTGGAAGGAGGGAAGAGGATGGGGTGGGATTTGGAGAGTAGGGAACAGGGAGAGGACTAGCTGAGTCATGGTTGATCTCCACTAGGTTGCTGGGCCAGGGTACACTAGGCTTAGTAATAGTTTTGGTTTGCCAACTTTATGTTGCCTCGGTGGTTGACCCTTTTCCTTCTTTGTGTTGAGAGGGATGAAAGGATCAGTACTTAGTGGGATAGTTTCTGCAGGCTCAGCCACCTAGGTTTAGTAGAAAGTCAGACAATCTGCACAGATTTAGACCTCCTTATTTTTTGAAAACAGCCTCAGCTTTGGGAACTCTGCACTGGAAAAGCTTTCTCCAACAGGGCATTTAGCTTTAAGAAGTACTCCGCTGTTCAGACTGACCAACACAGTGTACAATGTGGATGCTTTGGGCTCCAATGGCAAGAAAGAGCTGACAGATGGCCCTGGCAGATGACCCTTACACCCAGAAGTCCCGATATCAGGTGTAGGTGTCCACCAGCCCAGGACAAGGGAGTGAAATTTCCGGTTCTTGGATGGTCAAAGGTTACCACAGCAAGGAAAAAACATATGGTTATTACTGTAACAGTGAAACATGTATATCCAATATTGTCCAGTCCAAAGGAATTCCCTTTGTCAAGTTCTTACTGATCGTCTGAGGAACTTCACAAATGAGTGGGGGGAGGTTGCAAAAAGAAACATCACTGGCCATGGGATTGGAAAGGCTTCCATCTTCCAGGCATCTTTGCAAAGAATCCCGGAAAAGAATCATTTCAGTTGACTGTACAATTGGAGACACAGGTCTATTTTAGAAATACTCCACTTGTGGAAGATCTGCAGGAACACCTCCTTGTGTAGCATCCACTCATGAGGGTCTATCCTGCATCTTGTCAAGGAGACCGCTACCGTATTCTGTTTAGAACAGATGTAAGCTGCCAGAAATAATAGTATGTGATGTACTGCTATGTCCTATGGAATCATAACCAGACTGCATATGAGGTATGATCTTGTTCTGACCTGTTTATCTACCACATTACAGTGGTGTTCTCTGTCACCACTAAAAAAGAGTGACACGAGACTAAAGCTCACTCAGGTCATTTATAAGACTCATCAATTCTTTCAGGTTGATGTATTTATGTCTGTGCTTTGGCTCCCAAACTCCCTGTATTGACACCATGAGAAACAGCACCCCAAGCCAGTCTGAAGCCACACAGATTTGAGAAATCACTAGAACTTTCTCATGCGAAAGCTGGCAAGAGTAATCATAAGGATAGAATCTTAAGAAATGTTCTTCCAGTGGATTTTTTTGTAGAGAGAAAGATTAAGGTAGTGCTGCTGATGTTTGCCTCTTTTATGGGGGAAGAAATGCAGACATCAGCTAGATGCCCAGAAGACATTCCAGAAAAACAGTTTGTGAGATGGAATCAGGAATTACTTCTTTAGGGTCAGGGTGAAACCCACATTGAAAGATAAGGGGTCCGAATGGAAAGATGATAAAATCAGCAAAAGGAGAAAAGTACTGTGGAAATGAATTCATCATCAAGTCTTGGTGAGTACCTTCATGAGGTGGACCCTATTTTCCACAAAATCTCACCAAGACAACACTGATATGTAGACTGTATTTTATACAGTATATTTCATGGACAAAAATAGGTTGAAAAATAAAGATAACCATGTACACAAGTCCTAGAATAAAAAAAGTGCCCAATCCTGGTAGGCACACTGGTACCAGGACTGGAAAAAATGACAGTGTAGAATCCTCAAGACAATATTCCTACAATGGGGCTAGGCCAGGCCCAGGGAGAGGACGGCCCCCTATTGTACAAGGAAGTAGCTGTCCACAAAAATCACAAAAACTGATAGGCCAAAAAGAGAGTCATACAGACGATAGAGTGGACTACTGAGGATAAGAAAGAAATTATGTACTGTTATTATTATGCATAATTTCCTCAGACAAAAAGAAGTATGAAAAGATTGAGAGAGAAATTAGAGGAAAGAAATATACTTCCACAAGAAAAACTGTCAGAAGCTTCAAATAAAAATTTGTATGCAATAATACAACAGATCCATGAAAAACACTATATAGACCAAGAAACTTTGTGTTATTTGGAAAAAAAGTAACTGTGAAGTGTGAAAATTTAAATAAACAAATTTAGAGATGTTTGAAGGGTATAAAAGAGAAATAATGACATGGGGAAAAAAAAAAGAGGAGAGATCTGATATGGTGCAATATCTATGCAAAGGAGAAAGCCAAATTAATCAATACATAAAAGGCAGTCCCAAAGATATTCGAAGAGAAATGCAGGTAAAGGCATCCAGATATGGAAAATTTCACAATAAAAAAATAAGATCACAAAGAGGGAATGTAGAACAGAAGATTAGTCAAATAGAAGTTACAAAAATAGAAGCTGAAGTTATAGAATATTTGCAAAGTGAAGGATTCAGTCCAGAAAGTCTAACACAGGCTGTATCACAGTATGATGGAACAACTAGCCCTCAAAGTAAGAACAAACAATAGGAGTAGCAGACATCTGAAAATGAAATATGGACACGGGAAAGAAAGAGATTTAATGTTGTTGTCTTTCGGCTTTTCCCGTTTAGAGGTCGCCACAGCGGAACTCCGGTCCGCTAATGATTGGCAGTAGATTTTCATGAACGCCGAGGTGCCAGCTCGACGTTCAACCTTCAACGAAGGCATGCCCATTTACGCTTGTCTTTCGAACGCCCACCCAACCGCAGGGAGGACATGCAGACTCCACACAGAAGGCACTCCCCGCACTCCAGCAGAGAATCGAACAAGAGAACCTCTTGTTGTGAGGCAACAACGCTACCACTGCACCACCGCGGATGTAAAGAAAGAGAAAAAGAGATTTAATATGGAGCAGTATTTATGCAAAGGAGAAAGCAAAACTAATTAATGCAAAAAAGAGCATCAATAAAGATATTTGAAGAGAAATACAGGCAAAGACATCCAGATATGGAAAATTTTACAATACAAAAAATACGAAAACAGAGAAAAAGTAGAAGAGAGAATTAGTAATGGAGAAGTTAAAGAAATAGAAACTGAGGTTATGGGTTACCTGAAAAGTGAAGGATTTAGTGTAGAAAATTTAACTCTGATAACACAACAGGATAGAGCAATGGACACCCAAATTAAGGATAAATCAGTGGAGTGGGAAGCATCTAATCAGCTGATATGAAGATACTTTGGAGCCTCCCACAGGAAACCAGTACAAATGTTCAGTTGGAGCTGTACAACAAGGGAAAAAACAGAAAACTGTGGCAACTCTGACACAGTCAGTGTCATGCAGTGATAGGCCAATGAATTCCCATATGAAACAGCAATGGATGACACAGGGCAAAACTGAAGAGAACGTGGCACAGGAAGATGCTCTGGAACTTTCTACAGAATGCCTGCAGGAAATGGAGAACAAAGAATGTGCCCTCAGTTTAGAAGAAAATGATCTAAGAGAAGAGTTGCTTGGTTTAATAGAGATGGACAGATATGTTAAGATCAATGAAAGAAATATACAGCAGAAGGTCAATAAAACCCATCAAGTTAGAAGTTTGATAAAATAAATGAAAACGGTAATTAGGACTATCCATAGAGATTCATGCAATTTAACAGAAATAGATAGGATACATTACTGTGGAGGTCAATTAATCACAGAAAAAAGTCCTCCCACAAGAACACAGGGTAGAAAGGGTGGGGAGAAATCAAATGCCATCATGGAAGTATCGAATAGAGAAAACTATAAAGCAATTAAGACAGAAGTGTCATTGTTAGAAGACTAGAGAAGAGGGAACAGATCAACAAAAATACACAAATACGTGATAAAAGCAATGCACAGCATTACAAATCAGGATTTATCATGCACTACTGCAAATATTAAGTAAAAATATCAGCACAGGCAGAAAAATCTTAGAAGATACATAGATAAATATAAAGGAAAAGTACAAAATAAGAAATTTATTGATGACCCAAAAAAGTTTTAAAGAGAATTGGGAAACAAAGTAAAAGGAACTGAAAGCCCACCAATAAAAAAAGAAATAGATGCAGTTTGGAGAAATATCGATGAAGATCCTGTGGAATATAACAAAGATGCTAAATGGACAGAAGTGAAAGAATAACTTGTTCAAATTCTACAAGATAAAAAATGGGATGAAGTAATGGCCACAGATATTGAAACAAAGTTAAGAAAAGCCTCTAACTGGAAAACCCCATGCCCAGATGCAGTACCCAACTTCCGGCTAAAAGAATTAACATCTTTGTATGATGATTTAGCCATGAGTAAGAACTATTTATATGCATACCACAAACTGACACCAGTCTGGCTAACAGGAAAAACAATGATCCTACTTAAAAGAGCAAACCTACCAGCTACCCTAAAAACTATAGACCAATAACTTGATTATCGAAGATGTATAAACTGTACACCAGAAATGATGCCAACAGAGTTTACAGTCATTTAGAAAAGAAATTAATTATGACAACAGAGCATAAGGGTAATAAAAGACAGTCATATGGAATATGGATCATTTGTTGATGAATAAAATCATAGAGGAAAACTGTAAAAAGGGGAAGAATCTAACTACTGCATGGAGAGACTTCAAAAAAACATCTGACAGTATTCCACATTCATGGATAAGAGTGCTTAAAATGTATAAGATACACCTACAGAGATAGACTACATCACAGCAACCAAGAAATAGTAGCAAACCACTTGCAGTTAAGCCATGATAAAGGACAAACTATTCTTCCAGGGACAAAAATTCAAAGAGGGATATTCCAGAATGACTCTCTGTGACCGCTGCTCTTTTATCTTGCACTTAATCCATGATGAGGTCATAGCTATAATTTGGCTCCCAGAAAACAACCAAGTGTAAAGACGTTTCATATTCTTTTTAGATCACTTAAAACTGTATAGCTCATCAAATGGGGAACTGAAAGCACAACTGCAAGAAGTCAAAACTTTTTCAAATGACAGAATGTCATTTGGTCTTGATAAATGTACACAAGCAACATTTAAAGCAGGAATGCTGCAGCACCAAGAAAACAACAGTTTGGGACAAGAATGTTATTTAAAAGAACTTGAGCAAGGAGGAGTGTATAAATTTTTGGGAACTGATGAAAGATAATCAATAAAACATCAACAAATGCAAATAAAACTTAGTAAGGAATATTTTTGGAAGACTTAAATTAATCCTGAAAACAGCAGAGACATCTAGGAGCAAAGTTCAAGTTATAAACCAGTTTCCTCTTCCTGTCCTAACTTACAGTTTTGGAGTGACTGACTGGCCCCCCAAAAGGTGCTGGATAGATTAGACAGGAAAACAAGAAGGATGCTTCATGCTCATCAAATCAGTGCATACCAAGATTATATATCCCCTGTTTTGAAGGAGGTATGGGCCTCAAATGATTACATGTACAGATCTGCAAAAGTGGGACTGCATATATATCTGCTGACCTCAAGACCCACACATAGTGAAAGTTTTGTAACATGAGGAGAAGAAACCTAAGATGACTTCCCTGCTTGGTCTAGCAGAAGTATATCAGCATCAAGCAGAAATGGAAATCAAACCAAAAGTAGATAAAAATCAGGCAGCAACTGAAAGTGCCAAAAAACAAAAGAAAGAATAAAGTGAAGGATCAGATGAGAGGGCAAAAAATGTGGAAAATGTATAAATATAGTTTCAAGTACAGAAAACTCTTAGAACAATGTCACGCTGATCAGGACCAAATGCAGGAATGGTTAGAGAGAGGTGAACTCAAACCAAAAGATGAAAGGTTAATATTGGCAGCCCAAAGTCCACTGAACATGTGGGAGAAATAGACAAATGTACGTTCTGTAAAACAGAATTAGAAACAGTTGCCCACCTTGTTGCTGGTTGTGACATACTAATAGCAGAAAGACTATATACTGAAAGGCATAATAATGTGACAACACTGTTGTACTAGGGATTGTGTAAACTGTAGCTGAGAAACACAGAAAACATAAGCCACAAAGCTACATAAAAAATGAAGTCTACATCACATGGGATCACCCATTACTAGCAGTTCAAAGATAGATGCAAGAAAACCAGACATAGTGGTCCATGAAAAGAAGACAAAAGTAGCATTGATCATCAAAATCATTACACCAAGTGACTACAGTGTCTTGCATATACAGAAACGAGAGCAATTTGGAAGAAAGAAACCCAGACAGTTCCAATAGTAGCAGGAACAATGGGTCTTATAAAGAAGAATCTACAAAGGAGTCATTACTGGGCACATTGCAGGTGCTGCGAAGAGCCCTTCTGGCTAACATTAAAGATTGAAACATTACTAATTTCATGAACTTTAATCATACTTTGACTTAGGAATGGGGTCCATTCCAGTCATGTTATTAGAAACCCAACAGACTTGGAGAAATTAAAAAAAGAAAGATTCATTGTGAGCTACAATGCTGCTACAGTCTCATGGCTGGTTAATGTGGAAATCAGGAAATCATCAGGAAAAGGAAAGAAGTATATGCAATGAAGCCTGCAATAGACTATGGCCAGAGCAAAGGCATTGGATAAAGACTCTCGAGCAGCAGAAAGTCCAAATGGCAAAATAAATAAATTGATAATGCAATTCCCAAGATAATGAATCTTACAAAACAGATTTGCATTTCTTGAGAAGGTGAATACATAATTAAGCATATTTTAAGTGTACAAATGACCAGAAATGCTTGACGGGAATTTCTGAATAGGCAAAAGAGTGTTCAGAATGGAGACATCTAGAATGTGTCACCAAGTTCTTATTTTTCTGGGATTCAGGAAAAGTTATAAGTAAAATCCTTGACTGCAGTGATCTTAGGGAACTGGCTCTATGACTCACTGAAAGAGTAAATCTGAAATTGAGTCTTAAGATGAATAAACTTCTCTCCCCACACCTTTACATCCACCCTCCAAAAATGCAACTAGACCCCACTAAAATCGCTCCATCTAGACAAAGCAGTAGAATATTTTAACAATACGTTCCTAAGCATACTAGACAATTTTGCCCTACCTAGAACTATCAGAGTGAAAACTATGTTCCTTAACTAAGGACACTAAACTGCTCAAAGACAGGGACAAAGCAAGGAAACACTACCAAGCCAGTAAGAATGAAACCACACTTGACCACTAACGGCAACTTGGGAATACAGCAAAAAAAAATATATCAAACTTGACAAAAACTGTACTACACCAAGCTACAACAAAAGGAGCATAGCAACCCACAACAATTCTGAGCCATTATGAAGCAACTACTACAACCAGAACAATCCTCCACACCTACACCTAACATCCATAATTCCACAGACAATATAGCCACCCAGTTTAACACACATTTTATCAACTCCATATGTTCACTAACCAACAAAGATAATTATTCCCCACCAATCCTATCATTAGATCTTACAGAAACCACAACCACTCTCTCAAACCTGTCCAGACCAGTACCACAAAAAATGCTCTCCGAACATAAACCCACAACCACTGCAGCAGATAAAACTGCCCACTGAATATCTAAATCAATTGGTTACTATTAGTTTGTATAATATTTTGTATTAACTACTGCCGAGTTTATGTAACATACCGTACTAACTCTTTGATCTACTTCTGCTGATATTTTTGTATGTATATACTTTGGAGCTTTTCTCCCCGGGCCTCCACTGAAAAAGGGCTCATCTTGGCCCAATGGACTTTCCCAGTTAAACTGCAAATAAATAAATAAAATAAATCTAGCAGCTGATGTCATTCCATATCCCATCTCTATTTTAATCAACCGTTCCATCACAGAATATGTGCCCAAGATCTGGAAAATATCCTACATAATACCACTCCACAAAGGAGGATCAAAAGACCTTTCCAACTTTAGACCAATAGCAATACGGCCTTCCTCTATCTAAAATACTTGAAAAATGTATCCAACTTTAACTCATGAATCATCTCCTTTCCAACAAACTTCTTTTCAACACCCAGCACGGTTTTCGTCCATGACACAGTACCACAACTGCCCTCATAAGCTTCACCAACACAGTCAATCAACTCAAAAATAACAATCAACTTGCTGCCTCCATCTTCGGGGGTATGTCCAAACCTTTGAACACCATGCCCCATCAAAAACTCCTACATGAACTCTGCCTACTAAACCTTAACCAACCAGTACTCACATGGTTCCAAAGTTACCTATTAGAACGCCAAAAGGCTGTTAAATGCAATCTGACCTCTCCTCTATTACCCATCACAGAGTACCACAAGGGTCAACTCCTCTTCACAATATTTACCACCAATCTCCACACAGCCACCCAATCTGCCACCATTATTGAGTACGCACATGACTCTACTCTAATCTGCTCTGCACCTTCCCTTCCACAACTCCAAGAAGTAACTCAGCAGTCCTTCACTGCCATAGAAACCTGGCTCATCGAATAACAACTTATCCTTAACCCAAATAAAAGAAAGCCAATGATCTTCTCCAACAAATCCCATCACCACCAAACCTCCTTTCACATTCACTCTAATACCAGAACAGAACATATTACTCAAACAAAACTGCTTGGATAACTATTAATACTTGTTTAAAACTCAATAAACACCTAGCAGCAGTAATCAAAAACCCACATAAAATTAAGCTCTCTATACAGAGTCAAGCCTTACCTCAAACTCCACCAGGCAGTCTATCGCCAGGGATCATCTACTATCCACCCTCCTATATGCTTCACCTATCTTTACTAATCTAAGACTTGACCAAGTTTGAAACATGCTATAACAAAATTGCCAGATTAGCAACTAACTCTCCATATCAAACTCACAATGGCAACGCTCTCCATCAAGTAAACTGGCTTGAGATGCCCAACCGCTTATACTTCACCCAACGAATAGCCACCCATTCCATGATATATCAACTCGATAAAAATGTCCATCTCTCCAAAATCTACTACAACCTCAGACCAGTAATAGAAGCCTGAGATCTGCCCATAAATTTCTACTAAATGTTACAAAATCAAACAGCAGCTTTGGGGACTCATTCTACTTTAATCACATCGTACTACCACTAACACCATCAAATTCAAACTTCTTAAAGCCCACCTATCCAACTCATGGCATTGCACTTGTATAAATCCTGGATGACTATACACCCCTTCACACATACCTTTTTCCCCACACCCCATCAACACAAACAGAAATACACAAGCTCTTGACAAGCTCACCACCCTCACTACACTAGTGCCACCACTTTAACTCCCTTTACTATCTCAAACTTTCATATACACCTTGCATCCACACTAATCACTTTATTGTACATCCTTCATCTCTATCTCACTCTCATTCGCAATCGAGCACACTCACTTTTGCTATACCCACAAACCTGCCTCTAATCACAACACTCACCGTAAAATAATTAGTGATCACCGTACAACAATTTATTGTAACCTTCAATCTCACTACCCTACAATGTAAATAAGCTTCCCCTTGGAAGACAGCACTCGCTGTATGTATATGCTTGTTCTCCATCACATATATGTTGTACTGTATTGCATGGTATTGTATAAAACTATTATGGATATCCAATTTCTAGTTATGTACTTACCATAACTTGGCATCTGTGTTGTCCTCTTCTCATTCTCCTTCACTGATGGGTCTTGGATCCGATTCTCAAATCAAACTTGGCCATCTGCAACAGACTTAAGCTTCCAAGCTCGAGCTCCTCCTCTACCCACAATCCTCTACCCCTAGCCCAACTTCCTCAGATCGAGTTTGCTGCCCCTCATAAACAATATATAGAAACAGAGATAACCAAGAACTTAACCGGGACCCAAGGTCCATCACTAGCTATTCCAGATCCTTTAGAAGCAAAAAACTGCTTTGGGAGGGGGATGGTTGGGTGGGAAGGTGAAGCAGAATAAGAACAGGACAACACAGATGCCAAAGATGTTATGGCAGACAAGGCCTTACCTTCTTGCTCGCTGTGGATCAGGGTTTTCTTAACAGATGGTCCAAACAGAGAGGAACCATCAAAAGAGGGATTGACAAAAGACGCCTTAAAGTGCTCTGCAAAATCACACAGCCTAATCCAAGCATAACAAAGTGTTGCCCGAGAAGAACCCTCCGCTGAGTGGAAAACAAGTCTCATGAAAGAGTTTGCTATGGAAGTGAGAGTGGTCAGCTTTGGAGAAATCTTGTCAAACATCCTTAGGCATGCACTCCAACAAATAATCAGAGAGTTCCTTGACCATATCCTCTCTGAAGGAGAACAAAATGTGCCAGACAATTGACAGCTTTCAGCAGAAAGCAGCATGCTTTCTGAACCTCTCCAACACTTTAGAGTCCATGTTTGGCGGATGGACAGTAGAGCTCTGCTGGGCAAGCTCTTTCTTGGTAGCGACTGCCACCACCATAGCGTTAACTGGATGCCCTTACTCAAGAAAGCATGGCCTTCCAGAGGTGAAAGGATTTTGTCCGGTTGTTTAGGTACTGCGTCTATGGTGTCTGGCTCCTTCCAGGCCTGACAGGCTACAAGGACTATGAGAGCATCCACTGGGGGGGGGCAACCCAAGATGTAGAAGGTCCTGTCCCAAAGGCCTCCAAGAATACAGATTCCTCTGAAGAGGGGTTTTTGGAAGATCAACCACCCTTTAATTTCAAGTGCTCTAGGATTTCAGAAAAAGAGTCATCATCTGGTGGTGATTTGGGAAACCCCTTTCCCTCAACGTAATTCATATCCTCGGTGAGGGACTCCATGGAGTGTCAATGTGCCTCCTTTTGCACGTCCTCTCTTGCGGCATCTCCTCAGTGGATACTCTGGGGAGGAGCCAGAAGAGGAAGGGGCCACCTCAGGTGGAACAGCCAGGAGGTCCTTCGAGATAGGATGACCCTAGACAGAAATGGTAGATCCAAGGCCTCAATCCAAGGGGGGCACACGGGGCGGAGCAGCAGTCAAAGAGTCCAGCTCCCTGTCAAAAGAGAAAGCCTTTTCTCTTTTGACAGGGAGCTGGACCCTTTGACTGCCAAAAGAAAGCTTTTTCTATAACCTGGAAAGCCGAAGGCCCTAGCTGAAGCCAATAAGGAAGATGGAGGGAGCCCACCAGAACTCCAACTCACAGACAGAACCAGTCCTGCGCTGTCGAGGGCCAAAGCTCCAACGGGAAGGGAGAGATCCGAGAACACCGGAGCTGAACTTCGCCCCTCAGACCCAGCCAAAGCATTCAGGGCCTGACACACATTCTGATCTTTTATTTGTGAGGAATGCTGCAGCAGTGAATGTAAGGACATAGTACAGTTGTGTAAAATACTACGATAACGGTAGATTTCCTTGCCTTCACCGCTGCAGTATTCACTCCCTCCCCCATCCCCCTAGTCTTTTTTCCATCCTGGATGTGCAGGTTCTCCTTGGTTTTCCTTAGACTGCAGTTCCTACTGGGGCAATCAGTTCTGAGGATGATACGCCTGAACATCACCTTTATGCCCAACCTTACACAAGGAGTGTGCAGGTGATGTTCAGAGTACCTTAAAGCAACGGCAGACTTTGGTAAACTGGTCAGATGGTGGGCGTCACGGCAGAGGTGGTCAAGGTAATGGTCAGTCGAAGAAGCAAAGGTCCTTGGATCTGAACCCGAATCTGTCAAAAGACTACAATCCTGGGGCTCTGAAACTGAAACATGGATCGGAGAAGGAGATAAAGAAATAGGTGAAAGTACAGTTGTGTACACGTACCATAAATATAGATGCTCGAGTGTATTCACTGTTGCAGCCATTACACTTGGGTTATCCTGCTGGCAGGCTACCCTCAGTCGACCTGAATTCCAAAGTCTAGGTCCGGCGTTGGTTGCTGTCGTCGCCTCCTCCCTGACGTCAGAGCGCCAGGGGTATAAAAGATGCAGCCGATGCCATTTTCTTCAGTTTTTCTTGCCCCAGATGTCAGGTGCCCCCAAAAGGGAAGGCTAAAAAATATGCCAATAAAACATGCATGCACCACAATATATTATACCTTCATCTACAAGCAAATACACCACATAGGTTGTACAGAATAGAGAAGTGCAGATAAGTTCCAGCAAGGAAATGGGGGATGGTAGGTGGGTAACCAGGACTGCAACAGTGAATACACTCGAACATCTACATTTATGGTAAGTGTACACAACTGTACTATGTTCTTCGTGTTTCACTGTTGCAGTCATTACACTTGGGTTGAATCCCAAAGCTATGGTTGGGAGGCTGGAGCTAATATAGTATTAGGAGTGGCTATGAGGCCCTGCAGAACTGCAGTGGCAAAGCCTGCCCTGGATTTAGAGTAGAGTGGTAAATGATAATCATTGATGCAGATAAGGTGAGAGACAAAAAGTCCATTAGCAACTGTTTATGCTTCTATTTTTCAGAACAGTACTGCTCAATACTCTACGGCTCTGCCCTCACTTTACATCTACCTATGGCCCATAGCTTCTGTATCACAAACATACCTGTTAAACTGTCAATCTGGAATGGTATGTCAAACTGTGACAACTCCGGGTACATGACTAGAGGGGACTCGTACATGTCAGGGGTACATATCCAGCACAGAATGGGTGCCCTACACTGCTGTTATGTGAGTGTGCACTGAACTCCAGGTAGCAGCCTCTAAAAAATGTCTTTGGTTGGTACTCCCCTGAGAAAGGCTGCTGAAGTGGCTGCTGCTCTGGTTGAGTGTGGCCTAATGCCCTTAGGCACTGGCTTGTCATGTTGTGAATAGCAGAAACGAATGCAGGTGCCTATCCACCTAGAAATAGTCTGCTTTGAGATAGTCTTTCCTTGTGATCCTGCAGCATATGCCACTAGCAGTTGTTCCATCTTTCTGAAAGCTTTGGTTCTGTTCCAAGTAGAATGCAGAATTCTCTCCCCCTTATTCTGTAGGTTTGGATAGAAAGTAGGCAGATGAATAGCTTGGTTAAGGGCCACACTGGAGACTACCTTAGGCATGAATGTCGGGTTTGTCCTCAGAGAAACCCTGTCTGGATAAAAAAAGATAAAAGTTTCCACAGCCATGAGTGCCTGTAGCTCCGAGACTCGCCTTGCAGAAGTTATTGCTAGGAGCAGAGCTGTTTTCCAAGATAAAAACTTTATATCAGCTGTAGCGGCTGGCTCAAAAGGAGGTAGGGTGAGTTTTTCCAAGACATAATTGAGGTCCCATGCAGGTATTGGTGATCTCCTTGGAGGCCTTAAGTTTTTGGCTTCTCTGAGGTACTGCCTTAACAAAGGATGAGAAAAGATTGGTGGCTCTGTATTGTAATGAGCCGAAATGGCAGAGGCATGAATTTTAATTGATGAAAAGGATAGGCCTTTGTCCAGCATCTCAGTTAAGTATTGCAAAATCTGAGGAATATTTGGAACAGCTGTGTCAATTCCTTGTGCCTGGTTCCAAGCATAGAATCTCTTCCATTTCCCAGCGTAAGATTTTCTGGTACTAGGCCTTCTGGCCTCCAAAATGACATCCATCACAGCTTTAGTGAGGGGCGTGTTTTGTATGACTACATTATCTGCCATGCTGCCAGATTTAGGGTCTTTAGCTGGCTGTGCAGGATCTGATTGTATGTTGGGATAGTACATGAGGTATTTGAGGAAAGGTCCAAGACGGGCATTGAGACAAGTTTCTTAGAATTGGATACCAGTACTGGCGTTGCCAGTCTGAGGCAATCAGTATCATTTTTGGCTTCTCCTGTCTGACCTTTAGGAGTACCTTGGGGAGGAGAGGCAGTGGAGGAAAGGCATATACTGCCAAGTTTTTCCAGCTGAAAGATAGGGCGTCCACTTTCCATGCTTGTCTGTGGTAAGTCCTTGTGCAGAATCTTTTCAGTTGGTAGTTGTGAGGAGAGGCAAATAGATCTATCTCTGGGCATCCCCATTTCCTTGTTATCATGCTGAAGACTTGTGGATCCAATTTCCACTCGTGGGGATCCATGAGGTTTCTGCTTAGTTCATCTGCCAGAGTATTTATCTTTCCTGGCAGGAATTGTGCTTGCAGATGTACTTGGTAAGTCAATGCTGTGACCCACAAAGTCATGGCTAGTCTGCAAAGGGGGTAGGAATGAGTGCCTCCCTGCTTGTTTATATACCACATGACCGTGGTGTTGTCTGTCTATCAGTAGTTGTCCCGGATGAAGTAGGTCCTTGAAGGCTGTCAGGACATTCTGAACAGCTAGCATCTCTTTTTGATTGATATGTAGATGCATTTGGTTTGCGGACCATGTGCCTTGAATACACCTTCCTGCCATGTGGGCCCCCCAGGCATAATCTGATGCATCCGTTGTCAAGGTTTGCCTGGCTGGGGGTAAAATGGATGGCTGTCCCTTGTTCTGGTGACAACCCTTCGCCCACCATCGAAACTCCTGTTGCAGGCAGGAAATGAGGATAATTATTGTTTCCAGACTGTGGCAATGTTGAGTCCAAACACTTTTTAGGTACCATCGAAGTTTCCACATATGCAGTCTCGCATATGGAATTAGTAGAATGCAGGATGCCATGAAGCCCAAAGCCTGCAGAATTTTTCTTGCAGATAAATGGGCCTTTGTTGCCAACAGGTTGAAATAGGTAGTCAGTTGTGTCTGTTTGTCTGGCGTGGGATAAGCCATCTGGGCAGTTGTATTTAAGCTTGCACCCAGGAATATTATCTCTTGAGAGGGTGCTAGTTTTGATTTCTTTTCGTTGACTGTGTACCCTAGGCCTGTTAGAAATCTCTTTACAAACGCCATATGCTGTAGTAGAATGTCCTTGTTCTCTGCTTGAATGAGGCAGTCGTCCAAGTAAGGATATATTTGTATTTCTCTTTGTCTGCAGAATGCAATTACTGGTGCCAGGCACTTTGGCTTATCTACTGTGCCCATGGTCTTCACAAAGTGCAGTGCAGAGAATTGGTAGTGCATTGAGCCAGCTTTGAATCTGAGGTATCTTCTGCATGATGGTCTGATTGGGACATGCAGGCATGCCTCTTTTAGGTCTAAAGTCACAAGCCAAGCCTTCTTGCCCAGCATGGGCAGAAGTTGCTGTAGAGTCAACATTTTGAATTTTGGTATACCCAGAAATGTGTTTAGTATAGATAGGTCCAGTATTGGTCTCCAGGTCTTATCCTTTCTTGGGACCAAGAAAAGTCTTGAATAAAATCGTTGTCCCTGCTCTTGCTCTGGTACTTGTTGAATGGCCCTCATGTCCATGAGGGATGAGACTTGCTTTTGTGCCTCTGCCCATTGATGTTTTGGCAGGTCTGACCAACCATTTGTCCTTGGCAGGGTATGGAAGTGAAAGTGCCTTGTGACACTATGTCTAGGACCCATTTGTCCTGGGTTATTATGTGCCAATTTTGAGAAAAAAGTGCTAGTCTTCCCCCTAAAGGTGCTGCCAGAAGATAAGTGCTTGGTGCAGGCAGGGGAAAGTTATTGGAAATGTTTCCTGTATGGCTGTGATTTGTCTTCTCCACTTTTGGAGGTAGAACCACCCCATTGTTTAGACCTGTACAAACCTTGGGGCTGGGATCTGCCACTTGGGCGTCTGTATCTGCCCCTTTGTGGTCCGACACTGGAAAGGACCAATTATTTGTAGGCCAGTGTCTGCTAAATCTAGGTGGCTGTACCTGTAAGAAATCCTTAACCGTTTGCATAGATTTAACTTTGTCCTCCATTTTCTTTAACATCTCTTCTGCTTACCAAACAAGGTATCATGCTGTAATGAAGCATCTAATAATTTTGCTTTGACAAGATCAGTCAGATTTTGTTCCTTTAACCAAGCATGCCTCCTGATAACAGAACCCGTAACAGCGGCCCTGCAGGAGGCCTCCAAAGAATCAAAACCACATTGCAAAGTATGTTTTCCAACTTGTTCAGCTGCATGCAATAAATCCTGCATTTCTTTGTTTTCTGCACATTCAGAATTTATCAACATTTTCTGTTTAAGCAGTGACATAATATATTGCTGATATTTGACCATATGAAACTGACAATTTAAAGCTCTATAGCCAAGGTAGCAGAAGTGTAAATCTTTTTTCCCCATCTGTCCAATGCCCTAGAATCCCTGTCTGAGGGGGTAGGGTTTTTTGCAGTGGAAGCCTTGACCCCTTTGGGACCCTGAGAGATTGTTTCTGGGTCAGCAGCAGGGTTTTTGAAAAGGAATTTGAGAGAGTCAGGAACCATGTAGTACCTGTCTGGCTTAACAGGAGCTGGAGGTAAGGAGTCAGGGGTCAGACTGGACTTTGAAAATATATCATCTACAATATCTAACACAGGTGGAGTAGCTAAGAGCCTGTGTTGTGGTAGTAAAAGGAAGTCCCTGAGCCTTTTCTTAGATTCTGAAAAATCTTGGCTCTCCCAGTGAAAATGCTCCCTCATGGTATGCAAGGTTTCCCCAAAACAGTAATCCTCAGGAGGAGAGGCTGAAGGGATAGATTCTTCAGCACCAGAATCCTCATAGGAAGGAAGAGAGTATTCCTGATCAGAAGAGGAATCAGATGAAATGGAAACCTGATCTGAAGATTCATATTCTGTCTTTTGCCTAGGTCTTTTATCAGATGGGGGATGGGAACCCCTGATTAAAGTAATTAGGTCTTCGGCCATTTTGAGCATCTGCTTTTTGGGTATGGAGGCCTGTCCATGAGGCTGTTGTACTTGTTTCTCTGTCTTTAAAGGTGCTTTAGTCTTTGGCCTTTGAAGCTGAAGTCATTTTAATGTATGACTGAGTAGGTCTGAAAACACCCTCAGAAGCCGATGCCTGCTCAGCGGCTCCGGACCCATCGGAGGGAATAGTCTCCCAAGGTCCAATACCTTGATCTTCCAGTGGCCTAGTCGACTCCACGTGGGAGCCGGTAGTGGCCTGTGGGTCTAAAGTAGCGGGCATCAGGGGCTGCGAAGGCGCCTCACTGAGAACCGGCGACTTGGCAGCTGCAACCACCAAAGCATCTACCGGGGCTCCTTTGGATCATGCTTGCCTGTCTGATGGTGGAGAAAGAATTTTGTCTGGCCTTTTGGGTATAGGCTCTACGGTGTCAGGATCCTTCCATGCCCTAGTGGTGATGAGGTCCACCAAAGGGTCTGCTGGAGGGGAGACCCAAGAAGTAGATGGGCCCGCGCCAAAGGCCTCCAGGAATATGGACTCATCCGCAGAGGGTTTGGGGGCTGACCAACCTTCTCTTTGGCGGAGGATCTCCATAATGTCTCTGAACGAGACGTCCTCTGAAGGTGATCTGGGGGAACCCTCTCCTTTCTCCAAGTCCGTATCAGTGGTAATGGACTCAGGGGAGTCCAATTGCCTCCTCTTACACTTGCGCTTACGAGGATTCTCTCCAGTGGGACTCTCTAGAGAGGATTCATAAGCCTCCGGGGGTTCCCTGAGGGGAACAACCTGGGGTTGCTTTGGCACGGGATGTCCCTGAGACAGGGTAATGGGAGCAGAATCCAAAATCAGAGGGGTCTGGGTAGGCTCCGAGTAGGTGAGCTGTGGTCTCAACCCCTGGGAGAAAACCCTTTCCACTGCCCTGAACGCCGATGGAGAGCACACCGCCGTAGAACGTAAGGAAGAGGCTCTCCCCGGCACCGAAGCAGGGATCAGAGCCAAGGGAGGGGTAGTCCGGGCACCAAGGATGGGATCCTAAACAGCGAGATCTCAACCCTTGGGTCCAACTCCCCGACCACGGCTCCAAGAGTCTTCTGGATCAGAGATCGGATCCGAGGAACTCAAGGTGACGGCCGGCGTCGTGGAAACGAGAACCATCGGCTGGTAAGAGCTTGTGTCCACACTCTGTGCACTTCTTAAACAAAACCTTAGGCTGTTCAGCCATAGTAGAAACAGTCAAAGCCCTAACGGCCCACTCACACACGCATTCTAACAGGGACTGGGCCTAGGTGGGAAACCAGAAACACAAACACAAACCACTTATAACGTTTTCTTTTTTTTTTTTTTTTTTTTTTTAACTAACACGATGATCGAACACAAAGGGAGGAAAAAAGGGAAAGGTATTCACACTCAACTAGCACAAAAAGACCAAAAAAACCTTAGCACCTTGCTTAGAGCTCAGAGACCACGATGCTGACTCAGAGCGGCAAACGAGATCTGGGAATAGATAGGAGGAAGTGATGTAATATAGGTAAGGGAGGAGCTTGGAGCTGATGCTTGAAAAATTTTGCCGGCTCGGATCCGAATCGGATCCGTATACCCATACGTGCAGAATGAATGAAGTCAACTACTTCAGATGTTATATTATAATGTGGAGCTTTTCTCCCAGGCCTCCTCTGAAAATGGACTCCAAGTCCAGTCGGACTTTCCCGGTAAAGAAATTTCCAATAACTAACTAAATAAATAAATAACAAAATAAGGTGGTCTTTTTGGGCTGGGGAATACCTGACTGAACTGCTGAACTGGAAGCGATGCTTATTGAGGTCTGTAGCCATGTTTATTTAAAAAGTAAGACTTTTTGTTAACAGTTTGTCATGCAGGAATGCAAACAGAAAAGTTCCCTGTAATTTCTGGGGAAGGCTGGGGCGATGAGAGGAAGAAGAAAATATGAGGCAGAAATTTTTTCTTGTGGAGTTGGATCCCTAGAACCTAACAGATTTTCTTTTTGAGTCTACTCACCAGCCACTTTCTTTTGAACTGCACTTTCAGAGCTCTGCTGACGAAATTTGAAAGTTTTATAAAAAAGGACCTGGATAAGTGGATAGTTCCACTGCAATTCTGGAACTGTACATAAGAAAAGTGGTTTAATTTCCCTCTACAAGTCTTCCTACTTCTTTCAGCTTAAGAATGACCAAACAGAAGGCCTTATTCAAAACGAACATAAAAACAATTGAACTTTACGTCTTCAGGGAAGGACTGCAGCCTTATCCAACCACACCTTCTTATAACAGTACCACAGTTGCATCTGCAATACAGACAGCATCAACAGGAGGTAAAGCATGTCCAGAAAATACAGTTGTGTATGCTTACCATAAATGTAGATGTTCCGAGTGCATTCACTGTTGCTCCTGCCAAGAGTAGCCCTCAGTCAGCCCGAATGCCAAAGGCTTAGTATTTCTGTGTTGGTTGCTGTCACTCCAGGACTGATATCAGGTCGTCACTGGTATAAAATCAGGCAGCCGACGCCATTACATCAGTTTTTCTTGCCCTAAATGTCAGGAGCCCCCAATAGGGAGCCAAGTTATGGTGGAAGAACACCACCAGTAGAAAGTAAATACCAAAAATTCCTTGAGAGAGAGAGAGAGACAAGGGGGGTGGAAGGAGGGAAACAAGAACTGCAACAGTGAATACACTCAAACATCTACATTTATGTTAAGTGTACACAACTGTACTATGTTCTTCATGTTTCACTGTTGCAGTTATCACATTTGGGTTGATTCCTAAAGCTGAAGAAAAGGGTGGAGACAGTTAAGAAGACTGGGGCCTGGCTAGGATGCCCTGCAAGACTGCGGTGACAAAACCTGCCCTGGATTTGGAGAAGATAGGAAAATGGTAATGCTTGGTGAAGGTATGAACAGATGTCCATGTTGCAGCTTCCAGGATGTCCCTGGTGAGGACCCCTCTGAGAAAAGCTGCATACGTGGAGGCTGCTCTGGTGGAATGTGTCCTGACCCTTTTGGGGGTGGTTTCCCGTGCTATTTGCAGCAGAAATGGATGCTGTGTGCTATCCATTTGTAGATTGTCTGTTTGGATATGGCACTGCCCTCTGCCCCTGCAGCAAAGCTGACTAGCAATTGATCTTTTTTTTCTAAAAGATTTAGTCCTGTCCAGGTAGAATCTTAGCTGTCGGTGCATATCTAGAGAATGCAGAATCCTTTCTCCCTTGTTTTGTGGGTTAGGGAAAAAAGGTGGACAAATGAATGGAATGGCATAGAGCCACTCTGGACACCACTTTAGGCATGAAGGCTGGGTTAGTCCTGAGGGAGACCCTGTCAGCATGGAAAATGATGAAGGGCTCTACAGCCATAAGTGCTTGTAGCTCTGATACTCTTCTAGGTGAAGTGATGGCCAGAAGCAAGGCTGTCTTCCAAGAGAGAAAAGTTTAACTCTGCTGAAGCTGCAGGTTCAAAGGGAGGTAGGGTGAGAGCTTTTCCAACACAAAGTTAAGGTCCCAAGCTGGGGAAGGAGCTCTTCTGGGTGACCTCAAGTTGTTAGCCCCTCTTAGGAACTGTTTGATGAGAGGGTGTGAGAAAAGAAGTGGCTCTGTGCTGAAATGAGCAGAAATGGCTGAGGCATGAATTTTAACATAAAAGAGAAGGCTAGACCCCTGTGTAGTAGGTCTGTCAGGGAATCCAGGATGAGAGGTACAGAGGGCTGTTCCTTTCCAGTTCCCTTAGCCTGGATCCAGATGCAAAACCTTTTCCACTTGTCAGCATAAGATTTTCTAGTGCTGGGGCATCTGGCCTCAAGTTTAACATATAGAAATTGTTTGCTTAGAGTGACAGCTTGAGGAGAGGTCAGGGAATAAGCCAGGCTGCCAAGTTGAGCGTCTTCAATTGTGGATGCATGAAGTCTCCATTCCTCTGGGTCAGCAGTGCTGGGATCTAAGGTAGGTGCCATGGTGGCAGGGGTGACAGGCTGCACAGCAGTGGGTACCAGTGCTGTCGTGGCCAGTCTGGGTCAATCAGTATTGTCCTCAGTTTTCCGTCCCTTACTTTGAGCAGTACCCTTGAAATAAGTTGTAGAGGGAGAAATGCATAGACTGTGAGGTTTACCCACTGGAAGGATAGAGCATCCACTTTCCAGGCCTTGCTGTGAGGTTCCCTGGTGCAGAATTTGTTGAGCTGTCTGGAGTGGGAGGCAAAGAGGTCAACCTTCGGGGTGCCCCATTTCTGGGTTACAAGGGTGAAAGTTCTGTGGTCTAGCTGCCACTCGTGTGGATCTAGCAGGTTTCTGCTCAAGTTGTCTGCCAGAGAGTTTAGAGAGCCTGGCAGGAATTGTGCTAACAGATGCAGTTGCATGGCTGTGACCATGTGCCAAAGGGTCATGACGAGCCTGCACAGAGGATAAGAGTGAGTCCTTCCCTGCTTGTTGATATACCACATCACTGTTTTGATCAGTAGGGGCCCTGGGGAGAGTAGGGGTCTGAAAGCTGTCATGGCTTGCTGAACAGCTAACATCTCTTTTTGGTTGATGTGCAGGTGTATTTGATTTGGGCTCCATTGGCCCTGAATGCACCCTCCGTCCAGGGGAGCCCCCCCAGGCGGTGAGGGTCTGGGCGGCATGGGGTTGTGAGAAGGGAAGTCCTTTGTTGTGGTAGCATGCTGCTGCCCACCAAAGAAAATCTTTCCTTAGACAATGTATCATTGGTATAACAGTTTCTAGGTCTTGAGAGTGCTGAAACCAACGGCTTTTTAGGTACCATTGTAGTTTCCTCATGTGCAGTCTGGCATATGGAATGAGTAGAATGCAAGAGGCCATGAACCCTAGAGCTTGCAGGATTTTCCTTGTAGATAACTGGGTCCTGGTGGCTAGTTCAGAGAAGTAGGCTGTCAGGTAGGCTTGTTTTTCTGGAGTAAGGAATGCCATCGGGGATGCTGTGTCCAGGCTTGCTCCCAGGAATACAATTTTTTTGTGTGGGGACTAGTTTGGATTTTGTTTCGTTGATAGTATACCCCAGTGAGGTCAGTAGGTCCCTTACAAAGGTCAGGTGCTGTATCGGCTTTTCCGGACTGTCTGCCTGAATCAGGCAGTTGTCTAAGTATGGGTAGATTTGAATATTTCTTTATCTGCAGAAAGCAATGGCGGGAGCCAAACATTTTGTGAAAACTCTGGGAGTAGTGGATAAGCCAAAGGGAAGCGCAGAGAACTGAAAGTGCATAGATCCTGTCCTGAAACGTAGGAATTTCCTGCACGACTCCCTGATTGGGATGTGTAGGTAGGCCGCTTTTAGGTCTAGGGTGGCTAACCAAGCATCCTTGGAAAGCATAGGTAGAAGTTGCTGGAGGGTGAGCATTTTGAATTTTATCTCCTGAAAAGTGTTTAGAATGGATAGATCAAGGATGGGGCACCATGTGCCCTCTTTTCTGGGTACCAGGAATAGTTTGGAGTAGAAACCTTGGTCCATCTCTTCTGCAGGAACATGCTCTATTGCCCTCATGGAGAGCAGGGAAAGGACTTGCTTTTTGGCCTCTGCCCACTGGTTTGGGGGAAGATCTGGGAACCCTTTTGGGGTTAGCAGAGTGTGGAAATAAAAACTGTATCCCTGGGACACTATGTTGAGGACCCAGCGGTTGTTGGTAATGGTGGCTCAGGTGCTTGCATGGAAGGAGAGTTTTCCTCCTAAGGGCACGAGCAGGTGGGCAGAGGGTGGGGGTGGAAGTGAAAAGTCATTGTGAGTTCTTACCACAAGGGGATGGCTTTGCACTCCCTGATTTTGAAGAGGAGGAACTCCATTGCTTAGATCTCTGCATTCCCTGGGGCTGTTATCTGGGGGGTCTTGCTACCCCTGGGTCTGGGCTGAGCTGGCCTGGGGGGGGACATGAAAGGACCAGTGCATGGAGGGGCAATGCCTACTGAACCTAGGTGGCTGGACCTGTAAGAACTCTAACTGTCTACATAGATTTAGCTTTTTCTTCCATCTTTTTTAAGACCTCGTCTGCCTTGGTGTCAAATAAGTTGTCTTTATGCATGGGTGCATCCAATAATTTGGATTTGACATGGTCTGGCAAGGTCTGTTCCTTAAGCCAAGCATGCCTTCTAAGGACAGAACCCAGGACTGCTGCCCTGCAAGATGCTTCTGGGGCGTCAAAACCACATTGTAAGGTGTGCTTAGTTACTTGACTTGCAGAATGCATTAACTCTTGTAACTCTATTTTCTGCACAAGCAGGAAAAGAAGATATTTTTTGTTTGAGGTATTCCATGGTATGTTGCTGATATTTCAGCATGTGGAACTGACAATTTCATACTCTAATACCAAGAGTGGCAGAGGTGTATACTTTTTTACCTCATCTGTCTAATGCTCAGGAATCCCTATCTGAGGGGTTGGGACTCTTAGCTGAAGTTGCTTTGATTCTTTTAGGTCCTTGAGAGATGACCTAGAGGTCAGCAGTAGGATTTTTGAAAAGAAATTTGTGAGAGTGAGGGACTTTATACCTGCCAGGTTTCCTGGGAGCAGGAGGGAGGGAGTCAGGGGTCAGACTGGATTCCATAAAAACATCATCCACAACATCCAGGACAGGAGGAATGGCCAGAGGTCTGTGCTGTGTAAGATCTAAGAATTTCTTGAATCTCTTTTTTTGACTGAGGATAGTCCTGACAATTCCCATTGGAAAAGCTCCCTTAAAGTATGTAGGGTTTGCCCAAAGGAAAAGTCCTCCGGTGGAGACGCTGAAGAGATGGATTCCTCTGCATTCAAAACCTCATAAGCAGAGACGGGTTGCATATCTTCATATTCAGATGCATCAGAGTCATCGGACTCCTGTTCAGATAAAACTACTAGGGACAAGTTTCTTTCTCTTGGAAGGGGTAGCCTGGCTTCCCCTAATAAGCATTATAAGGTCTTCCGCCATATTAAGCATTTGAGACTGAGGCAAGGAAGCAGGTGCCTGAGATTGGGTCATCGGTTTTTTGGGTGTAGTTCGTACCCTGGGCTGTAGAAACTCAGTTGTTTTTGAAAGAACTGAAGACATGAAAGAAGTCATCGGTCTGTGTCGAGTATTGGTAGTGCAAAGTACTTCCTCAGAGGTTGGTGGCTGCTCAGCAGCTCCGGACCAATACAAGGTAGGGACATCCGCAGGATCCTTAGTCAAAGTAGTGTCTTGCAGCATACCGGACTCCAAATCCACAAAAGTGGGCAACAGGGGCTGCGCAAAAGCACCTCACCGAGGACCGGAGAACTGACGACTAGCTTAACGGAAGCGTTGTCGGCAGTTTTGGACTTGTGTGGTCTGTCTCTGTCTTTATCCTTACATTTTTTCAGAAGATTAGTAGTCGGATGGCTTACCGAAGCCATATCGGAATTCAAGGACTGAGAGCGAACATATCTAGCTACAATAAGGGCCCGATGACATAGTTCTGGCGTTGAACAAAGCACAAAAGCAACAGCGGGGGACGTCGTGGTCTGGGCCTAAACAGGTGATGCAGTAAGAATGAAAGTCTCGGTGTGGTATTTGCTTTCCACAGGCAAGATAATTGTTAACTTTTTCTGACTTTGGTAAGTGCAAGAAAAAAGGATCTCCAACGGGAAAAGGATCTCCAACGGGATACTTAGCTTTAGAAGACTTCAACTTCAATTCGGAAACGAAAACTCAGGTAGTGGCTGACCAGACCTCAAGCAAACTGCTTCTGCTTTGGGCTACTCAGCAAGCAAGACTGATGTAATGGCGTCGGCTGCCTGATTTTATACCACTAATGACCTGACATCAGTATTGGAGCGACAGCAACCGACACAGAAATGCTAAGCCTCTGGTATTCGGGCCGACTGAGGGCTACCCCCTGGCAGGATAACCCAAATGTGATGACTGCAACAGTGAAACACGAAGATCATCATTAGATTTCAGGTTAGAGTTGAAGGTTAGCCCCATATTGCTCAAAACTAGTAAAAGGAACTTAAAACATGTGAGCTTGTCAATTAGTAACTCCAACAGCAAAGGTGGCAGATGTATACACATTTTTGCCATAGCTGTCAAGAACTCTGTCTTTTTCATTGGGCACTGGATTATAACAGGAAATGTTTATAGTACCTTTGCCACCATCAAAAAAAAAAAAAAAAGACAGGAGGGTCAGTAGAGGGATTTTCATAAAGATACTTTTGCACATCAAAAATCCTACAAAGCCTGTACAACTTCTTATTGCACAGAGGTTGAGAGTCTGAAGACACTGAAGAAACAAAAGGCATCTTCCAGGGACACCAAAACTGCTGGTATAGCAACAGGTTTAGGGTATCCATAATCAGCACCTCATAGCTCCTTTTCTGAGAGTCAGGAATGCATTTACCCTCCCCACTGGGTAACTGGAAGACAGGAGTATCCTCTGCCTCACATTCACACCCAGTGGGGATTAGGAATGTGAGTAGCATAAACAACTCTTTCATGGCCAGCATCTGAAAATTCATCTTTTGAAGAAAAGGGAAGTCTTTTCCTTTCAAAAAGGGTAAAATGGTGGAAGAAGCTGAAGGCAGAGAAGACCGAAAGGAAAGAACTGCTTTAAACAGACCTGCAAAACTGCACCAGTATTTATTGCTTTTCTTAATGGAAGGGACAGGAGGCAGAGTAATATATTTAATTTTCTGGCAATGTTTCACAGTAGTGTCCAGACGTATATTTTTTGGAGTGGATGCCACAGGTCTGACATCCATACAGAAGTCCTCTCTAACTGAAAGCTGGTAAAATACCTTCCCCACTTAAGATAATATCCTTGGTTGTCCCTTCCTGGATCAGTCAAATGTTTTTTTTCTGATCAAATGTGCAAGTCTTATGAGCTACAGCAGCCTCCAAAGGAAGCACATTAGAGAGCATGAGAAAAAGACTGATGGACCTTGGTGGATTTGCAGCATCACAAAACAGAAAGTAGGATGTCCAGTTATCTTTAACCACAACCATTTCTGGTAAACCGGGGGGGGGTCAAATGAAGGCAAGGATAATGTTATAACTGAAAACACCTATAACTGAAAACACCAATTCCTGAAGACATCGGTTGTGTAAGTGCAAAGGAAATTAAGCTTATTTTTAACTCTCTTCGGGGTGATGAGCTGGCAAATGCAACAAAATTTAACATCATGTTCAGCCTTGTAAAACTAACTGCTAAAGAGTAAGTACTTGTATGGTATTTGGCACCCACAGTCAGACTTTCCTTTTCTAAAAAAACTTTCTCAGCAAAAGTTGCAAAAAAATATAGGAAGGGTCTCAATGGGGTACTTTTCTGCCTGAAAACTTTGATATAAAGCTGACTGTATGGGTATCTAAACAAGACAGCTAATAATCTGCCTACACAGATCAACAGGCAAGAAATTTCCGAGTTTTGGTGCATCTGTACAATTGTTTAATACTGGCGCATATGTTCCTTATAAGGGAGGATATATGATGCGAGGTGAGGGTGCCTGAGCTTTGCCAGAACTATAAACAGATATATTTACCTTTATCATTCTTTGCATCTTAAAAAGAAAAAAAATACATGGCATTCTAAAAACTGCAAATGGAAACATATTTATTTTTCCTTCCTGTTCTATACTCCCCTGCCATCACTGGACTAACACAGAAAACTGACTTGTTCAATAAAAACTCTAGTACTTCAGAACCACATCTTTGCATTTTTAACATTACACTCAAAATGAAAAAGACTACACATCAAAAACTTTCAACAGCAGTCAAGTCAATAAAGTGAGCATGCATAACGTGTCACACATCAAGTGCTTCTTCATATTAAAATATGCAAAACAAGCTTATTACGATTCTGTTGTCTTGTACTACATCCAAAGCCAAGTATGTGGAAGCTTGCGCTCACGCCTCAAGGACTGTAAAGCCTTTTCTTCAGCAAAAGTTTTGGCTGATCATGAAAGGACAGTAGAGCTAGTGACCTCACAATAGCATATCTGTCATAACAATGACACGTGGCAGCTGGTATAAATTTTAAGTCCCCTTTTACTAATACTGTGATGCGTTTTTCAGGTAAACTGAACTTTGACACAGTGTCTTTTAAGGATCACATTACAGTAAATAGACAAAAATAAATGGCAAGCATTATAGCAGTCAAGAAATGATGGCAATTTGATAAACTCCAAGATAAGGGAAAGAATATTGATCATAAGGCTAATAAATTAATCTAGATGACAACCTGAGTGGGTTGTAAGATTGACTTTTTTGTCATTTATAGAAATCATTTGATTCAGTTATGTTGGATTTTGGTAATCTCTTGCTTGGATTAAGGATTCTTTTGTTCTTGCAATGAGGAGGTCAGTTATCCAAGTATGGAAATAAGTGGAACCTTGCAATAGGAGTGGGGTTGTGGTGAGACAGAATGGAAGCACCCTAAACTGTCAAGCAACTTGCTCCCAGACGAAAGTGCTGGTATCTTTAGGAATGCCCAGGAATGTTTATATAACAGACATTCTGAAAATCTACAGAGCACATCTAGTCTCCCTTCCCAAACGGGAGGATGGACTGCACACTTACAATCCAGAGCTTTGTCTTCTTCACAAAGGTATTCAGACCTTTGAGGTTCAAAATAGGCCAAAGATTTATTTATTTTTCTTGGAACTAAAAAAAATCCAGTTCTTTTCTGGTATGGTGGGACTTCCTGGATAACTTTTTCTAGCAGCCCAAGAAAGTTTTCAGGCTGAAGCCCATCTTTGTTGGTGTGTAACATCTGGAAAGTACATTTGTGTACACTTGCCATAAATGAAGATGTTATAGTGTATTCACTGTTGCAGTCATTACATTTGGGTTATCTGCTTGCAGGTAGCCCTCAGTCGGCCTGATTAACAAAGTCTTGGGTCCTGCGTCGGTTGCTGTCCCTACTTCCATGACATCAGGTCGTCAGGGGTATAAAACATGCAGCCGACGCCATTACACGAGTTTTTCTTGCCCCAGATGTCAGGTGCACCCCTAATGGGAAGCAATTAAATATAAAAGAACAATGATATACCTCCAACAAAAAAGCAAATACACCAAAAAGGCTTTTAAGCATAGTAAAGGAAAGTAGAGGTATAGCCAAAAGAAGTTACAGGGCTGGAGGGAGGGTAACCTGGACTGCAAAAGTGAATACACACTAACATCTACATTTATGGTAAGTGTACACAACTGTACTATGTTCTTCGTGTTGCAGTCATTACATTTGGATAGATTCCCAAAGCTATGGTTGGGAGGAGGAACTTAGATAGCATTAGGGCCAGCTATAAGGCCCTGCAAGACTGCAGTGGCAAAGCCAGCTCTGGATTTAGAGAAAATTGGCAAATGATAATGCTTGGTGAAAGTATATACAGAACTCCAGGTAGCAACTTCTAGGATGTCCCTGGTAGGGACGCCTCTGAGAAAGGCTGTAGAGGTAGATGCAGCCCTGGTGGAGTGAGGTCTGATCCCCTGAGGGATAGGTTTTCCATGGTGCTTATAGGAGAAATGAATGCAAAGACTTATTCATTTAGAAATGGTTTGCTTTGAAATAGCCTTCATCTCTGCCGCTGCAGCAAATGCCACCAGCAGTTGTTCAGATTTCCTTTGAGGTTTAGTCCTGTCCAAGTAGAATCTAAGTTGTCTGTGCACATCTAAGGAATGCAGTATCCGTTCCCCTTTATTCTGTGGATTGGGAAAGGAGGTTGGCAAATGAATGGACTGATTAAGAGCCACACTGGATACCACCTTGGGCATGAAGGATGGATTGGTTCTGAGGGACATCCTGTCCGCATGAAAGATGATGAAAGGCTCCACTGCCATAAGGGCCTGTAATTCAGATAACCTTCTAGCTGAAGTGATTGCAAAAAGGAAAGCTGTTTTCCAAGAAAGAAATTTTAAGTCTGCAGTAGCAGCTGGCTCAAAAGCTTTAACATGATCAGGCAAAGATTGCTCCTTAAGAATGAGTTTCTCCAAGACAAAGTTAAGGTCCCAGGATGGGGTTGGAGCTCTCCTAGGTGGTCTCAAATTTTTGGCCCTTCTGATGAACTGCTTGAGCAGTGGATGAGAGAAGAGGGGAGGTTCTGTGTTATAATGAGCTGAAATGGCTGAGGCATGGATTTTAATAGAGGAAAAAAAGACAGGCCCTTGTGAAGCATCTCATAAAGTATTGCAAAATCTGAGGTAAATTGGGCACTGCTGTGCACATCCCTAGAGATTAGTTCCAGGCACATAATCTTTTCCATTTTTAGCATAAGATTTTCTAGTACTAGGCCTCCCTGCCTCTAAAATGATATCCATCACAGGTTTACTGAGGGATGGTAAAGGAGAGATTATGTAATTAGCCAGGCTGCAAGGTTCAGTGTTAGAAGCTGAGGGTGCAGAATCTGGTTCTCCTACTGAGACAACAGGGAAGGAGTTTGAGGCAGGTTGCATGGGGATAACCGTGACACACTGCGCAGGAGGGGGTACAAGTGCTGACGCGGCCAGTTGGGAGCAATCAAAATCATCCTTGGTTTGTCCTGTTTGATTTTCAATAGTAATTTGGAGAGCAGAATGGGGAAGGCATAGACTGATAGGTTTTTCCAGCTGAAGGACAGAGCATCCACTTTCCAGGCTTGTTTGTGGGGAGTCCTTGTGCATAATTTGTCCAATTGGTAGTTCTGGGGAGAAGCAAACAGGTCTATATCTGGGCTCCCCCATTTGCATGTCAACATGTTGAAAATCCTTGGTTCCAGTTTCCACTCGTGTGGGCCCATGAGGTTTTTGCTTAGTCCGTCTGCCAGTATATTTAATTTTCCTGGCAGGAATTGAGCTTGTAGGTGCACTCGGTAGCACAAGGCTGTGTTCCACAATGCCATGGCTAGTCTGCAGAGGGGTTAAGAATGTGTACCCCCCTGCTTGTTTATGTACCACATAACAGTGGTGTTGTCCGTCTTTACCATTAGTTGTCCTGGAAGATGTGGTCCTTGAAGCCTGTCAGAGCATTCTGTACAGCTATTATTTCTTTTTGATTGATATGCAGGTGCATTTGACTTGGGTTCCATTTGCCCTGAATGCACTTCCCTGCCAGGTGAGCCCCCCATGCATAGTCTGATGAGTCTGTTGTTAGGGTTTGGTTGGCAGGGGGTGGTGTGAAAGGTAGTTCCTTGTTTTGGTGGCAGGCCTCTGCCCACCAAAGGAACTCTAGGCGTAGGCAAGGTATGACAGGAATCATTGTTTCTAGATCCTGAGAATGTTGACACCATAGGCTGTTTAGATACCACTGTAGTTTCCTCATATGCAGTCTTGCATATGGAATTAGAAGAATGCAGGAGGCCATGAACCGCAAGGCTTGCAGTATTTGTCTTGCAGATAGCAGGGTTTTTGTGGCCACTTGTTTGAAGTAGGTTATCAAATGAATTTGTTTCTCTGGCGTGAGGTAAGCCATCTGGGAAGTTGTATTCAAGCTTGCTCCCAGGAATATAATTTGTTGACAGGGTACCAGGTATGATTTCTTTTCGTTTATGGTGTACCCCAGACAAGTCAGAACCCTTTGTACAAAGGCCAGATGATTCAAAAAGTATGTCCTGGCTTTCTGCTGAATTAGACAATCGTCCAGGTAAGGGTATATTTAAATAACTTCTTTGCCTGCAAAATGCAATAATTGGAGCTAGTCACTTTGTGAATACCCTGGGTGCAGTAGATAAGCCAAAGGGCAATGCAGAGAACTCATAGTGTGTGTAGCCTGCTTTGAAGTGTAGGTATCTTCTGCAAGACTCCCTGATTGGGATGTGTAGGTATGCTTCTTTTAAATCTAGTGTTGCCAACCAGGCATCTTTGCCTAGCATAGGAAGTAATTGGTGAAGAGTCAGCATCTTGAATTTTGGAATCTCCAAAAAGGTGTTTTAGACAGGTCCAGGATAGGACGCCATGAATTGTCTTTTCTGGGTACCAGGAAAAGTCTTGAGTAGAAACCTTGTCCCTTTTCCTCTTCTGGTACCAGTTGAATAGCCCCTATGCTTGAGAGAGAAAGTACTTGTTTTTGGGCCTCTGCCCACTGATTTGGGGGTAGGTCCGGCCACCCACTTGGTGTTGGCAACGTGTGGAAGTGAAATCTGTATCCCTGGAACACTATATTTAAAACCCACTTGTCCTGGGTAATGAGTTCTCAATTCTTTGCATGAAGAACCATCTTTCTCCCCAAAGGGGCAGTCAGTTGATAAGTGCTTGGAAATTTTAAAAGGAAGTCACTGAGACAGTTTACCATAGGGGGGAGTCTAATTATTCCAGATTTGGAAGTGGAGCCCCCCCCCCACACCAGTGCTTAGTTCTGTGTGTCCCCTGGGACTGAAACCTGTGGCTTTTGCTACGTCTGGGTTTGCCTTGAGAAGTCCTGGAAGGGGCTGGAAAGGACCAATTCTTAGAGGCCAGTGCCTACTAAATCTAGGAGGCTGAACTTGTAAAAAAAAAAAATTAATAGTTTGCATAGATTTAGCTTTATCTTCCATCTTTTTTTAAGAACTTCCTCAGCCTTGTTGCCAAACAGGCGGTCCTGATTTAAAGGAGCTTTAACATGATCAGGCAAAGATTGCTCCTTAAGCCAAGCATGCCTTCTGAGCACAGACCCAGTAAAAGCAGCCCTGCAAGAGGCCTCTAATTAATCAAAACCGCATTGCAAAGTATGTTTTCCAACTTGTTAAGCAGAATGCATTAAATACTGTAATTCTTTATTTTCCACACAGTCAGGAATCAACATAATTTTCTGTTTAAGCAGTCCAATAACATGTTGCTGATACTTTAACATATGAAAAGTACAGTTGTGTACACCTACCATAAAGGTAGATGTTAGAGTGTCTTCACTGTTGCAGTCATGACTGTAGGATTCTCCCCTGCCGGCAGGCAGCCCTCAGTCGGCCAGAATCCCAAAGTCTGGGTCCGGCGTCGGCTGTTCAACCATGCTCCCTGACGTCAGAGCGCCAGGAGTATAAAGCTGACAGCCGACGCCATCTTCTCCAGTTTTTCTTGCCCCAGATGTCAGGAGTCCCAAAATGAAAAAGGTCCCATAACCTTTGCAAATACACCTCAGAAGAATGGAGAAAAAAAGAAATACACAAAAGTAAAAATAAGAGGGGACTGGAGGGAGGGAAACCCAGACTGCAACAATGAAGACACTCGAACATCTACATTTATGGTAGGTGTACACAACTGTACTATGTTCGTGTTTCACTGTTGTAGTCAAGACTGTAGGGTAGAATCCCAAAGCTGAAAGAAAGGGAGGTGGTCATAAAGAGGAAGGGGCGGCTAAAAGGCCCTGCAAGACTGCAGAGGCAAAGCCTGCCCTAGACTTAGAGTAGAGAGGTAGATTGTAGTGCTTAGAAAATGTATGCACTGAACTCCAAGTTGCAGCTTCCAAAATGTCCTTGGTAGGAACTCTCCTGAGGAAGGCCGCAGAAGTGGCAGCAGCTCTGGTGGAATGAGTCCGTATACTTCCTGGGATTTGTTTTCCATGGTGAGAATAACAAAATCTGATTCCATGAGCAATCAGATTTAGAAATGGTCTGTTTTGAAATGGCTTTACCTTGGGAACTTGAAGCATAAGAAACAAACAATTGTTCTGATTTTCTGATGTCCTTGGTTCTGTTCAGGTAAAAACGTAGCTGTCTGTGTACATCCAAGGAATGTAAGATCCTTTCCCCTTTATTTTGAGGAGTGGGGAAAAAGGTTGGCAAGTGTATAGTTTGATTTAAAGCCACCTTGGAAACCACCTTAGGCATGAAGGTAGGATTAGTCCTCAAAGACTGATGAAAAATAATATAAGGTTCCACAGCCATAAGAGCTTGTAACTCTGAAACTCTCCTGGCAGAGGTTAGGGCTAACAGGATGGCTGTCTTCCAAGATAAAAACTTGATGTCAGAAGAGGCAGCAGGCTCAAAAGGAGGCAAGATTAGTTTTTCCAAAACATAGTTGAGATCCCAAGCAGGAATAGGAGGAGATCTAGGAGGTCTTACGTTCTTAGCACCTCTGAGAAACTGTTGCATGAGTTGGTGGGAAAAGATTGGAGGGTCTGCATTATAATGAGCAGAAATAGCAGAGGCATGTATCTTAATGGAAGAGAAAGAGAGACCCTTATGTAAGAGATCTGTCAAGTAAAGTAAAATTAAAGGAATGTTAGGAAGAAGAGGATCAGAATCCTGAGCCTGCATCCAGGAACAAAATCTTTTCCATTTTCCTGCATAAGATTTTCTGGTACTAGGACGTCTGGCTTCTAAAATGACATCCATAACCTGCTTGGGCAGTAAAGAAGAAATCAAAGGCCCTGGATTAACCAGGCCGCCAGGCTGAGAGTTCTGACATGAGAGTGTAGAACCTGACCCTGATGTTGGGACAGATGGTTCGGAGACTGAGGTAAAATCCAAGGAGAGTCCAGGCATAGGTTTCTTAGAGTTGGATACCAAAACTGCCAAGGCCAATTTGGAGCCAGCAAGATTATCATCTTGGGCTTGTCCTGTTTTATCTTCAATAAAACCCGTGGAAGAAGAGGAAGAGGCGGAAAGGCATAGCCCGAGAGGTTCCTCCAACTGAATGACTTTGCGTCCACTTTCCAAGCCTCTCTGTGGAAAGTCCTGGTGCAAAAAGTCTGTAGTTGATGATTGAGATGGGATGCAAAGAGGTCTATGTGAGGACATCCCCAGACTGCTGTTATCATCCTGAATATTTTGATGTCCAGCATCCACTCGTGTGGATCCGAAAGATTTCTGCTCAGACCGTCTGCCAGGAAGTTTTGTTTCCCTGGTAGAAACTGAGCTTGTAGATCCAGATTGCAAGCTAGAGCTGTGTTCCATAGATCCATGGCTAGTCTGCAAAGGGGGTAGGAATGAGATCCCCCTTGCTTGTTTATGTACCACATAACTGTGGTGTTGTCTGTCCGTATTAACAGTTGTCCTGGTTGTAAAAGATTCCTGAAGGCCAATAGAGCTTTCTGAATGGCTAACATTTCCTTTAAATTGATATGCAGGTGCTTCTGATCCTTTGTCCAAAGGCCCTGCAAAGAAAATGCCCTGAAAATGGGCTCCCCAAGCATAATCCGAGGCGTCCGTGGTTAGAATCTGAGAGGCAGGAGGCAGACGGAAGGGCTTCCCTTTGTTTAGGGCACATGCCCTGGACCACCAAAGAAATTCCTTTTGAAGGCAAGGAAGGACGGAGATCAGTATGTCTAAACTGTGGCAATGCTGAGACCATACACTTTTTAGGTACCACTGTATTTTACTCGTGTAGTCTTGCATATGGTACGAGAAGGATGCAGGAGGCCATGCAACCCAAAGCCTGCAGGAATTTCCTTGCAGATAGATGAGTTAAAGTTGCCAAGGTTCTGAAAGTTGAAGCCAGCTGTAACTGTTTTTCGGATGTCAGAAATGCCATCTGGGTTGTGTTGTTTAGAAGTGCACCCAGAAAAGTTATCTGTTGTGATGGTGTCAAATTTGACTTTATGTTTACAGAGAATCCCAGGAACTTGAGGAGGTTCTGTACAAATTCTAGATGCTGGAGTAAGACATCCTTGCTGTCTGCCTGAATTAGACAATCGTCCAGATAAGGGTAAATTTGAATTCCCTTGAGTCTGCAGTAAGCTACTACTGGAGCCAGGCATTTGGTGAAGACCCTGGGTGCAGTAGATAATTCAAAGGGCAGCGCAGAGAATTGAAAGTGCCTTGATCCGGCTTTGAACCTGAGGTATTTTCTGCGATCCTGCCTGATGGGAATGTGTAAATATCCCTCCTTTAACTTCAAAGTCACCATCCATGCATTTTTGGACAGCATTGGAAGTAGCTGCTGTAGAGTAAGCATCTTGAATTTTGGAATCTCTAGAAAGGTGTTCAAGACCGACAGATCCAGAATGGGTCTCCGTGAGTTTTGCTTCCTTGGGACTAGAAAGAGCCTTGAATAAAAACCTTTTCCCATCTCTGAAAGAGGAACCAGTTCTATGGCATTCATAGCCAAAAGAGCTTCCACCTGGTTTAAGGCCTCCGTCCATTGATGTTCTGGAAGGTCTGGCCATCCGCTTGGCCTTAGAAAGGTATGAAAATGGAATTTGTAACCTCTTAAAACCACATCCAAAACCCACTTGTCTTGGGTTATTTTGATAAAAAAGAGAGAGCTTTCCTCCGAGAGGGGCTTCCAGGCAAGAAGTTCCTGTAGCCCAACAGAGGGAGTCATTGAGTTTGTTTCCTTTGAGATTGTGACCTGTCCTCTCCTCCCCTAGGGGTGGAAGCAGTCCACTGTCTTGGTCTATAAGCAGCTTGTGTTTGAGGCCTCCCTCTGGAACGTCTATATCTACCCCTCTGAGGCCTGTCTGAAGTGGGAAAGGACCAATTTTTAGAAGGCCAATTCCTGCTAAATCTAGGAGGCTGTACTTGTAAGAAATCTTTAACTGTTTGCATGGATTTCGCCTTATCCTCCATCTTTTTAATCACCTCTTCAGCTTTTGATCCAAACAAAACATTATGCTGAACTGGAGCATCCAATAATTTAGCCTTTACTTGTTCAGGTAAATTTTGTTCCTTTAGCCATGCATGCCTTCTAATGACTGTGCCAGAGGCTGCAGCCCTACAAGAAGCCTCCAAGGCATCAAATCCACAGATTCTAACAACCTGTTCAGTGGCATGCAATAAGTCATGTAATTCCTTATCATCTGCACAGGCAGAAATGGAAGTAAGCCTTTGTTTTAAGACAGACAATAGAAATTGCTGGTATTTAAACATATGAAACTGACAGTTTAAAGCCCTGATGGACAAAGTAGCAGAAGTGTACACCTTTTTGCCCCATCTTTCTAAGGATCGAGAATCCTTTTCAGTAGGAATAGGATTTTTGGCAGAAGCGGCCTTAACTCCCTTGGGACCCTGAGAAATGGTTTCAGGGTCAGCAGAAGGGTTCTTGTGTAAAAACTGATGGGAATCAGGAACCCTGTAATATCTATCAGGCTTAACAGGAGCAGGAGGAAAAGAGTCAGGGGTTAAGTTAGCCTCCGAAAAGGCATCATCCACAATATCCAAAACAGGAGGAATAGCCAGGGGTCTATGTTGGGGAAGAAGAAGAAATTCCCCTCAGCCTTTTCTTGGATTCCGAATACTCTTGTCCTTCCCAGTGGAAATGTTCCCTCATTTCATGCAAAGTTTCCCCAAAAGAGAAATCCTCAGGGGGAGAAGCAGAAGGAATGGATTCTTCAGCATCAGAATCCTCATAAGGAGGGAAAGTATAATCCTGACTGGAAGAAGAAACTGAGGAAACAGAAGCCTGATCAGAGGAATCATAAGAAACATCCTGCCTTGGCCTTTTGTCTGGAGGGGGATGAGAACCCCTAATCATAGTAAGTAAGTCCTCCGCCATCTTGAGTAACTGTTTCTGTGACATGGGAGCCGGTTTAGAAGAGGCCTGTGTAGAAGTCTTTGATTTTGAAGGAGTCTTTGCTTTTGTCTTTGCCTTTATTAGTAGCTGAGTAGGCCTGAAAACCCCTTCAGAAGCCGGTACCTGCACAGCGGCTCCAGACCCATCCGAAGGAGCATTGTCCGAAGGTCCTGCAACAGAAATATTTAAAGGCCTGGTTGGCTCCTCATGAGAGTCCGTTTCGGCAGTCGGTTCTGAAATGGCCGACGACAGGGGCTGCAAAAGCGCCTCACTGACGACGGCCGAACCTGAAGCTGGCTCCGCTTGTGTGCTATCATCAGATTTGGACCTCGGAGGCCTGTCTTTATCCTTGCGACGTTTGTGAACTCTGGTAGCCGAAACCGTATCAGACGACATTTTGTAATTAAAGCGCCTACCGAAGTAATGAAAAGCAAAATCGTACCTTCGCTTAATTGTACGTTGATTGAATCTAGCACAAAACCAACAACTAGCTACGTCGTGGTCAGGGCCCAAAGCAAGGAATACAGTAAGAATGGAAATCCTTATGAGGTATTTGCTTCCCACATGAAATACAATTATTAACTTTTTCTGACATCGGAGTGGAGCAAGAAAAAAGTTTCCCCAACGGGGTACTTAGCTTTGAGTGGAGAAGAAAGTCTTCGGACCGAAGTGTATCAGTAAAATTCGTCAGGAGTTAGCCGACCGGCACTTGCGAACTGCTATCACCGCACGGCAAGAAAGACTGGAGAAGATGGCGTCGGCAATCAGCTTTATACTCCTGGCGCTCTGATGTCAGGGAGCATGGTTGAACAGCCGACGCCGGACCCAGACTTTGGGATTCTGGCCGACCGAGGGCTGCCTGCCGGCAGGGGAGAACCCTATAGTCATGACTGCAACAGTGAAACATGATGAACATCTGGCAGTTTAAAGCACTAATGGCCAAGGTTGCAGAAGTGTAAACCTTCGTACCCCATCTATCCAGCGCCCTGAAGTGTCTATCAGAAGGGGTAGGATTTTTAGCAGTAGAAGCCTTAATGCCCTTGGGCCCCTGTGAAATAGTCTCTGGATCGGCAATAGGAATTTTAAAAAGGAATTTGTGGGACTCAAGGACCCTGTAGTATCTGTCAGGTTTTCTGGGAGCAGGAGGCAGGGAATCAGGGGCCAAACTAGATTCCAAAAAAGCATCATCAACAATGTTTAGTACAAGAGGAAAGTACAGTTGTGTACACTTACCATAAATGTAGATGTTTGAGTGTATTCACTGTTGCAGTCAGTACATTTGGGTAATCCTGCTGGCAGGTTGCCCTCAGTCGGCCTGAATTCCAAAATCCTGGGTCCTGCGTCGGCTGCTGTCGCCCCTTCCCTGACGTCAGGTCGTTAGGGGTATAAAAGATGCGGCCTACTCCATTTTCTTTAGTTTTTCTTGCCCCAGATGTCAGGTGTTCCCTAAAAGGGTAGCCAAAATGATATATATATATATATATATATATATATATATATATATATATAAATAAACGTTACCTTCATCTACAAGCAAATACACCGCATAGGTTGTATAAATCAGAGAAGGAAAGATAGGTTCCATCAGAAGAAAGGGGGATGGCGGGTGAGTAACCTGGACTGTAACAGTGAATACACTCGAACATCTACATTTATGTTAAAGTCTATACAACTGTACTATGTTCTTCATGTTTCACTGTTGCACTCATTACATTTGGGTAGAGTCCCAAAGCTATGGATGGGAGGCTGGAGCTAAACAGCATTAGGAGTGGCTATGAGGCCCTGCAGACGTACAGTGGCAAAGCCTGCCCTGGATTTAGAGTAGAGTGGCACATGATAGTGCTTTGTAAAGGTGTGCAATGAACTCCAAGTAGCAGCCTCTAAAATGTCCTTGGTTGGTACTCCCCTGAGAAAGGCTGCTGAATTGGCTGCAGCTCTAGTTGAATGTGGCCTAATGCCCTTAGGCACTGGCTTGCCATGGTGTAAGTAGCAGAAACGAATGCAGTGGCCTATCCACTTTGAGATAGTCTGCTTTGAGATAGCCTTTCTTTGTGATCCTGCAGCATATGCCACTAGTAACTGCTCTTTCTGAAAAAGTACAGTTTTGTACCTACCATAAATGTAGATGTTCGAAGATCCACATTGCTGCAGTCCTTACATATGGGTAGTCCGCTGTCCTCGGTCGGCCCGAATACCAAAGTATTAGGCTGACGTCGGTCATGGGCGCTTAGATCTGACATCAGAGCATCAGGGTATGCGCATGACCGACGTCATATCCTCAGTCTTTTCTTGCCCCAGATGTCAGAAGGCCCTAAAAAGAAAGGCCACAGCCCAAAAACAGGATACCTCCCAAAAACATGCCCAACAACAACCATCACCCAAACCATATAACCATGTCAAACTACAGAGGGAAGGAGGAGGGTAAATTGGACTGCAGCAATGTGGATCTTCGAACATCTACATTTATGGTAGGTACAAAACTGTACTATGTTCTTCATCTCACATTGCTGCAGTCCTTACATATGGGTAGAATCCCAAAGCAGAGGTAAAGGGAGGATGGCAAAATCATAAAGCATTAGGGGCTGCTAAAATGCCCTGTAATATTGCAGTGGCAAATCCAGCCCTAGACTTAGAATAAAGAGGAAGGTGGTAATGCTTGGAAAAAGTATGTACTGAACTCCAAGTGGCTGCTTCCAAAATATCTTTTGTAGCTACCCCCCTTAGAAAGGCAGTAGCTCTAGTGGAATGAGGTCTGATTCCAGCCGGAATCTCCTTACCATGATGGGAATAACAGAAAGAAATACAAAACCCAATCCATTTAGAAATAGTTTGTTTTGAAACAGGTTTTCCCTGAGAACCCAAAGCAAAAGAAACAAGCAACTGCTGAGACTGCCTGAACCCCTTGGTTCTGCTCAAATAATAACGTAACTGCCTGTGAATATCCAAAGTATGCAAAATCTTCTCCCTTTATTTTGGGGTTTGCATAAAAAGTAGGCAAATGAATAGTTTGGTTCAAGGCCACACTAGAAACCACTTTAGGCATAAAGGAAGGATTAGTACTAAAGATACCCTATCCTTATGAAAAATCAGGAAAGGTTCCACTGCCATAAGGGCCTGTAATTCAGAAACCCTTCTTGCAGAGGTAATGGCCAACAAAAAAGCAGTCTTCCATGATAAATACTTTAACTCAGCAGTAGCTGCAGGCTCAAAAGGTTGTAGAGTAAGCTTTTCCAACACAAAATTGAGATCCCAAGCAGGAGTAGGAGCTCTACGTGGGGGTCTTATGTTCTTTGCCCCTCTAAGAAATTGCTTAAACAAAGGATGGGAAAATAAAGGAGGGTCACAGTCATAGTGAGTAGAAATGGCTGCAGCATGAACCTTTATCGAGGAGAAAGACAAACCTTTGTCCAATAACTCAGTAAGATATTGAAGAGAAACACTTAAATCAGGCTTGGAAACATCAAAGTCCTTCGCTTTGCTCCAAAGAAAAAATCTCCTCCATTTATCAGCGTAAACTTTCCTTGTACTAGGCCTTCTGGCCTCCAAAATAACATTCAAAACTTGTTGTGGAAGCTGAGACCCTCCAGGGTCTAAAACAGAATATGCCAGGCTGTGAGATGCAGAGACTGAATCTTGACATTGAGGAAGTGATTGCCCTCCTGAGACAAAAGATGCGGAATCAAAGGCAGAGGCCATGGAGGTTCCCGTACCAAACTCCTCAGTAGTTGTTGAGGCCAATCCGGCGCTATCAGAATCATGGATGGCTTGTCTATTCTGGCCTTCAGGAGTACCTTGGGAATGAGAGGCAGAGGTGGAAAGGCATAGACATGAAGATTGCTCCAAATGAATGATAGAGCATCCACCTTCCAAGCTGTGGGATGAAACATTTTTGTGCAAAACTTTGGCAACTGGTAATTTAGTGGAGAAGCGAACAGATCTATGTCTGGAGTCCCCCATAACACTGTCAACTTTTGAAACACATGAGGATCCAGTTTCCACTCGTGAGGATCCACAATTTGTCTGCTCAACACATCCGCTAAGGAGTGCTGTGCTCCTGGTAGAAACCTTGCCTGAAGATTGAGGTGTAAACTGAGAGCAGTCTCCCACAAAATCATCGCTTGCCTGCAAAGAGGGTACGAATGGGTTCCCCTTGCTTGTTGATGTACCACATGACAGTAGTGTTGTCTGTTTGAATCAACACCTGTCCTGGGTGAAGTAAATCCTTGAAAGCCATCAATGCAAATTGGACTGCTAACATCTCCTTCAAGTTGATATGCAAATGTTGAAGTCTGACAGGCCACGTGTCTTGCACCCATTTTCCATTGAGGTGTGCTCCCCAAGCCTTGTCCGAGGCATGTGTCGTTAGAATCTGACTCGCCTCTGGTCGGGTCACAGAGAGTCCCTTGTTTAGGTGACATTCCTGAGCCCACCACAAAAATTCTTTCTGAATGCAAGGTATTACCTGAATGACAGTGTCTAGATCTTGGCAGTGTTGTGTCCATACATTTTTGAGATACCATTGAAGCTTCCTCATATGCAGTTTGGCATTGGGAAGCACCAGAATACAAGATGCCATGAACCCCAAGGCTTGAAGGACTGTCCTTGCAGTCAGCCTGGACTGTAGAGACATTTGATGGAAATAAAGAGAAAGGCTTCTTTGTTTGTCCGGGGTCAAAAAGGCCATCTGGGAAGCTGTATTCAGTCTCACACCCAGAAAGCACATGTCCTGAGAGGGTACTAGACTGGACTTTGTTTCGTTCACAGAATACCCCAGGCATCTTAACACTACCATCACATACTGTAGATGATGCAGAAGTTCGTCTTTGTGTTGTGCAATAATCAGGCAATCGTCCAAATAAGGATAAATCTGTATTCCTCTTAACCTGAAAAAGGCTATCACTGGAGCCAGAACCTTTGTGAACACTCTGGGCGCAGTAGATAAGCCAAAGGGCAATGCAGAGAACTGATAATGTAAATTTCCAGCCAGCAGGTACCTCCTGCAACTGGGCCTGATAGGAACATGAAGATAACCCTCTGAGATCCAGAGGTACCATCCAGTGATCTTTTCCCAACAGAGGTAAAAGCTGTTGTAACGTCAGCATTTTGAACTTTGGAATGTCCAGATAAGTGTTGAGGATAGATAAATCCAAAATTGGTCTCCACGTGTTCCCTTTCTTTGGCACTAGAAACAGGCGAGAATAAAATCCTAGTCCCACTTCTGACAGAGGAACTGGCTGTATAGCTCCTATTTGAAGAAGTAAAGAAATCTGCTTGTGAGCCACTATCCTTTGCCGAGGAGGAACGTCTGGCATGCCTTTGAAAGGAGGCAATGTATGGAATTAGAACTTGTAGCCTCGGTTTATAATGTCCAATACCCATGTGTCCTGGGTGACTAAAAGCCAGTTTTGCTTGAAGAGTGCTAACTTTCCTCCCAAAGGAGCTGCCAGGGAAGAAGAATCTGGCAGCTGACAATGCAGGTCATTGGGCCTGTTTACGAAAGGACTGGCCCCTGCCCTCACCTGCAGATTGTGCAAGTGAACTCCAAGTTCTAGGCCTGAATATACTTTGAGCTCTGCCCCTGCCACGTCTAGATCTACCCCTAGACTGAGAATCAGAAGAAGGGTAGGTCCACCCCTTAGTAGGCCAATTTCTACTAAACTTTGGAGGTTGCACCTGCAAAAAATCTTTAACAGTCTGCATGGACTTAGCCTTGTCTTCCAGTTTCTTCAAAACCAACTCCACAGGGGGACCAAACAAAACTTCAGACTGTAAAGGGGCATCCAGAATTCTAGATTTAACATGCTCGGACAAATTCTGATCCTTAAGCCAGGCGTGCCTACGAAGAACTGAACCAGTGGCAGCCACCCTAGAAGAGGCCTGTACAGCATCAAAACCACACTGCAAAGAATGCTTACCCACCTGTTCAGAGACGTGTACTAAATCCTGCAATTCTTTACACTCTATGCCCTCTGCCAAAGCATCCACTTTAGATTTTAGCTGAGAAAGGAGGAAATTCTGATATTTCAACATATGAAACTGGCAATTTAAAGCCCTCATTGCTAAAGTAGAAGAGGTATACACCTTCTTACCCCATCTATCCAAAGCTCTAGCTTCCTTATCTAGAGGAACCGGATTCTTTACAACAGAAGCTCTAACACCCTTAGGCCCCTGACTAATAGTTTCTGGGTCCGCCCTAGGACTCTTATACAGATATTTATGAGCCTCAGGCACCCTGTAATACCTGTCCGGTTTAACTGGCGCAGGAGGCAAAGAATCTGGATTAAGGGAAGCCTCCGAGAAAACATCTTGAACAACATCCAAAACAAGAGGTATAGCCAAGGGTCTATGCTGTGGTAAAAACAAGAATTCCCTAAGCCTCTTCCGTGAATCAGAGAAATCCTGTCCTTCCCACTTAAAATGCTCCCTCATGGAATGCAGAGTTTCTGAAAATGAAAAATCCTCTGGAGGAGAAGCAGAAGGAGTGGAATCCTCTGCATCAGAATCCGAATAATGGGGAAAATCTTGAATATCTTCAGCAGAAGAGTCTGAGTCATCTGAGGCCTGATCCAAACTTTCCAACTCTGGCTCCACCCTGGGCCTCTTATCAGGAGGGGGCATAGAACCTCTAATTAAAGTAATCAAATCTTCTGCCATTTTAAGCATGTGCTTTTTAGGCACAGACCCTGAAGTACCTGGAGGGACACCAGAGGAAGGCAAAACAGACCTGCCCTTAGAAGAAGCCTTAGAAACAGTAGCAGAAGGCCTAACCACCTTAGGCATAGAAGGGAGAACAGTAACTTGAGAGGCCCCTTCAGCTTGACCTGACTCCTGTGAGGCCACATCCTGCAAAATCAAAGTTTCCCCCTGAGACTCAACAGAAACTTCAGCCGGATCCACCTGCTCCACTGTAGTTTCTGCAGGACCGGCGTCCGAAACGGACGAATAAACCTGTCTAGGTTTCAAGGATTTGTCTTTGCGCTTTTTAGGAAGGCCGGAGGATCCGACGGCATATTATAATTACACCGCTTACCAAAGACTAACCTAGCACAATCTAACCTTCTTTTTATAGTGCACTTATTAAACCTAGCACAAAACTGACACCCGACTACGTCGTGGTCCGGTCCCAAACAAGGAATGCAAAGAGAGTGATAATCCCTATGCGGTATGTTTCCCACAAGAAATACAATTATTCACTTTTTCTGACATCCGGAATTAACTGAGGCAAGAAAAACAAAATATTCCCCAGCGGTACTTAGCCCAACTTGGTTTCGGTCTGAAACTCAGAATACGAAAATTTCAGAATGCCGAACGGCACTTGCAACGCTGCTTCTGCATCGGACCATGCGGCAAAAAAGACTGAGGATATGACGTTGGTCATGCGCTTTTATACCCTGACGCTCTGATGTCAGATCTAAGCGCCCATGACTGACGTCAGCCTAATACTTTGGTATTCGGGCCGACCGAGGACAGCGGACTACCCATATGTAAGGACTGCAGCAATGTGAGATGAAGAACATCTTTGGTTCTGTCCAAGTAGAATCCAAGCTGTCTGTGTACGTCCAAAGAATGCAGAATTCTCTCCCCCTTGCTCTGTGGATTTGGATAAAAAGTTGGCAGATGAATAGTTTAGTTAAGAGCCACACTGGTCACCACCTTAGGCATAAATGTTGGGTTTGTTCTCAGAGAGACCCTGTCTGGGTAAAAAAATGATAAAAGGTTCCACAGCCATGAGCACCTGTAGCTCTGAAACTTGTCTTGCAGAAGTTATTGCTAGGAGCAGAGCTGTTTTCCATGATAAAAACTTTATATCAGCAGTAGCAGCTGGCTCAAAAGGAGGCAGGGTGAGTTTTTACAAGACATAGTTCAGGTCCCATGCAGGCATTGGTGATCTCCTTGGAGGCCTTAAATTTTTGGCTCCTCTGAGGTACTGTTTTAATCAGGGATGAGAATATATTGGCGGATCTGTATTGTAATGAGCCGGAATGGCAGAGGCATGAATTTTAATAGATGAGAAAGATAGGCCTTTGTCCAGCATCTCAGTTAACTATTGCAAAAGCTGAGGAATATTTGGCACAGCTGTATCAGTTCCTTGTGCCTGGTTTCAAGCACAGAATCTCTTCCATTTTCCAGCATAAGACTTTCTAGTACTAGGCCTTCTGGCTTCCAAAATGACATCCATCACAGCTTTACTGAGAGTTGTGTTTTGTATGACTACATTATCCGCCATGCTGCCAGATTTAAAGTCCTGAGTTGGTTGTGCAGGATGTGATTGTTTTGCTGGGACAGTAGATGAGGTATTTGAGGTAAGGTCCAAGCTGGGCATTGAGACAAGTTCTTTAGGATTGGAAACCAGTACTGGTCAGTCTGGGGCAGTCAGTATCATTTTTGGCTTCTCCTGTCGGACCGTTAGGAGTACCTTGGGGAGGAGAGGCAGTGGGGCACAGGCATATACTGATTGGGGCGTCCACTTTCCATGCTTGTCTGTGATAAGTCCTTGTGCAGAATCTTTTTAGTTGGTTGTTGTGAGGGGAGGCAAATAGATCTATGTCCGGGCATCCCCATTTCCTTGTTATCATGTTGAAGACTTGTGGATCCAGCTGCCACTCGTGGGGATCCATGAGGTTTCTGCTTAGTTCATCTGCCAGAGTATTTTTCCTTCCTGGCAGGAATTGCACCTGCAGATGTACTTGGTAAGTTAATGCTGTGTCCCACAAAGTCATGGGTAGTCTGCAAAGGGGGTAAGAATGTGTGCCCCCTTGCTTGTTTATATACCACATGACCGTGGTGTTGTCTGTCTTTATCAGTAGTTGTCCCGGATGAAGTAGGTCCTTGAAGGATGTCAGGGCATTCTGAACAGCTAGCATCTCTTTTTGATTGATATGTAGATACATTTGGGTTGAGGACCATGTGCCCTGAATGCATCTTCCTGCCATGTGGGCCCCCCAGGCATAATCTGATGCATCCGTTGTTAGTGTCTGCCTGGCTGGGGGTAATGTGAATGGCTGTTCCTTGTTTTGGTGACAAGCCTTTGCCCATCATCGAAGCTCCTGCTGTAGGCAGGGAATGAGAGTAATCATTGTTTCCAGGCTGTAGCAATGTTGAGTCCAAACACTTTTTAGGTACCATTGAAGTTTCCTTATATGCAGTCTTGCATATGGAATTAGTAGGATGCAGGATGCCATGAAGCCCAAAGCCTGCAGAATGGTTCTTGCAGATAACTGGGCCTTTGTTGCCAACATTTTGAAATAGGTAGTCAGTTGCCTTTGTTTGGCGTGAGATAAGCAATCTGGGCAGATGTATTTAAGCTTGCACCCAGGAATATTATCTCTTGAGAGGGTACTAGTTTTGATTTCTTTTCGTTGACTGTGTACCCTTAGGCATGTTAGAAGTCTTTTCACAAATGCCAGATGCTGTAGAAGAATGTCCTTGTTCTCTGCTTGAGTTAGACAGTCGTCCAAGTAAGGAAATATTTGTATTCCTCTTTCTCTGCAGAATGCAATTACTGGTGCCAGGCACTTTGTAAAGACCCTGGGCGCAGTAGATAAGCCAAAGGGCAGTGCAGAGAATTGGTAATGCATTGAGCCAGCCTTGAATCTGAGGTATCTTCTGCATAACTGTCTGATTGGGACATGCAGGTATGCCTCTTTTAGGTCTAAAGTCACAAGCCAAGCATTCTTGCCCAGCATGGGCAGAAGCTGCTGCAAAGTCATCATCTTGAATTTTGGTATATCCAGGAATGTATTCAGAGTAGATAGGTCCAATATTGGTCTCCAGGTCTTGTCCTTTCTGGGTACCAAGAACAGTCTTGAGTAAAATCCTTGTCCCTGCTCTTGCCCTGGTATTTGTTGAATCGCCCCCATGTCCAAGAGGGATGAGACTTGTTTTTGTGCCTCTGCCCACTGATTCTTTGGCAGATCTGGCCAGCCGTTTGCCTTTGGCAGGGTATGGAAATGGAAACTGTACCCTTGTGACACGATATTTAGAACCCACTTGTCCTGGGTTATAATGTGCCAATTTTGAAAAAAAAAGTGCTAATTTACCCCCTAAGGGTGCTGCCAGGAGATAGGTGCTTGGTGCAGGCAGGGGGAAGTCATTGGGACTGTTTCCTGTATGGTTGTGATTTATCTTCTCCAGTTTTGGAGGTAGAAGCACCCCATTGTTTAGACCTGTACAAACCCTGGGGCTGGGATCTGCCCCTTTGTGGCCTGTCTGACACAGGAAAGGACCAATTCTTTGTAGGCCAGTGTCTACTAAAAACCTAGGTGGTTGTACTTGTAAAAAATCTTTGACAGTTTGCATAGATTTAGCTTTGTCCTCCATTTTCTTTAACACTTCCTCTGCCTTAACACCAAACAAAGTATCATGCTGTAAAGGTGCATCTAATAATTTAACTTTGAGATCAGGCAGATTTTGTTCCTTTAACCAAGCATACCTCCTAATTACAGAACCCGTAACTGCGGCCCTGCAGGAGGCCTCCAAAGAATCAAAAAGTACAGTTTTGTACCTACCATAAATGTAGATGCTCGAGGATCCACATTGCTGCAGTCCTAACTATTGGGTAGTCCGCTGTCCAGTCGGCCCGAATACCAAAGTATATGGCTGACGTCGGTCAGGGCGCATTAGACTGACGTCAGTACGTCAGGGTACTAATGCGCATGACCGACGTCATATCCTCAGTCTTTTCTTGCCCCAGATGTCAGAAGACCCTGAAAAGATAAGGCCAAAAACCAAAAACTCCCAACATACCTGCACCAAAATATATATATATACAAAATATACAAAATTAGCAGAATATAACCTCACCTACACAACCACCCCTAAACACAGAGGGGAAGGAGGGAGGTAAATTGGACTGCAGCAATGTGGATCCTCGAACATCTACATTTATGGTAGGTACAAAACTGTACTATGTTCTTCATTCCACATTGCTGCAGTCCTAACTATTGGGTAGAATCCCAAAGCAGAGGTAAGGGAGGCTGGCAAATCATAAGGAAGCAGGAACTGACAACATGCCCTGCAAAATAGCTGTGGCAAAACCAGCCCTAGACTTAGAGTAGAGAGGAAGGTGATAATGCTTAGAGAAAGTATGCACTGAACTCCAAGTAGCTGCCTCCAAAATATCTTTAGTTGCCACCCCCCTCAGAAATGCTGTTGAAGTGGCAGTAGCCCTAGTGGAATGAGGCCTAATCCCAGCTGGAATCTCCTTGCCATGATGGGAATAACAAAATGTAATGCAACACCCAATCCATCTAGAAATAGTTTGTTTTGACACAGGCTTGCCCTGAGAACTCAAAGCAAAAGAAACAAACAACTGCTGAGACTGCCTAAAATTCTTAGTCCTGCTCAAATAATAACGCAATTGCCTGTGTACATCTAAAGTGTGCAAAATCTTTTCCCCTTTATTTTGGGGATCTGCATAAAACGTAGGCAAATGAATAGTTTGGTTTAAAGCCACACTAGAAACCACTTTAGGCATAAAGGAAGGATTAGTACGTAATGATACCCTATCCTTATGAAAAATCAAAAAAGGCTCAACCGTCATAAGGGCCTGTAACTCAGAAACCCTTCTTGCAGAAGTAATGGCCAACAAAAAAGCAGTCTTCCATGACAAGTATTTCAGTTCAGCAGTAGCTGCGGCTCAAAAGGTTGTAGAGTAAGTTTCTCCAACACAAAATTGAGATCCCAAGCAGGAGTAGGAGCTCTACGTGGGGGTCTTATATTCTTTGCCCCTCTAAGAAATTGCTTGAACAAAGGATGTGAAAACAATGGTGGGTCACAATCATAGTGAGCTGAAATTGCTGCAGCATGAATCTTAATGGAAGAGAAAGACAAACCTTTGTCCAATAACTCAGTAAGATATTGAAGAGCCACACTCAAATTAGGCTCTGAAATCTCCAAATTCTTTGCTGCAGTCCAAAATAAAAATCTCTTCCATTTTTCTGCGTACACTTTCCTTGTACTAGGTCTTCTGGCTTCCATAATCACATTTAAAACTTGCTGAGGAAGTTGAGACCTGCTGTCTTTCAAAACAGAATATGCCAGGCTGTTAGATGAAGAGAGTGAAGCTTGACATTGAGCAGACGACCGTCCTTCTGAGACAACAGATGTGGAATCAAGGGTAAAGGCCATGGAGGCTTCTTTACCAGACTCCTCAGTAATGGGTACCAGTGCTGCCGAGGCCAATCTGGAGCTATTAAAATCATCCTTGGCTTGTCTTGTCTGACCTTTAGAAGCACCTTTGGAAGAAGAGGCAGAGGTGGAAACGCATACACATGAAGATTTTTCCAACTGAAAGAAAGAGCATCCACTTTCCAAGCTGTGTGATGAAACCTCTTTGTGCAAAACTTTGGCAGCTGGTGGTTTAGTGGAGAAGCGAACAGATCTATGTCTGAAGTTCCCCAGGACACTGTCAACTTTTGAAATACATGAAGATCCAGTTTCCACTCGTGGGGATCCATGATTTGTCTGCTTAACACATCTGCTAAGGAGTTCTGTGCTCCCGGCAGAAACCTTGCCTGAAGAGTTAGTTGCAAGCTGAGCGCAGTCTCCCATAAAATCATTGCTTGCCTGCACAATGGGTAAGAATGTGTTCCCCTTGTTTGTTGATGTACCACATGACAGTTGTGTTGTCTGTTAGAATCAACACCTGCCCTGGAAGAAGTAACTCCTTGAAAGCCATTAATGCAAACTGGACTGCTAACATCTCCTTCATGTTGATATGTAGATGCTGTAGTCTGGCAGGCCACTTGTCTTGTATCCACTTTCCATTTAGATGAGCTCCCCAAGCAATGTCTGAGGCATCTGTCGTTAGAATTTGACTCGCCTCTGGCCGGGTCACAGAGAGTCCCTTGTTTAGGTGACATTCCTGAGCCCACCACAAAAATTCCTTTTGAATGCAAGGTATTATTTGAATGACAGTGTCCAAATCCTGGCAGTGCTGTGTCCATACATTTTGAGATACCATTGTAGCTTCCTCATATGCAGTTTGGCATTGGGAAGCACCAGAATACAAGATGCCATGAACCCTAAGGCTTGAAGGACTGTCCTTGCAGTCAGCCCGGACTGAAGAGATAGTTGATGGAAGTAACTGGAAAGATTCTTTTGTTTGTCCGGGGTTAAAAAGGCCATCTGGGCTGCTGTATTCAGTCTCACACCCAGAAAGCACATGTCTTGAGAGGGTACTAGACTGGACTTTATTTCGTTCACAGAATACCCTAGGCATCTTAGCACTGCTATGACATATTCCAAATGCTGTAGAAGGTCTTCCTTTTCTTGAGCCAGAATCAGGCAATCGTCCAAGTAAGGATAGATTTGAATTCCTTTTAGCCTGAAGTAAGCTATCACTGGAGCCAGAACCTTTGTGAATACTCTGGGCGCAGTAGATAAGCCAAAGGGCAATGCAGAGAACTGATAATGAGAATCTCCAGCTCAAACGCAGATACTTTCTGCAACTTAGTCTTATAGGCACATGAAGGTAAGCTTCCTTGAGATCTAAAGTTACCATCCAGTGATCTTTGCCCAGCAGAGGTAAAAGCTGTTGTAACGTCAACATTTTGAACTTGGGAATGTCCAGATAAGTGTTGAGGATAGATAAATCCAAAATTGGTCTCCACGTGTTCCCCTTCTTTGGTACTAGGAACAGGCGAGAATAAAATCCTAGGCCCCTTTCTGGCACAGGAACCGGCTGAATGGCCCCTATTTGGAGTAACTGAGAAATTTGCTTGTGAGCCTCTTGTCTTTGTAGAGGAGGAATGTCTGGCATGCCTTTGAAAGGAGGCAAAGTATGGAAGTAAAACCTGTAACCGTGGTGAATGATATCCAGAACCCATCTGTCTTGGGTAATTAAATCCCAATTTTCTTTGAAAAGAGACAGTCTTCCTCCCAACGGTGCTGCCAGGCGAGAATGAACTGGCAGCTGAAAAGGCAGGTCATTGGGTCTGCTTACGAAAGGACTGACCCCTGCCCTCACCAGAAGTCTGAGCAGGGGAACTCCCTGTCCTAGGCCTAAAAGAACCCTGAGCTCTGCCCCTACCACGTCTAGACCTACCCCTAGACTGGGAATCATAAGCAGGATAAGTCCATCCCTTAGCAGGCCAATTTCTACTAAACTTCGGAGGCTGCACCTGCAAAAAATCTTTAACAGTTTGCATAGACTTAGCCTTGTCCTCCATTTTTTGCAAAACTGCTTCTACAGGCGAACCAAACACCACATCAGACTGCAAGGGAGCATCCAAAATCCGTGTCTTGACATGCTCAGCTAAATTCTGATCTCTCAACCAGGCGTGCCTACGAAGAACAGAACCAGTGGCAGCCACCCTGGAGGAGGCCTGCACAGCATCAAAACCACATTGCAAGGAATGTTTACCCACCTGTTCAGACACATGAACTAAATCCTGCAACTCTTTACACTCAATACCTTCCGCCAGAGCATCCACCTTAGATTTCAACTGTGAAAGAAGATAATTCTGATATTTTAACATATGAAACTGACAATTCAACGCCCTCATGGCTAAAGTGGAAGAAGTATACACTTTCTTTCCCCATCTATCCAAAGCCCTTGCCTCTTTATCAGGAGGGACAGGATTTTTAACAACTGAGGCTTTCACACCTTTAGGCCCCTGAGAGACAGTTTCCGGGTCTGCCCTAGGACTCTTAAAAAGATACTTATGAGCTTCAGGCACCCTATAATACCTATCCGGTTTAACTGGGGCAGGAGGCAAAGAATCAGGATTCAGGGAAGCCTCTGCAAAAACATCTTCCACCACATTCAAAACAGGAGGTATAGCTAAAGGCCTATGCTGGGGTAAAAACAAGAATTCCCTAAGCCTTTTCCTGGAATCAGAGAAATCTTGACCTTCCCATTTAAAATGCTCCCTCATGGAATGCAGAGTCTCTGAAAATGAAAAATCCTCAGGAGGGGAAGCTGAAGGAGTAGAATCATCCACATCAGAATCAGAATAAGGAGGGTACTCTTGCAAGTCTTCAGCCGAAGACTCAGAAGCCTCCGAGCATTGCTCAAAACTCTCAAACTCAGGATCCACCCTAGGCCTCTTATCAGGAGGGGGCATAGAACCCCTAATCATAGTAATCAAATCCTCTGCCATTTTAAGCATATGTTTCTTAGGCAAAGACCCTGAAGCACTAGGAGAAACCCCCACTGAAGCAAAACTCGGCCTGCCCCTCAAAGAAGCCTTGGAAACAGAAGGGGAGGCTCTGACCACCTTAGGAAGAGAGGGAAGAACAGCCACCTGAGAAGCCCCCTCAGCCTGGCCTACTTCCTGAGAGGATACATCCTGTAACAGTAAAGTCTCTCCCTGAGACTCCAAAGAAACACCTGGCAAAACCTCCGGCTCCACTGAGCCCTCTAAAGAACCGACGTCTGGGACTGTCGGTTCTTCTACTCTAGGCTTTGCTGTTTTGTCCTTGCGTTTTTTAGCCGAAGCCGGCGTCGGAGCATCCGACGGCATTTTATAATTACAACGCTTCCCAAACACTAACCTGGCACAGTCTAACCTTCTCTTAATAGTGCGTTTGTTAAATCTAGCACAAGAGCGGCATCCAACAACGTCGTGCTCAGGCCCCAAACAAGGTATACACAAAGTATGGTAATCCCTATGAGGTATCTGTTTCCCACAAGAAATACAGTTATTCACTTTTTCTGACATCCGGTTAAATACTGAGGCAAGAAAAACCAAAATATTCTAACGGGTACTTAGCCAACTTTGATTCGGTCTGAAACTCTGGCTTCAGAAACTTTCAGAACGCCAACCTGCACTCGCAAAATTGCTTCTGCATCGGACCATGCGGCAAAAAAGACTGAGGATATGACGTCGGTCATGCGCATTAGTACCCTGACGTACTGACGTCAGTCTAATGCGCCCTGACCGACGTCAGCCATATACTTTGGTATTCGGGCCGACTGGACAGCGGACTACCCAATAGTTAGGACTGCAGCAATGTGGAATGAAGAACATCCACATTGCAAATTATGCTTTCCAACTTGTTCAGCTGTATGCAATAAATCCTGCATTTCCTTGTTTTCTGCACAGAGTTGAACAACATTTTCTGTTTAAGCAATGCCATGACATGCTGCTGATATTTGAGCATATGAAACTGACAGTTTAAGGCCCTTATAGCCAAGGTAGCAGATGTGTAAAAGCTTTTTTCCCCATCTATCCAGTGCCCTAGAATCTCTGTCAGAGGGGGTAGGGTTTTTTGCAGTGGAAGCCTCAACTCCTTTAGGACCCTGTGAAATAGTTTCTGGGTCTGCAGCAGGGTTTTTAAAAAGGAATTTATGAGAGTCACGAAACCTGTAATATCTGTCAGGCTTAACAGGAGCTGGAGTTAAGTAGTCAGGGGTAAGACTAGACTTCGAAAACTAGATTCTACAATATCTAACACAGGTGGAATGGCTTGTGGCCTGTGCTGAGGTAGTAAAAGGAAATCCCTGAGCCTCTTTTTAGATTCTGAAAAATCTTGGCTCTCCCAGTGGAAATGCTCCCTCATGGTATGCAAGGTTTCCCCGAAAGAATAGTCCTCTGGAGGAGAAGCTGAAGGTATAGATTCTTCGGCATCAGAATCCTCATAGGGGGGAAGAGAATATTCTTGATCAGAAGAGGAATCAGAAGAAATAGAAACCTGATCTGAAGATTCATAGTCAGTCTCTTGCCTAGGCCTCTTTATCAGGAGGGGGATGGGAACCCCTGATCAAGGTAATCAAGTCTTCGACCATTTTGAGCATCTGTTTTTCGGGTATAGAGGCCTGTCCACGTGGCTCTAGAGTTTGTTTCTTTGCTTTAGAAGGTACTTTAGTCTTTGCCTTTGAAGCTGAGGTTGGTTTAATGTAAAGATGTTTAGGTCTGAATACACCCTCAGATGCCGGTGCCTGCTCAGCGGCTCCGGACCCATCTGAAGGAAGAGTATCCAAGGCTCCAATACCTTGAGTTTCCAGTGGCATGGCCGACTCCACGTGTGAGTCGGTAGCAGCCTGCGACTCTAAAGTAACGGGCATCACGGGCTGCGAAAGCACCTCACTGAGGACCGGCGACTGGCTTAGGAGAAGCATCGTTGTCAGTTTTGGGCCTCGGTTGTCTCTCTCCTTTTCTTTGCGTTTTTTGTGAACTCCGGTAGTCAGATGGCTATCCAACGACATTTCTGGATAATTAAACCGGCGTCCAAAATAATTTAAAGCAAAATCATACCAACGCTTAATAGTGCGTTGGTTAAATCTAGCACAAAACCGACAACCAGCAACGTTGTCATCAGGGCCTAGGCAAGGAATACAGTAAGAATGAAAGTCCTTATGAGGTATATTTGCTTTCCACAAGAAATACAATTATGAACTTTTTCGACATTTCTGGATAATTAAACCGGCGTCCAAAATAATTTAAAGCAAAATCATACCAACGCTTAATAGTGCGTTGGTTAAATCTAGCACAAAACCGACAACCAGCAACGTTGTCATCAGGGCCTAGGCAAGGAATACAGTAAGAATGAAAGTCCTTATGAGGTATATTTGCTTTCCACAAGAAATACAACTTTTTCTGACATCGATCTGCAGCAAGAAAAAAGTTTCCCCAACGGGGTACTTAGCTTTATTGAAGACTTCGGATCTGAAACTCGAACACGAAAATCTCAAGAGTCAGCCGACCGGCACTTACGAAAGTACAGTTTTGTACCTACCATAAATGTAGATGTCCGATAGATATGCAACTGCAGTCATAACATATGGGTTTGTCCTGCCTCAGGCAGCCCTCGGTCGGCCGAATTCCAAAGTCTGGGTCTGGCGTCGGCTGGTGTCGCCTCCTCTCTGACGTCACAATGGCTGGAGTATAAAGGCATCGGCCGACGCCATCTTCTTCAGTGTTTCTTGCCGCGCGGTGCCCGAAGCAGAAGCTGTTCGCAAGTGCTGGTCGGTCAGCTCCTGTGTTTTCAGTACCGAAGTCATCTAAAAGCTAAGTACCCCGTTGGGGAACATTTATTCTTGCCTCAGCGGATGTCAGAACAAATTGAGAAAGTTAATAATTGTTTGTCTTGTGGTAAACAAATACCTCATAAGGGCCCAGGCAGGGAAGGCAGAGAGAATGGAAGTCCTTATGAGGTATTTGTTTACCACAAGACAAACAATTATTAACTTTCTCAATTTGTTCTGACATCGGCTGAGGCAAGAATAAATGTTCCCCAACGGGGTACTTAGCTTTTAGATGACTTCGGTACTGAAAACACAGGAGCTGACCGACCGGCACTTGCGAACTGCTTCTGCTTCGGGCACCGCGCGGCAAGAAAGATTGAAGAAGATGGCGTCGGCCGATGCCTTTGTACTCCAGCCATTGTGACGTCGGAGAGGAGGCGACACCAGCCGACGCCGGATCCAGACTTTGGAATTCGGCCGACCGAGGGCTGCCTGAGGCAGGACAGCCCATATGTTATGACTGCAGTTGCATTCTTGAAGGGCATCTGCTTCGGGCACCATGCGGCAAGAAAGACTAAAGAAAATGGCGTCGGCTGCATCGTTTATACCCCTGACGACCTGACGTCAGGGAAGGGGCCACAGCAGCTGACGGCAGCCGACGCAAGACCCAGGACTTTGGAATTCTGGCCGACTGAGGGCAACCTGCCAGCAGGATTACCCAAATGTAATGACTGCAACAGTGAGACATGAAGAACATCAGCTAAAGGCCTATGCTGAGGTAGGAGAAGGAAATCCCTAAGCCTCTTTTTTGAATCGGAAAAATCCTGGCTTTCCCAGTGGAAATGCTCCCTTAGAGTATGCAAGGTTTTCCCAAAAGAAAAATCCTCAGGAGGGGAAGCAGAGGGAATAGAGTCCTCTGCATCAGAATATTCATAAGTAGATAAGGGCAAATCCAGATCATCAGAAGAATCAGAAAAAACAGAATCCTGATCAGAAGATTCATAATCAACTTCAGTCCTAGGCCTCTTAGAAGGGGGGGGGGGGTTGGATACCCGATTAGAGTTATTAGATCTTCAGCCATTCTTATCCTTTGCTTTTCAGGGATAGAGGCCTGAGCATGTGGCCTGGACGTTGTTTTTTTAGGTACAGATTGAGATTTAGGCCTAAGTAAAGAAGGAGGCGTTGGTTTAATATGCAAGTCCGTAGGTCTGAATACACCCTCAGAAGCCGGTGCCTGCACAGTGGCTCCAGACCCATCCAAGGTAGAGACATCTGCGGGTTCCATAGTTGAAGCATCTCGTGGCATACCGGACTCCAAATGGGTCTCAGTAGAGGCTTGCGAATCAGAAGTAGCGGGTATCAGGGGCTGCAAAAGCGCCTCACTGAGTACCGGCGAACTGGTGACTGGCTTAGGAGAAGCGTCGGCAGTTTTGGGCCTCAGCGGCCTGTCTTTGTCTTTATCTTTGCGTTTTTTCAGAATCCCGGTAATCGGATGGCTAACTGACGACATTTCTCGATAATTAAACCAAGAACCGAAATATTTAGAGGCGAATATATACCAATGACGGATAGTGCGTTGATTAAATAAAGCACAAAACCGACAGCAAGGTACGTCGTGGTCAGGGCCTAGCCAAGGAATACAGTACAAATGAAAATCTTTATGGGTATTTGCTTTCCACAAGTAATGCAATTATTAACTTTTAGTGACATCGGAAAGGAGCAAGAAAAAAAGTTTCCCCAACAGGGTACTTAGCTTTAGTTGAAGAATTCTGCACTGAAACTCAAAAACGAAAATTTGTGAACTGCTTCTGCTTCGGGCACCGCACGGCAAGAAAGACTGATGTAATGGCATCGGCTGCATGTTTTACACCCTTGACGACCTGACGTCATGGAAGAAGGGACAGCAACTGACACAGGACCCAAGACTTTGTTAATCAGGCCGACTGAGTGGTACCTGCAAGCAGATAACCCAAATGTAATGACTGCAACAGTGAAACACGAAGAATATGGGTTTTGTTTTGAATGGAGTTATGTAGCCTTTAATGGAATTGTGTAGCCTTTAGATATTTTCTTCACCAATAAATCATTAGTGGCATTCCAGTTTTGTAGGTGAAGAGACAAGCATTCCCTCGACTGCCTCAAGAGCGAAGCAGGCAGACAGGCAATTCTTCAGGAATGCTGGAGTGTTTAAATCGGTAAAAGGAACTATAAACCCTTGATTTTGTGGACCCCCTCTGCCTCTAGGGTAATATCCACTGCATTTCACTCCTCTGCCCACATAGGGCTCTGTTAAAAGAGGAGTGAGTGACCAAGCTTCTGGGACTTCCTGAACTACAGATGGTCACCCCCCCCCCCCAATTCCTGTAAAAAGGTCTTTTGAGGGTTAGAGAAATGTTCTCCTACTGTAGATGATTTACCTTCTTCTTTGACAACATATCTTTTACCTTGGGTCCGAAAAGAGATGAACAATTGTAAAGGGCTTTAAGAAAGGACACCTTAAAGTTCTCCACAAAATTGCATAAGCACAATCATGCATGATAATGTATTGCAATTCCAGTGTCTGCTGCTCTCAATGCCTTATCTGCAGTGTTAGAAATCAGGCCCATGGTGACATTAGTGACTGACAACATGGCAGTCAATGGTCAATTCCCTATGGAATCGGGTAATATGAGAGAGATCATTTAATGCTTGAAGGGTAAATGTTCCTGAAGAACAAGTGTGGGTCTATGGATCTACTATAGTAGACTGAAAGTTCACTTATCAGATTTTGTTGGCCAAGACGAAAAGGCCAACAACCGCAGAACACCGACATCCTGGAACAAAGACTTGCCACTCCAGGTAAGTAACCGCTTGGCCATCCTGAAAAAAGTAATAAAACCCAAGGAAAGTAAACTCATCCATGTGGGGGGCTGTGCCCCCCACACACACCCTAACTAAATATACCAACTCTGAGATTGCACTACCACAGGGGTAAGGGTAAAGTTCAAGAGGGTGGCCAAGTGGTTACTTACCTGGAGTGGGAAGTCAGTGTTCCAAGAGGTCTGTGTTCTGCAGTAGTCAACCTTTTCGTCTCGGCTAACTGAAAGTCGTGTAAGTGAACTTTCAGTCTACTGAAGTAGACCCATACCTATACATGATCACTCACTCTAGACTCTTGGTTTGCAGGATGAACCTTGGATCTCTCCTCAAACAGCTCCTTCCTTGTGGCAGCTGTAACAATAGATTCCACAAGAGGACCTTTACTCCAATGTGGGTGATCTTTATGAGGGACAATCACATTATCTGGTTGAGTAGTATGAGTTCTGCCATATCAGGATCCCATCAAGTCAACCATGAAGTATCAATAAGCTTGTCAACAGGAGAGACCACCCAGAAGGTAGATGGGCTCGTAACAAAGGAGAAAGGGTACTGGCTGTCTAGGTCCCCTCTCTTTTAACAGTTCAATTAATTCACCAGATGAGCAGAAAACAAGCAGAAAACTAGGGGATCCTCCACCCTCAAGGTCAGTGTCCTCAGTGACAGCCTCCTGAGTAAAGTCCAATAGTCTCTCGCTTACATTTGCGCTTTTTGTGTTCATCAGTAAGGGAAGGGAGTTGGAGTTTCAGAAATGTCCTTGGTTTCTTGAGTAAGGCATGGATGAGGGCTCTCTAAAGTAGGCTGTCCCTGGGAAGCATGAGGAAATCCAAAGGTCAAAGATACAGTAGGATATCTGGGTGGAATCGCATTAAGATGCATTACCCTCAAGAGTGGATCAAAATCTTAATGCCTCTAATGCTGAGGAGGGAGCAAATGGTTCAGAAGAGAACAACCTCTGATGTGGTGTTAAATCCAAAATCACTGGTCCAGAAGAATGAATCACCAGAACAGCCCGATTTTGGTATCAGCATCAGAGCTGGCTAGGGCTATTGAGAGCCAAAGCACCCAGATTCAGGGACAGTCTCAAACCAGACAGTGTTTCAAACTCGCCACGGGGTTATTGGCGTCAACCTCTCAGCTGCAAGACTCCATCAGCTCTAAGGATTTCGTAGTTGAGTGGGTCAATGTTAAAGACCTCAAGGGTATAGACTCTGACCAGGGTACCCTTCAGGGAAACACCGGTTCTAAAGCCACCAGATACAACAAAGGGACTGGGGAAGGAACCACTAACAAAAGGGGTAGGTGGATCAGCTCGTTAGCCTCAAAGTTGAGGGAGTAGGGATGACTCCCACATCTATCTGGGCCTTTACAAAGCCTCTTATGCCCTTCTGGAGAATCTAATGGACCAAACCAATGCACTGAGTGAGGTCAGAAATCTAGAGACCTCCACCTCTGAAGATCTCGACCCAAGAGAACATAGTCCTTTTAAAGAGCAATTCAAAATTACAATGGTTTCGGACTGCTAGAGGATGATGATGGAGGATGGGGCCAAGACAAATCCAAAAAGTTTAGAAACAAGGTTAAGGAAAGCCTCAGATACAAATAAATTTTTGGAGCTGGAGAATCCAGTGGAGAGGAATTAAATGGTCTTTTTTTTCCTTTCTCCTTTTCTTTGACATGACACTTATTGCCACTGTCCTTATCCTTAGGTCTTTCCTCAGACAGTTCCCTTTCTTTTTCTTTTCCCGAAGATCTTGCTGCATATGTGCAACTGCTGAAGTGTCTGTTTCACATTTTACAGGCCTTTGAGGCTTAAGGTAGGATTCCTTAAGAACATCACCACACAAGGGATTATTGTTTTACTGAGTGGCATACTGTTCCACTGTGAATGTGGGGTACTAATAACCTGGTGCATCGAGTATTTTGATGAAGGTAAGAAAAAAGGACAACCCGCGTCAAAGCAAATTATCTCCACATGGTTATTTCATGTCATTACCTTTTGTTATATTCACCCCAATATCACAATTCCAGGCAGGGTCAAGCCTCATTCTACCAAGACCACAGCTTCATCTGTGGATTTTTGGAAAGGGTTGCACTCTAGAACTATTCTAGAAGCAGCAACTTGGTCTTCTATGCATGCCTTTACAAAGTATTATAAACTAGAATCCTTCTCCAGGTCTACAACAGCCTTTGCTAGGACCATTCTCCAAGGACATCTAGACCCTTACCATTTCTTTTCCCTGTTAATATAAGCTATGGTGGTCTACCGACACAGCTGTACTATGTTCATTTGATCACTGCTACAGTAGCCTTAGCTGTGTGGCAGACCATCATAACTTACATTAACAGGGAAGAGAAAGGAGATGCTTGAATGGTCACAGCTGTAGTAGCAGGTCCCTTCATCCATCCCCCTTATTTTTGTATAGCACTTACCTCTTTCAGGGCTATAGCATCTCTCAGTTGGCATGAAAGCTCTGAAGGGCTTAGCTCCCAAACCACTTTCTTCAGATCTGTTTTGGCATGCTGAAGCCTCCCTTTAGCTTTGGAAGTTGGCTGGGTGCTATTATAACCCATATAGCCAACACTACTGCAGCAGTGTAATCAAATGATGAAACTCAGACATTCTAACACAGGCTAACCTAAATGTGGACAACAACAGTCCTTTACAAAAATACAGCTTTATAAACATTTTGCCACTATTTCAGAGTAGATTCCACTATCTGGTGAGTTGAGTCCCATGATGCACTTGTGACCTTATCATTCCTTATTTATTTGCGCCATTTTTAATTAAGAGCTTAACAAGCCTTTTACTACCAATGTCCAAATAAATTTAGTGGGTCCCTATGTGATGTCACCTTGGGTACAGGCAGCGTGATGTGCATCCATAGTCTGTAATGGAAATGTATCTGCACATGTACAGTGGTGCATTCATTAAAGTCTATTATAGACACACTAAGTTAAAATTCACCATTTACCCTTGGTGGTACGAGTATATTGCAAACCTTTTTTTTTTTTTTTTTTTTTGCTGATGGGACAAAAGTCTATTTAGCATTTTATGTACCACATAACACGTTACAAAGATAAGAACTTTAACATCAGAACACATTATAAATTTGCTGTTATACACGATAATACACTATTCTCTGAACTATTTACCTTTCATATATTATGCAATAACTTTCTGTACAATTCTTTACTATGCTACGGTGTCAATCACCAGTACGTTCAGACTGTACTTTGATAGCCATGATCGTATTGTATATATTGTACAGTTGTATCATTTGTATGGCACTGCTGCTGTCGATTTATTTAATGTACCAGTCATACTCGAATACATAATTTTTCTGGAATCAAATAACATAACATTTATTCTAAAAGTCACATTCCTGGTAATAAGGACACTAGCGTAGAATACTTCTTCCAAATACGAAAGGCCTTGTTACATATTTCTACATGTTTCAGGTTGAGTACTCTGCTAACCCATTTAATCCTCACAGCAAAGTTAAAGAATTTCACCATCTCCGGAGGGCATGGACCACTAAAGATGCCAGTTAAGAGCTACGATGGAAAGGTAATTTTCATTTTTATTTCTTAGAAAACCAATTCCACCGCTTTACAATAACAAAATAAATGGGAAATGTAATATAATAAGAAAATCCAAACTTTCTAGAGTCTTGATAAATTTACTGTGCCCTTAAGGCAAAGTGTTTAGTTTCTTCTGTTACAACAAATGCTAAGAGGATGGTGGATTATTAGATTTTTTAAAGTGCATCAGCTCAGGTAAGATCCCTTCCATACTTCAAAATGTCTGCTAAACCATTTTTTTTTTTTTTTTACTTCAGATCCATGTTACATTTGGGTTGGACTGATCTTTACTTTCTTACCCTCAAGCAGTGTTATTTAATCCTGCTTCCCCAATTATACCATGATAGTCACAGTCACTAGCCTTTAATTGGCAAAGTGGAATATGTGGGAAGAGAGTCAGGGGAGCAGTCATGACTGCACAAGGTTGGTAATCATTTGTTCAAGTGCTGACTCAAGTCCCCACCCCCAACATGCCTATATATTTGAGGCAGAACTGAGCAATAAGATGTGATGCGGTTACCGGCCCCACAAACGTATCATTCCTTGATCCTCTACCCCATAAAACTGAGCAGGCTTAGCCTCTTCACTCCTTCCCTGCCCCCTGCAAGCATCAACAGGTATACCAGCTGCTACTAAAATTTGGGTCATATTAGTCACACCAAAGAAATAAACTTTCAAGACCGGAAAAACAAACTTGCGAAAACCACAGCTAATTCAAAAGCCAAGAACTCGACTCAGGCCAGTCCAAAACGTAAAAAACATGAGAAACAACAAATTTTATTAAGCCACTGTAAAAGCTTTTCCTTAGTACCTTGCACTAACTTCTTCAGACAAGCAAAACATTCCCACCATTACAAGGGAGTTTAAATAACAGCATTGAAACACTTAACAACGCCCCTTGCTCTCCCTTTAGCTCCTTAAAGGTACAGATCACAGCTAACTAAGGTGCATTTGCAATTCTCTATTAACATAATAAAAAATAAAAAATTCTCTATTAACATAATAAAAAAAATTCATACACCGAGACTGTAATAATAGCACGCTTTGAAACTGAAAGAAAAAAGCCCAATAGTTTGATTATAAAACTGTATAAAGTAGATAAATATGTAAACTATATAATAACATAAAAATAACAATAACAATGTTCAACCTACAGCATAAATACTAATAATGGAAGCGCAATGCTTCCTAATCAAAAATTACCTATGCATACATTGTATCTTGCCTGCTTTCAAGTAAAATAACTAATGTAATGATTATAATAGATATAATGAAATTAATGCATACTGGTGGGATTATATTAGTCACAGGCAGGATCAGGTCATGATGAAATGGGGCCCTGGGCAAGGGAATGGACCAGCCACCCACCTAGAAATTCTGGTGTCTTTCTTCCCCTAATTACCATAAACACTGCTCAAAACTATCACTGTGCCTACCATTTTCCTCTTTACTTTTGAAATTAAAGACGACATGTGGATTTAAATTTAAAACTTTTAATTTAAATATCCTTTGGTGAGCAGGTTAGTCCCACTGGGCTAGTGATACCTTTTCAGTCAAAATCTTTGGTGGTATTTATAATACTAGGGGAATTATGGTCAGAGAAATGGGGAACTTCTCCATTCTCTTTTGATAGCTCAGGTGGATGTAAAAGATTTCACATCTCCTACCATTAACACAGAAAGATGGGGCCTAGTTCAACATCTGATCCAAAGCATAACACACACTCAGGAGTGCAACACCCCCCCCCCCCCCAAAGTGCACTGCAGTATCAGCAACCCATCTGCATGGTGTGAGAGTAGAGCCTACAGCCTTAGGCACCAAAGGCATATATGCTGTCTTTGTGCTACTAATACTACTTTGAAGTTCTATGGCAAAAACACTGATGGCCATTTGCTAAACAAAACAGCTGCACATTGAAAACGGACTATATATAACCAGCGGTAAACTTCTCTTCTGTTGAAACTCACATTCCCTGAAACACGCACTAAAAATTTGCATTCCTCGTAAAATGCACTGTAAACTCACATTCATCAAAAAATGCACTGAAAACTCATTCCTCGAAAAATGCACCTTTGTACTATTGGACATTTTTTCCCCTTAAGTAGTGAAACAAAATGTATGAAGCAATAAGAGACATCATTTCCCATTTCAGCACATGACTAACTTAGTAGTCTGGTAGCTGGTATAGGCCCTACTCTCCTATAGCCAAGGTACAGGGTTTGAGCATGAGCAAGCTAACAAATCGTCATCCCTTACTAGGGAATTTTACACAGACAGACTCCCCCCCCCCCCCCCCCGAATGCTCGCCTGCTGTGTGTTCTTCAGTCATGGGAACTGCACATGTTGGACCAAAGTTTGTTGTGTAAAGGGAAAGCAGTAGCATATCCCAGGATCAAAGTGCATTTGAGAAGGACAGACGGAAGTAAGAACGAAGTTCAGAAGCAAGCTGCCTGAGAAGAAGCTATATTTTAATGTGCATTTAAGTTTGGAGTGTTGAAGTTCATGCGTCATACATCTTCATACTGAAGACTTATGATACATGCACAGAAAGTACGGAAAAATGTAAAGATGGATGTAAAAACTGTTTTGTTTTTAATTAAAAATGAAATGTGGTAGCCCCCCAGCAGGCCCTAGGCAACTACCTGGGTTGTGCCTAGTGCTGTATTCAGCACTAGGCACAACCCAGGTAGTTGCCTAGTGCTGTATTCAGCTCTGATCATCAGGCTTTATCCTTCTGCATCAACAAAGCTGGCAGTGTCAGGCAATTTGATTACAACTACTATACTACTGTTTACTACAGCTGCCCTTAACTGCATGGATTCTCAGTGCAGCAATGCATACAAGTTCTGTCTACTCACTCCTTGTGAGCTGGCTTCCAAAATTATGTCATACTCATTTTATAAACATCAAGTGTTCATTACGTAAGCAAGTTGATAACCATTTTGCAAACAGAATAACTTTATAACTGATTCTGATTAACACTTGGAAACATGATGTAAAATGGGTTCTACAAATTGAATTTTAACCATTTTATAAGTGCATAAGAAAACTGGTACAACTTGCACGTTAAAGTTGCAGTATTCATGTAGAAAGAACCCAGATTGCATACAAATACATAAATGTATGTGAACTCTAAATCAAATTGACACAAAACAGCATATACACAGACAGTTTAACAGATTGCTAAATGACAAATACCCTACCTGTTGGGTGGAACTGAATAAATTCCAGATCCTGACCAGGAAGGCCTGCTCTACTGACCATAGCCAAACCATCACCAGTAACTGTGTGGGCAGAAGTACAGCTAAAATATGTACGGCCATAACCCCTACAAGCGTAATAAAAAAAAAATGAAATATAGCATTAGTTTATGGAATAAGAAATTATGAGGTTTAACAGGGACTGAAAAGTAGACTTGGTTGACTTAATATATGCAAGTACTGGCCTCTAATGAGGTTTCTATTTATCTACTCTTCAGGAAGCTGGTTATTCTTCTTTAAAGTATACTTTGTAGTCCCTTATTAACTCCAAGACATACACATGCATGCAAACAGAAACACCAATTTACTAAATGTCACTGCACAATTACAATTTTCTTAGAGAGCAAAAATAAATCAGTCTAAATCTGAGACATGACTGTGAGGCTGCCAGCCCAGCTAGCTGGAATTTTGTAAATAATTTGTGAATATTTATATGATTTGCATGCTTGTCTTAAAATGTAAGAGAACTATATGTTATGTGTACATTAAACTACTAATGAGAAGTGTGTGTTGAACTGTATGTTCTGTACTGAGCTCACAGTGTACCCTACTACTACAGAGTTAACTTGCATACTTTAAGAAAATAAGCAAATTGTTCTATGATTGTGTTTATCTCAGTTGCACTGAAGGAGGTAGGATGTCTACAGCTAGAGGTTTCTTTCTGTGGTCTGGAAACACTAATAATTACTAGGTTTCAAATGTAACAGTGCTTAACTGTTTTACGACTTCCAGTGCTAAGCAAACTTCTGAGAGATCAGTACTTTTGACACATAGGTATAAAGTTTCTTTTAGCCTGGAAACTGAAGACAGGTGACCAGAGTAATGTCATCCAGCTGACTCAGCAGTAATGTTTTGATATTAATTTGGGAAGAGACTTTGCATTTTGTATTTGTCTTTAGACCTAGAAACATTCTCTCATCAGCACTTCTGCCTTGCTAATAGTATTAGATTACAGCAATCTCTCTTAAGAGATAGACAGAAATATAGTAAGAATAGTTTAGATGTTTTTTGTATTTATGTCAGACTGTCCTGCAATGTTATTTTAAAATATTTCCTGTGATTCTGAGCTCTGTTGTCACTGTGCTGAGTTACTGAGTATTGTCTTGCTATTTTATTATTTACTATTAAATACATTTAAATATTTTAATTGTGGCTGGTTTGTTTAGATATATTTAAGCTCTTAGAGTACTTGCATATGTATTTAGTGACACTGTATGGGCCACTCCAATAGCCTTAAAAGTTTTGGTCACACAACATTTCGATAATAGTAACATTACACAGTAGAATTGGTCACCCTTTGTAAGGGCCCCTTATAGTAGCTGATAAGTAGTGGTTGGTGGCAGCTGGTACTACAGTATAGTCTGGGCAGAAGGGGGCATAGCTAGTGAACCTGTGCCAGCTTTGCCCAGGAGTGTCGGAGTGTTTGTACATAAATCCAATCTCAAAGTGGGTGTGTGTCAGCTACTTGGGCAGGGACACAAAGCACTGGTTGGACAGAGTGTGCTGAAGGTTTTGGCTTGACCACTTGGCTGAGATTTAACCCTATAGCTGTGCCAGTGGGGACTCTTATTGGGGATCTGGAGAAAGAGGGAGAAACCAGCCCCAGACTGACTGTGATCTCTGTGTGCTATTAAGGGAAATTGTACTTTACTGTGTGTGTACTTGTCATCCTCCCAATGTGCCAATCCTTCACTGGTGATAGTAGTGAAGATTGAGGCTCCTTGATTACTGGGCCAGTGCAGGGGCATCACAATAACATTCTAAGAATTGTTCAAAACTCCAGTTTTAAAAAAATGTACTGGTACTGACTCGAAAGTTCAAAAGTACTGGTAAGAAGACTCAACAGTGTTCTAATTTTCTCAGTATAGCATCCCAAAGACTCTGATATTCCAGAGAAGGCAACTGGAAATCCATTCTCACTAATACTATAATGAATTTATAGTCACGTGACTTCATCTGCTTCCCAAATCAATGGCTATTTTACTATGACTGCAATAACCTGGACCAAGTTACACAAAAATTATGTGGAATTTTCACTCCAATAATATAATGAATTTAGAGAGAACTGCCTTCTGCAGTGTAAACTGATGGATATTCTGATGACTGCAATAATCCAAATTAGGGTATATAAGCCAATCTGTGTGTACGTTCTGCCAGGGCTTGTATGCACAAAAAAAGTCTGTCCACAATGTAGGCAGCCTACACTACTACTTACTAGGTTACTCTACCAAACTCAGCCTAAAAGACTAAATTGAGGATCTAGAAATGCACCATGAGACAGGCTTCCTATATAACATGTCAGCCCAAGAGGATCCAGAATTTGTCAGGCAGGGACAACATGATCAACAGACCATGCTGTTTTGCCAGAGATGGTCTGCACCTGAATGAATCAGGTCAGACGCAGCCAACTGACACATTGTCATGTACAGTATATGACAGAGGAATGCTGAAAGGGTGTACAAAACTGTGGCATAAGCAACATTACCGTTTGGTACAGAAACCTTGGCAGATTTTTAAGAATAAGAGTGATGTGCAGAGCTGTAGTAACTACAGAGGGATTAAATTGATCAGTCACAGCATGAAGTTATGGGAAAGAGTAGTGGAAGCTAGGTTAAGAAGGGAGGTGATTAGTGATCAGCAGTATGGTTTCATGCCAGGAAAGAGCACTACAGATGCGATGTTTGCTCTGAGAGTGTTGATGGAGAAGTACAGAAAAGGTCAGAAGGAGTTGCATTGTGTCTTTGTGGACTTGTATGACAGGGTGCCTAGAGAGGAGTTGTGGTATTGTATGAGGAAGTCGGGAGTGTCAGAGAAGTATATAAGAGTGGTACAGGATATGTATGAAGGTAGTGTGACAGCGGTGAGGTCTGTGGTGGGAGTGACAGATGCGCTTAAGGTGGAGGTGGGATTACATCAAGGATCAGCTCTGAGCCCTTTCTTATTTGCAATGGTGATGGACAGGTTGACAGACGAGATCAGACACGAGTCCCCTTGGACTATGATGTTTGCAGATGACATTGTGATCTGTAGGGAACAGGTGGAGGAGACGCTGGAGAGGTGGAGATATGCTCTAGAGAGAGAAGAGGAACGAAGGTCAGCAGGACTAAGACAGAATATGTGTGTGTGAATGAGAGGGCGGATGGAAGAATGGTGAAGAGATAGGGAGTAGAGGTGGCGAAGGTGGATGAGTTGAAATACTTGGGATCAACAGTTCAGAGTAATGGTGAGTGTGGAAGAGAGGTGAAGAAGAGAGTACAGGCAGGATGGAGTGGGTGGAGAAGAGTGTCAGGAGTGATTTGTGACAGACGAGTACCAGTAAAAGGGAAGGTCTACAAGAGAGTAGTGAGACCAGCTATGTTACATGGGTTGGAGACAGTGGCACTGACAAAAAGGCAGGAGTCAGAGATTGACGTGGCAGAGTTGAAGATGTTAAGATTTGCACTGGGTGTGACAAGGATGGACAGGATTAGGAATAAGTATATTAGAGGGTCAGCCCAGGTTGGAAGGTTTGGAGACAAAGCCAGAGAGGCAAGATTACGTTGGTTTGGACATGTGCTGAGGAGGGATGCAGAGTATATTGCGAAAAAGATGCTAAGGATGAAGCTGCCAGGTAACAGGAAAAGAGGAAGGCCTAAGATAAGGTTTACGGATGTGGTGAGAGAGGACATGCAGGTGGTTGGTGTGACAGAGCAAGATGCAGAGGACAGGAAGAAATGGAAACAGTTGATCCGCTGTGGCGACCCCTAATGGGAGCAGCCGAAAGAAGAAGACAACGACAGAAACCTGGGCAGTAAAGACCGAGAAGATGAGAAAGCTAGAGGTGATGGAAATGAAGTGCCTGAGAAGGGTAGCAGAATGCACACTGTGGGACAGATGAAGAAATGAGGACATAACAGCAGAAGATAAAGTAGCTCCAACTGCAGAAAGGATCAGAGATCAGATTATGGCAGTTCTGGCACATGTGCAGAAAAGCAGAAGGCAATCTGATGAAGAGGATTTGGGAGAGACAGGATGAAGGTACACTGGATAGCCCTGTCTCCTCACAGCAAGAGGTTCCACAGTTTGACTCTCGGCTGGGGTGCCTTCTGTGTGGAGTCTGCATGTCCTCCCTGCTTTTGCATGGGTTTCCTCTAGGTAATCTGCTTTCGTCCCATAGGTTCATAGGTGTGTGCTTGGCTAACGGCACTGGAGCCTTTACAAGCCTAGCCCATAGGATTACCCTGGCATCGTGCCACCCGACCTTAGTTCCCAGTGCCTTTGTCAAGTAAAACCACTGGAGTGATCCCTGGGATAAATTTTATTTCCCATCCACTCATTAAGATTTCTCCTGATGACAACCAGTGAGGTGCTCTGCTTGACATGTATGGGAAGTCTATTCCATACATGGGCAGTCTCTGCGTTACGAACCTGTCCCTCCAGCATGTTTTGTTGATTGTAGTAATGAGGTTGAGGACTTTAGAGCATGTGGTGTGGAGGGATTGGGACTTCTTTAGACGTAGCATTTCTAACAGAGCTCGGTCAGACATGGCTTTATAAGTCAAGCAGAGATCACCTCTAAGTAGGCAATGAGACAGAGAATAGTTGGAGTTTACGTCTGTCCATATAGGACAAATGTTTAAGGCCTAGGATCCTCTTTGTGAGGTACTTTTGCGGCCTCTCTAGTTGTTGCAGGTGTATAGTGAGGTACATGCCAAATGGGGCATTGTACTTAATGGCTGACCTAATGAAGGAAGAGGAGAGGGAGACAATGACCTCTTTCTTCCTGGATGCAAAACCCTTAGTAATGAGATGTGCCACATAGAAGGACTTTCTGACCACAGTGGCAATGTCCATGCTCCAAATACATGCAGTAGGTGGACTAGACACTCTAAATTGGCCATAGTTGTGAGTGTGCATGCAACTGTGTGATTTAAATGAAATACAATGGCAAGGCTAGCCACCCAGTGGTGTAAACCTTGCCTCTAGATGATTGTCACTGTAATTGGCACCCTGATCCCATGTGCAAAAATGGGGAAAAAGGAGTTGTGGATAGAGAAAGAAGGTAAAAGAAAATGACAAGTGTCCAGCAAAGAGGTGGACAGATTGTGTGAGAGAAGATCTGTGACAGGGTTGAAAAAGGCAGGAGTGTGGCTTTGAATTTAAAGAGATGGCGACAGTGAAAAATGACACCAGAACACCATGGGGAAAACGGGGGTTCATAATGATGCTAAAGATGATTCGCACCTGTTGCCCGAATACTGCCCAAGGCATCAGCCACCCAAAACAGTGCCCTTCTTAGGCAGTGTCAAACCAACACACCTACCAATGTAACAAATTTTTCTAATGCCAAACTGAAGGTACAACTGCTCAATGTTAGGAGTCTTAACAAGAAATTGCATTCCCTGGAAGCTCGCCTCACCCTGGAGATGCAGTTACAGAGACATGGGTTAAGGCTGTGGAAAGCACCCCAGCAGTGCAAGACTACGTCTATCACACATTCAGACCACTCTCTGAAAAGGGAGGGGGAGGAGGAGGAGGTGTTTCCATTTACATAAAAATCACATCTCTAGATTGGTCAATCAGAATAACTCACAAGCTACTCCAAGTCCAGCTGACCACAGGCAAAATCTCCCAATATCACCTCTAGCTACAAGTCCCCAAACATGAACCATGAAAACCACTCTGCATAGCTGAAGTTACTAGAATCACTTACCATTCAGCTCAACACACTACTCATGGGTGATTTTTAACTACCACTCCATAAACTGGGAAACATACATGACCACTAACATGCAGGCTCAGAGATTCATGGACTTTGTCCAAGCAAATGCTCTTCAACAGATGGTGTGCACTCCCACTATGGGCTCAAACATCCTTGACATACTACGCACAAACATGGGGCAGCACCGCATCCCCTCCCAGTGTAATATCCTCATTGTTAAGATTGGATTATAAATCTGTCTCCTTTTGAATTAAATGTAATGGTAGAACACTTATCAAAACCCTAAAACCTTAAAGAATTTTTCAAAAGTAAATTACCTTCTATTAAGTAATAGATAGTAATTTTAAAAGCTCCTCCTAACCCTGAAAACATGAAGGCCTATTCAGAAGTATACACGAGTGCTCTTTACAACCACTTAAACTGTACAAAAATGGCAGTACCTGACTGAACTAAACCCAGATCTAGCCAGAAAAACCAAGTCATACTGGTAGAGCCCTGGCATAAACAGACTATACAACAAAAAGAAGAGTAAGTGAGAGGGAGCACAAAGAAAAAAATCCCTTATTAGCCTCAAAAGGCAAATCAGGGAACTAGTCAATTTTCAAAAGCTACATACAACACTAAAATAGCCTCCCAAGCAAAGGATAACCACAAAACAGTTTTAAGTTATCTTAAAGGAAACACTCAACAATGTACTGAGCTATTTACAAATGGTACTGCCTATATTCAGCCAGCAGAAACAAACCTACTGGCCAATAAATTCAGCTAAAATTTCACCTCAATATCACCTCCCGTCACTCCTCATAAAATGCATTCCACCATTCCTTTGCCTGTAATTACAAAAGGAGAGGTCATCACTGCACTCTCTAAAGCTAGAATCATGGCATCAGTGGACCTTGATGGAATCTCAGGGTGCCTATTAAACAGCAGGAAACATGACCTAGCAGACCCACTTTACTTAACCAACCAGTCTACAGACAGGCAATACCCCAACGGAGTGGAGGGCTGCAACAGTCATCCCTCTGCACAAGGGGGACCATCAACAGAACCAGAAAACTACCCCCCCCCCCATGTCTGACTAGCCTCATATGCAAGGCTATGGAAAGTATAATCATGGACCTGATTAGCGATGACATAGGAAATCTCCAGACACTAGACCCAACCCAGTCTGGCTTCATCAAGGCCAGGTCCTGCCTGCTCAGTCTGGTGGCCTTCTTTGAGAAGATCACCAAGGCCATGGATGAGGGTAATACAGTGCATACTACCTACCTTGACCTGGCCAAGACATCCGATGCAATACCCCACTTGGGTATTATAGAACAGCTCACAAAATCGGGCATAAACCTCTACATCACCAGACAGCCACAGATAGAACACATTTCGAGTGGGGGAATCCACATCCAGCAAGAGGCCAGTCACCAGTGGAGTACCAGTGCTGGGCCCCCTCCTGTCTGGGATATACTTTTCAGATATCAAGGCAAATGCAGATTGCTTTTGGCTGACCAAATCTGTTGATAATTGTAATTTGGGTTACAATCTCAGAGTCCTCAAAAGATGTTATCTTACAGAATGGTCTGATGCAGCATGTCCTCAAACTAAATGTGAGGAAGTGCATAATAATATCTTTTGGGAAATCAAATACAGCTGTAAATTACAACATTGATAGAACCCACCACCAAGACTGGACCCAAGTGGTGAGAGATCTGGGTACTCAGACAGCAATCTGAATTGTGGACACCATGTGTTCACGGTGGTGAGGGAATCCTTCTTTGTGGCTCAGCTTATAAGTAACGGCATGGCATCAAGATTTAAGGATGTCACAGTACCAATGTACATGGCCCTCATCAGACCAATAATAAACCACCAGGCACCTGCAACAGTTGAGTGTCCTCAGAGGTTTCTCACCAAAAACATACAGGCTACAACCAACATTTCATATGTGGACTGATTAAAAGACCTGTCACTGCATTCAGTTTATTACCGAGTACTGAAGGGTGATCTGTGCCTGACCCACCCCTGATGGAAATGTTGCATATTCACAAAACTGCACGAGGGTTACCCACTCCAAAGATCTAAACCTGATCTCTGACGTGAATAGATCATGCTGCACAGACATATATGTCCAAGAGACTTGTCCCTCTTCTGGAATAGGCTTCCTATTCACATGAAGCACAGCCCTTCCCTGACCATCTTCAAGAGCATCTGGACTAATGGCTGGGAGATCGCATATTCACTCCTGGGGTGGCACCCATATCCCTTATGGTTAGAGAGTCTGTAAAAAAACTGTCAAAACCCTGCTAGCTGACGCTTGTCATCTTTCCCCTAGGGAGAGATAATTGAGGAAAATCTGAGAAAAACTGGTTACGCTCATAATGGCTTGAGCCATTAGTCTAGTAATCTCCTATGAACCTACATGATGACAATGAAAAACAAATGCACAGTCTGAAAAGGGATGCAGCCATAAGTAAAGACAGAGAGCAGCCTGAAAAACTGTAACAGCCAAATGCAAAATGTAACCCATTTCAAACATGTCCAGTTCATGATAAAAGTCACCAAAAAGTACAGTTGTGTACACTTACCATAAATGTACACGTTCAAGTGTATTCACTGTTGCAGTCATTACATTTGGGGGTAATCTGCTGGCAGGTTGCCCTCAGTCAGCCTGAATATCAAAGTCTTGGGTCCTGTGTCGGTTGCTCTCTCTTCTTCCATGACGTCAGGTCGTCAGGGGTATAAAACAGGCAGCCGATGCCATTTCCATTAGTTTTTCTAGCCCCAGATGTCAGGTGCCCCCCAAATGGGGAGCAAAAATATATATAAAACTATAAATATACATGCAATTGTAACAAAATAAACTTTACCTTCATCTAAAAGCAAATACACCACAAAGGCTGTAGAATATAGTGAAGGAAAGAGAAGCTCCAGAATAAAGGAGGATGGCGGGTGGGTAACCCGGACTGCAACAGTGAATACACTCGAACATCTACATTTATGGTAAGTGTACACGACTGTACTATGTTCTTCGTGTTTCACTGTTGCAGTCATTACATTTGGGTAGAATCCCAAAGCTATGGATGGGAGGCTGGAACAAAATAGCATTAGGAGTGGCTATAAGGCCCTGCAGAACTGCAGTGGCAAAGCCTGCCCTGGACTTAGTGAAGAGAAGCAAATGATAATGCTTTGTAAAAGTATGAACAGATCTCCAAGTAGCAGCCTCTAGAATGTCTTTGGTTGGTACCCCTCTGAAGAAAGCTGCTGAGGTAGGATGCAGCCTTGGTGGAATGTGACCGGATTCCCTTGGGCACCGGTTTACCATGATGTAAATTGCAGAAACAAATGCAGTGGCTTATCCACCATTAAACAGTCTGCTTTTGAAATAGCCTTTCCCTATGATCCTGAAACAAATGCCACCAGTAGCTGCTCAGACTTTCTTAGAGATTTGGTCCTGTTTAAGTAAAATCTTAGTTGTCTGTGTATGTCCGAGCAATGCAGAATCCGCTCCCCCTTGTTCTGCTTTTTTGGGTAAAAGTTGGCAGGTGAATGGTTTGGTCAAGAGCCACACTGGATACCACCTTAGGCATAAAAGAAGCATTGGTCCTGAGGGACACCCTGTTTGGGTAAAATATAATAAAAAGCTCCACAGCCATGAGGGCCTGTAGTTCTGAAACCCTTCTTGCTGAAGTGATTGCCAGAAGGAAAGCTGTTTTCCAAGATAAAAAAATTATATCTGCAGGAGCTGCTGGTTCAAATGGAGGCAGAGTGAGCTTTTCCAGCACAAAACTGAGGTACCATGCAGGAGTTGGTGATCTTCTGGGAGGCCTTAAATTTTTGGCCCCTCTAAGATACTGTTTTAGCAGAGGATGAGAAAAGATGAGAGGCTCTGTGTTGTAATGAGCCGAGATGGCAGAGGCATAGACTTTTATAGATGAAAAAGATAGGCCCTTGTCAAGCATCTCAGTCAAGTATTGTAAAGCCTGAGGAATATCTGGCTTTGCTGTGTCAGTCCCTTGTGCGTGATTCCAAGCACAGAATCTCTTCCATTTATCAGCATAAGATTTTCTAGTACTAGGCCTTCTGGCTTCCAAAATGACATCCATCACAGATTTACTGAGAGTTGTTGTTTGAATAATTACATGATCAGCCATGCTGCCAGGTTCAGAGTTTGGAGCGGATTGTACAGAATTTGATTGTTCTGCTGAGACAGTAGATGAGGTATCTGAGGCAAGTACCAAGGAGGGAGTTGAGACATATTCCTTAGAATTGGGTACCAGTGCTGACGAGGCCAGTCCAGGGCAATTAGGATCATATTTGGTTTCTCCTGTCTGACCTTTAGTAGGACCTTGGGAAGAAGAGGCAGAGGAGGAAAGGCGTAGACTCATAGGTTTTTCCAACTGAAGGATAGGGCATCCACTTTCCATGCTTGTTTGTGATACGTCCTTGTGTAAAATTTGTCCAGTTGATAGTTCTGGGGAGATGCAAACAGATCTATGTCCAGGCTCCCCCATGTCTCTGTTATCATGTTGAAGACTTGTGGATCCAGTTTCCACTTGTGAGGGTCCATAAGATTTCTGCTTAGGTCGTCTGCCAGAGTATTTTGTTTTCCTGGCAAGAATTGAGCTTGATGATGTACTTGGTAAGTCAAGGCTGTGTCCCACAATGCCACGGCTAGTCTGCAAAGGGGGTAGGAATGTGTGCTCCCCTGCTAGTTTATGTACCACATAACCGTGGTGTTGTCTGTCTATCAGTAGTTGTCCTGGATGAAGTAAGTCCTTGAAGGCTGTCAGGGCATTCTGAACAGCTAACATCTCTTTCTGGTTGATATGCAGATGCATTTGTTTTGGGCTCCATATGCCCTGAACGCATCTCCCCGCCAGGTGGGCCCCCAAGCATAGTCTGATGCGTCTGTAGTTAGGGTTTTGGTTGGCAGGGGGTAGAATGAAAGACCGTCCCATGTTCTGGTGACATGTCTCTGCCCACCAAAGAAACTCTGTTGTAGGCAGGGAATGAGAGAAATCATTGTTTTCAGACTGTGACAATGTTGACTCCATAAACCTTTTAGGTACCATTGTAGTTTCCTCATATGCAGTCTTGCATATGGAATTAGTAGAATGCAGGATGCCATGAACCCCAAAGCCTGCAAAATTTGTCTCGCAGATAACTGGGTTTTTGTTGCCATCTGTTTGAAGTAAATAGTCAGTTGCCTTTGTTTGTCTGGCGTAAGGTAAGCCATCTGGCAGTTGTATTCAAGCTTGCACCCAGGAATGTAATCTTCTGAGAGGGTACCAGTTGTGATTTCTTTTCGTTTATTGTGTACCCTAGGCATCTTAGAAGCCTTTTTACAAACACCAGATGTTGAAGAAGAATGTCCTTGTTTTCTGCTTGAATGAGACAGTTGTCCAAGTATGGCTAGATTTTAATGCTTCTTTGTCTGCAAAATGCAATTACTGGTGCAGGCACTTTGTAAAGACCCTGGGCACAGTAGATAAGCCAAAGGGCAGTGCAGAGAATTGATAATGCATAAAACCAGCCTTGAAGCGGAGGTATCTTCTGCACGATTCCCTTATTGGGATATGCAGGTATGCCTCTTTTAAGTCTAGAGTTACTAGCCAAGCATTCTTACCCAGCATGGGCAGAAGCTGTTGCAAAGTCAGCAATCTGAATTTTGGGATGTCCAAGAATGTGTTCAAAATTGATAAATTCAGTATTGGGTGCCAGGCATTATCTTTTCTGGGTACCAAGAACAGTCTTGAGTAAAAGCCCTTGTCCTTTTTCTAGTTCTGGTACTGGCTGAATAGCCCCCATATCCATGAGGGACATAACTTGTTTCTGTGCCTGTGCCCATTGATTTTGCGGCAGATCTGGCCAACCGTTTGGAATTGGCAAGGTATGGAAATGAAATCTGTATCCCTGGGGTACTATGTTTAATACCCACTTGCCCTGGGTTATTAACTGCCAATTTTTTGCATGAAGTGCTAGTTTTTCCCCCTAAGGGGGCTGCCAAAAGATACGTGCTTGGTGATGGCAGAGGGAAGTCATTGAGACTGCTTACTGTAGGGTTGTGTTTTGTTTCCCCCAGATTTGGAGGTAGAGGCACCCCATTGTTTTGACCTGTAGGAACTCTGTGATTGGTATCTAGAGCCTTTTGAGCGCCTGGATTTGCCCAGAGAGGCTCTGTCGGACACAGGAAAGGACCAATTGTTTGTAGGCCAGTATCTACTGTATCTTGGTGGCTGCACTTGTAAGAAGTCTTTTACAGTTTGCATAGACTTAGCTTTGTCTTCCATTTTCTTTAAAACCTCTTCTGCCTTACTTCCAGAGTATCATGCTGTAAAGGCGCATCCAACAATTTAGCTTTAACATGATCAGGCAGATTTTGCTCTTTGAGCCAGGCATGCCTTCTAATCACAGATCCAGTAAGTGAGGCCCTGCAGGACGCCTCCAAGGAATCAAAACCACATTGCAAAGTATGCTTTCCAATCTGTTCTGTTGCATGCTATAATTCCTGTAATTCTTTATTTTCCACACATTCAGAAATCAACATCATTTTCTGTTTCAATAATCCCATAACATGCTGTTGATATTTAAGCATATGAAACTGGTAGTTTAAGGCCCTAATTGTCAAAGCTGCTGACGTATAAACCTTCTTTCCCCATCTATCCAGCACCCTGGAATCTCTATCAGAGGGGGTAGGATTCTTAGCTGCTGAGGCCTTTACACCTTTGGGACCCTGTGAGATAGTTTCAGGATCAGCAGCAGGATTAGCAGCAGGATTTTTGAATAAATATTTGTGGGAGTCAGGAACCCTGTAATATCTGTCTGGCTTGCTAGGAGCTGGTGGTAAGGAATCTGGAGCCATGCTTGATTCCGAAAACACATAATCAACAATGTCTAAAACAGGAGGTATGGCCAAAGGCCTATGCTGAGGGAGAAAGAGGAAATCCCTAAGCCTCTTTTTTGATTCTGAGAAATCTTGACTCTCCCAATGAAAACGTTCCCTCAAAGTATGCAAGGTTTCACCAAAAGAATATCTTCAGGAGGAGATGCAGATGGAATGGATTCCTCTGCATCTGAATCCTCATAGGGTGGTATAGAAAATTCCTGATCAGAAGAGGAATCAGAAGAAATAGAAACCTGATCTGAAGATTCATAATCAGCGTCTTGCCTAAGCCTCTTATCAAGGGGGGGGGGGGGTTGGGAACCCCTGATCAAGGTAATTAAGTCTTCAGCCATTTTGATCATCTGTTTCTTGGGCATAGAGGCCTGAACACGTGGCTCATGTGTCGTTTTTTTTGGCCTTAGGAGTTGCTTTTGTCTTTGTTTTTGAAGCTGGTGTCTGTTTTATATAGAAATGCTGAGGCCTGAAAACACCCTCAGAAGCCGGTGCCTGCTCAGCGGCTCCGGACCCATCCGAAGGAGAGACATCCGCGGGTACAATACTTTGAGAATCTCGCGGCATGCCGGACTCCACATGGGTCTCGGTAGAGGCCTGCGACTTGAAAGTAGCAGGTATCAGGGGCTGCGAAAGCACCTCACTGAGTACCGGTGACTGGCTTAGGAGAAGCTTCGTCAGTTTTGGACCTCGATGGTCTGTCTCTGTCCTTTTCTTTGTGTTTTTTTGTGAACTCTGGTAGTCGGATTACTATCCGATGAAATTTCAGGGTAGTTAAATCTGTTTCCAAAATATTTTGAAGCAAAGATATACCGACACTTTATAGTGCGTTGGTTGAATCTAGCACAAAACCGACAGCAAGGCACGTTATGATCTGGGCCTAGGCAAGGAATACAGTAAAAATTGAAATCCTTATGCGGTATTTGCTTCCCACAAGTAATGCAATTATTAACTTTTACTGACATCGGTATGGAGCAAGAAAAAGTTTCCCCAACGGGGTACTTAGCTTTAACTGAAGACTTTGGTTCTGAAACTCAAATGCGAAAATTTCAGGAGTCGGCTGACCAGCACTAGTGAACTGCTTCTGCTTCGGGCACTGTGCGGCAAGAAAGACTGAAGAAAATGGGGTTGGATGCCTGTTTTATACCCCTGACGACCTGATGTCATGGAAGAAGAGACAGCAACCGACGCAGGACCCAAGACTTTGATATTCAGGCCGACTGAGGGCAACCTGCCAGCAGATTACCCCCAAATGTAATGACTGCAACAGTGAAACACAGAGAACATTTAATATCATTTAGAGAAGCTCTGCAGATAAGTTAAACATGAAGCTGGCAGATCAGCTGCAGAAGAAAAAATACATCCACAAAATCCATCTCTGAATGACAAAACAAAAGCCAAAATAGTATATTTATCTCACTGACCAGGTGGGTCTGGTTCCAAAAAGTACAGTTGTGTACACTTGCCATAAATGTAGATGTTCAAGTGTATTCACTGTTGCAGTCATCACATTTGGGTTATCTGCTTACAATAGCCCTCAGTCAGCCTGATTAACAAGGTCTTGGGTCCTGCGTCGGTTGCTGTCTCATCTTCCATGATGTCAGGTAGTCAGGAGTATAAAGCATGCAGCCGACGCCATTACATCAGTTTTTCTTGCCCTAGATGTCAGGTACCCCCATAATGGGAAGCAATTATATATACAGAAGATTACACCTCCAACAAAAAAGCAAACACACCAAAAAGCTTTAAACATATTAAGCAAAAATAGAGGTATAGCCAATAGAAGTCAAGGGGCTGGACGGAGGGTAACTAGGACTGCAACAGTGAATACACTCAAACATCTGCATTTATGTTAAGTGTACACAACTGTACTATGTTCTTCTTGTTTCACTGTTGCAGTCATCACATTTGGGTAGATTCCCAAAGCTAAGGATGGGAGGAGGTAATTAGACAGCATTAGGACCAGCTATAAGGCCCTGCAAGACTGCAGTGGCAAAGCCAGATCTGGATTTAGAGAAAATTGGCAAATGGTAATGCTTGGTGAAGGTATGTACAGAACTCCAGGTAGCAGCTTCTAGGATGTCCCTGGTAGGGACACCTCTGAGAAAGGCTGTAGAGGTAGAAGCAGCCCTGGTTTAATGTGGTCTAATCCCCTGTGGGGTAGGTTTTCCATGGTACTTATAGCAGAAATGAATGCACTGGCCTATCCATTTAGAGATGGTTTGCTTTGAAATGGCCTTCCTCTCTGCTCCTGCAGCAAATACAACCAGCAGTTGTTCAGATTTCCTGAGAGGTTTAGTCCTGTCCAAATAAAATCTAACTTGTCTGTGCACATCTAAGGAGTGCAGAATTCGCTCCACCTTGTTCTGTGGATTAGAAAAGAAGGTTGGCAAATGAATGGACTGATTAAGGGCCACACTGGATACCACCTTGGGCATGAAGGAGGGATTGGTCCTGATGGACACCCTGTATGCAGGAAAAATTATGAAAGGCTCCACTGCCATGAGGGCCTGTAATTCAGACACCTTTCTTGCTGAAGTGATGGCTAAAAGGAAGGCTGTTTTCCAAGAGAGGAATTTCAACTCTGCATTTGCAGCTGGTTCAAATGGAGGTAGAGTGAGTTTTTCCAGTACAAAGCTAAGGTCTCAGGCTGCAGTAGGGGCTCTTCTGTGTGGTCTTAAGTTTTTGGCCCCTCTGAGGAACTGTTTCAGCAGTGGATGAGAGAAGAGGGGTGGGTCTGTGTTGTAATAAGCTGAAATGGCTGAGGCATGAATTTTGATGGAGGAAAAGGAAAGGACCTTGTGCAGCATCTCAGTTAAGTACTGAAGAATCTGAGGTAAATTTGGCGTTGCAGTGTCCATCTCCTGAGCCTGGTTCCAGGAACAGAATCTTTTCCATTTTTCAGCATAGGATTTTCTAGTACTAGGCCTCCTTGCCTCCAAAAGGACATCCAACACTTGCTTACTGAGGGATGGTAACGGAGAGATTAGGTAATTAGCCAGGCTGCCAGGTTCAGGGTTTGAAGCTGTGGATGCAGAATCTGGCCCTCCTGCTGGGACAGCAGGGCAGGTGTCTGTGGCAGGTGCCATGGTGCCAGCAGTGACAGACTGCGCAGAAGGGGGTACCAGTGTTGGCATGGCCAGTCTGGTGCAATCAGTATCGTCCTTGGTTTGTCCTGTTTGATCTTTAGTAGCACCTTGGAGAGGAGAGGCAGAGGGGGAAAGGCATAAACTGTTAAGTTTAGAAAGTGGATGCCCTGTCCTTCACCTGTAAAAACCTGTTTGTGGGGAGTCCTTGTGCAGAATTTTTCCAAATGGTAGTTCTGGGGGGAGGCAAACAGATCTATATCTGGGCTCCCCATTTGTTTCTCAACATGTTGAATATCTTTGGTTCCAGTTTCCACTTGTGTGGGTCCATGAAGTTTCTGCTTAGGTCTGCCAGTGTATTTAGCTTTCCTGGCAGGAATTGAGCCTGTAGGTGCACTTGGTAGCTCAAGGCTGTGTTCCACAGAGCCATGGATAGTCTGCAGAGAGGGTATGAATGAGTTTTCCCCTGCCCGTTTATGTACCACATAACAGTGGTGTTGTCCGTCTTTACCATTAATTGTCCTAGAAGGATGTGGTCCTTGAAGGCTGTCAGAGAATTCTGCAAAGCTAACATTTCTTTTTGAGTGATATGCAGGTGCATTTGACTTGGGTTCCATTTGCCCTGAATGCACTTCCCTGCCAAGTGAGCCCCCCATGCATAGTCTAATGCGTCTGTTAGGGTTGGGCGGCAGGGGGTAGTAGAGTGAATAGCAGTCCCTTGTTTTGGTGACAGGCATCTGCCCACCAAAGGAACGCTATCTGTAGACAAGGAATGGTAGGAATACTTGCTTCTAGATCCTGAGAATGTTGACACCACAGGCTTTTTAGATACCATTGTAGTGTCCTCATATGAAGCCTTGCATATGGAATTAGTAGAATGCAGGAGGCCAGGAACCCCAGGGCTTGCAGCATTTTCCTTGCAGATAGCTGGGTCTTTGTGGCCAGTAGTTTGAATTAGGCTGTCAAATGAACTTGTTTTTCTGGCGTGAGAAAAGCCATCTGGAAAGTTGTGTCCAAGCTTGCTCCCAGGAATACAATTTGTTGGCAGGGTACAAGATGTGATTTCTTTCCGTTTATGGTGTACCCCAGAGAAGTTAGCAATTTCTGTACAAATGCCAGATGATTCAACAGTATGCCCTGGTATTCTGCCTGAATTAAGACAATCATCCAGGTATGGATATATTTGGATATTTCTTTGCCTGCAAAATGCAATGACGGGAGCTAGGCACTTTGTGAATACCCTGGGCACAGTAGATAAGCCAAAGGGTAGTGCAGAGAACTGATAGTGCATGTAGCCTGCTTTGAAGCGTAGGTTATCTTCTGCAAGATTCCCTTATTGGGATGTGCAGGTAGGCTTCCTTTATGTCCAGTGCTGCCAACCAGGCATGCTTGCCTAGCATAGGAAGCAGCTGGTGGAGAGTTAGCATTGTGAATTTTGGAATCACCAAAAAAGAGTTTAGGATAGAGAGGTCCAGTATAGGACGCCAGGAGTTGTCTTTTCTGGGCATCATAAAAAGTCTTGAATAGAAACCTGGTCCCTTTTCCTCTTCTGGAGCAGGATAAATAGCCCTGATGCTTAAGAGAGCGAGAATTTGCTTTTGAGCCTCTGCCCGCTGATTTGGGGGTAGGTCTGGCCAACCGTTTGGGGTTGGTAAGGAGTGAAAGTGGAATCTGTATCCTTGGGAAACTATATTTAAAATCCATTTGTCCAGGGTAATGAGTTCCCAATTATTTGCTTGCCGGGCAATCTTTCCCCCTAAGGAAACAGTCAGTTGTGCAGGGCTTGGAAGATTTAAAGTTAAGTCACTGAGACAGCTTACCATAGGAGGGAGTCTTACCACTCCCTGCTTTGGAAGTGGGAGTCCCCCACTGCTTAGCCCTGTGAGTGGCTTGGGACTGAAGCCTGGGTGTCCTGCTGGTTCTGGGTTTGGACTGAGAAGGCCTGGAAGAGGCAGGAAAGGACCAATTTTTAGAAGGCCAATGCTTACTAAATCTGGGAGGCTGTACTTGCAGGAAATCTAACAGTTTGCATAGATTTAGCTTTTTCCTCCACCTTTCTAAGTACTTCTTCTGCTTTGTTGCCAAACAGGCGATCTTGGTTTAAGGGAGCATCCAGCAATTTAGCTTTAACATAATCTGGCAAAGATTGCTCCTTAAGCCAAGCATGCCTTCTAAGTACAGACCTAGTGACAGCAGCCCTGCAAGATGCCTCTAGTGAATCAAAACCCCATTGCAAAGTATGTTTTCCAACTTGTTCAGCAGAATGCATTAAATCCTGTAAATCTTTATTTTCAGCACAGTCAGGAATCAACATCAATTTCTATTTAAGCAATCCAGTAATATGCTGCTGATACTTTATCATATGAAACTGGCAGTTTAAGGCCCTAATGGCTAAGGTTGCAGACGTGTCCACCTTCTTACACCATTTATCCAGCGCCCTGAAATCTCTATCAGAGGGGGTAGGATTTCTGGCAGTAGTAGCCTTAATGCCCTTGGGTCCCTGTGAAATGGTCTCAGGATTTGCAGCAGGATTTTCAAAAAGAAACTGGTGAGAGTCAGGAACCCTGTAATATCTATCAGGTTTTCTGGGAGCAGGAGGCAAAGAGTCAGGGGCCAAGCTAGATTCCGAAAAGGCATCATCAACTATGTCCAGTATAGGGGGGATAGCTAAAGGGGGTTCATATTAGAACGAAAACCCTAAGCCGTGAATGCTCACATGAGCGAAAATACCGGGACTCGAAAGTGGGGTTGCGGGGGTCATGTTACAGTGAGGAGTGGGATATTTGCCCTTTCCTCACTGGAGTGTAGTGTCTGAGGTAGAATATATAGTTAGTGGGGGGGTGAGGGGGGCACAGCCCCCTCACAATAGCAACTTCGATCACCGGCATATTTTCGCTCATGTGAGCATTCGTGGTTTAGGGTTTTCATTCTTCTAATATGAACCCGCTAAAGGCCTGTGTTGGGGCAGGAGTAGGAAATCCCTAAGCCTCTTTTTAGAGTCAGAGTAATCCTGGCTTTCCCAGCGAAAATGCTCCCTAAGAGCATGCAAGGTTTCATCAAAAGAGAAATCCTCTGGAGGGGAAGCAGAGGGAATTAAGTCCTTTGCATCAGAATCCTCATAGGTAGGCAAGTGTAAATCCTGGTCATCAGAGGAAACAGAAACTTCAGAATCCTGATCAGAAGAATCATAAGAAAACTCAGTCCTAGGTCTCTTAGAGGGGGAAGGTTGGCTTCCCCTGATTAAAGTAATAAGGTCTTCAGCCATACTTATCATTTGTTTTTTAGGCATAGAGGACTGACCATGCGGCCTGGGCATCTGTTTTCCAAGCATGGATAGAGTTTTAGGCCTTGAAAAAGAAGATAGCGTTGGTTTAATATGCAAGTCAGTAGGCCTGAATACACCCTCAGAAGCCAGTGCCTGCACCAGCAGCTCCGGACCCATCCAAGGTAGAGACATCCGCAGGTTCCAAAGTTGAAGCATCTCACGGCATACCGGACTCCAAATGGGTCTCAGTAGAGGCCTGCGAATCTGAATTAGCGGGTATCAGGGGCTGTGAAAGCGCCTCAATGAGTACCAGCGAACTGGCGACTAGCTTAGGAGAAGAGTCATCAGCAGCTTTGGACCTATGCAGTCTGTCTCTGTCTTTATCTTTGCGTTTTTCGGAATGTCGGTAGTTGGGTGGCTCACCGAAGCCATATCTGTATAGTTGAACAGAGTACCAAAATATTTAGAAGCGTAAATAAAACGACGACGAATAGTTCATTGTTTAAATAAGGCACAAAACCGACAGCGAGGTATGTCGTGGTCAGGGCCTAGGCAAGTAATGCAGTATGAATGAAAATCGTTATGAGGTATTTGCTTTCCACAAGAAATACAACTATTGACTTTTACTGACATCAGTTTAGAGCAAGAAAAAACTTTCCCAAATGCGGTACTTAGCTTAGTTGAAGACTTCAGTTCTGAAGCTCGAAAACAAAAATTTCAGGAGTCTGCTGACCGGCACTTGCAAACTGCTTCTACTTCGGGCACCACACGGCAAGAAAGATTGATGTAATGGCATCGGCTGAATGCTTTATACTCCTGAATACCTGACGTCATTGAAGATGAGAGAGCAACCGACGCAGGACCCAAGACTTTGTTAAATCAGGTTGACTGAGGGCTACTGCAAGCAGATAACCCAAATGTGATGACTGCAACAGTGAAACATGAAGAACATCTAACTGTTCACCCTTCTCCCACCTCCCACAGACTACTTCTGGAGATGACACCAAGGCAGACATAAAACTGCAAATCTACACAAACTACCAGGGTAACAATGAAACAAGCAACAAAATTCACTATTCATGGAGGAAAAAGAACATTACAAGACCAAATTATGACTCAATATGCCAAAAAAGCAACTCAGTTTTCTCTCAAGTACCATCATTAAACAGCAGCTCTGTGATAACTCTCTGACCCGATTATGCAATGAACTGACATTCCTGTGATACTTATTTATTCATTCACTTTCACAACCAGGTAGGTGGACTGGTCAACAGGTCCTTTTCAGCTACTACCCACACCAAGTTGTCAAGTTAACAATAACGATGCATGAAACATTAAAAGTTAATTACTTCCAGTAACTATTTATCTGTGTTATCCATTTTCATTCTTCCTGAATAAACTGGCTTCAGATCTGTCTCAATCACATTTATTAGACTCTTGAATCGGACTCTTCAGCTCCTCTCTTTACCCATAATGCCTAAGAGCCCTGTAGTACCTCAGATCGACAATGGACTAACCATAGCCTGTAAAAAAAAGGAAAGAAAACAGAAAGAAAGGGGCTCACACAGCAGCAGTGGATCAAATACCACAATCAGGTCACTTCCAGATGAAAGGTCAGCAAAGTATGGACAACACAGATGCATAGTTACCTGATGTTATCATTTTCATTCACTACTCAATGTAAGGGACAGAATCCCCAGTTACAAGGTAACTAGGCTATTGGCTCTAGGATCTATAAAAGCCTATTAACCTCCCAAACCTGCACGTACAGCAAGTGCAACGGCTCAGAAAGTACAGTTGTGTACATTTAGCATAAATGTAGATGTTAGAGCGTATTCACTGTTGCAGTCATTACATTTGGGTAATCTGCTGGCAAGTTGCCTCAGTCGGACTGATTAACAAAGTACTGGGTCCTGCGTCGGTTGCTGCCCCTTCTTCCATGACGTCAGGTCGTCAGGGGTATAAAACATGCAGCAGACGCCATTACATTAGTTTTTCTTGCCCCAGATGTCAGGTGCCCTCCAAATGGGGAGCAAATAAAATTAAAAACACAAATAATATACCTCCAACTAAAAGCAAATACACCAAAAGGGCTTTTAAGCATAGTGAAAGAAAGTAGAGGTATAGCCAGAGAAAAATAGGGGGCTGGAGGGAGGGTAACCAGGACTGCAACAGTGAATACACTCTAACATCTACATTTATGGTAAGTGTACACAAATGTACTATGTTCTTCGTGTTTCACTGTTGCAGTCATTACATTTGGGTAGATTCCCAAAGGTATGGTTGGGTGGAGGGAATTATACAGCATTAGGACCAGCTATAAGGCCCTGCAGGACAGCAGTGGCAAAGCCAGCTCTGGATTTAGAGAAAAGAGGTAAATGGTAATGTTTGGTGAAGGTATGAACTGAGCTCCAGGTAGCAGCTTCTAGTATGTCCCTGGTAGGAACACTTCAGAGAAAGGCTGTTGAAGTAGATGCAGCCCTGGTGGAATGGGATCTGATCCCCTGGGGGATAGTTTTTCCATGGTGCTTATAGCAGAAACGAATACAATAGCTTATCCATTTGGAAATGGTTTGATTTGAAATAGCCTTTCCCTCTGCCCCTGCAGCAAATGCTACCAACAGTTGTTCAGATTTTCTTTGAGATTTAGTCCTGTTTAAGTAAAATCTAAGTTGTCTGTGTACATCCAATAAATGCAGAATCCGTTCCCCCTTGTTCTGTGGATTGGGAAAGAAAGTTGGCAAATGAATGGGCTGATTAAGAGCCACACTGGATACCACCTTAGGCATGAAGGATGGATTGGTCCTGAGAGATACCCTGTCCGCATGAAAAATGATGAAAGGCTCCACTGCCATATGAGCCTGTAATTCGGAAATCCTTCTTGCTGAAGTGACTGCTAAAAGGAAAGCTGTTTTCCAGGAGAGAAATTTTTAAGACTGCAGTAGCAGCTGGCTTGAAAGGAGGGAGAGTGAGTTTCTCATAGATTCATAGATTAGTACTAGGCTAACTGCCCCTGTGGGACATTTTTTAAGCCTAGCCAATTACCCTATGTGAGACTTGAACCATGCACCTTGTGTTTATAAGGTGAACACCTTAACCATTATGCCAACCCCCTCCAATACAAAATTAAGGTCCCACGCAGGGGGTGGAGCTCTCCTGGGTGGTCTTTGGCCCCTCGGGGATACTGCTTTAGCAGAGGATGAGAGAAGAGGGGAGGTTCTATGTTGTAATGAGCTGAAATGGCAGAGGCATGGATTTTTATGGAAGAAAAGGACAGGCCCTTGTGAAGCATCTGTTAAGTATTGCAAAATCTGAGGAATGTTGGGCACTGCTGTGCTTATCCCTAGAGATTGATTCCAGGCACAGAATCTTTTCCATTTGTCAGCATAACATTTTCTAGTACTAGGTCTTCTTGCCTACAAAATGACATCCATCACAGGTTTGCTGAGGGATGCTAAGGGTGAATTTAGGTGATTAGCCATGCTGCAAGATTCAGTCTGCAGCTGAGTGTGCAGAGTCTGGTTGTTCTGCTGAGACAGTAAGTAAGGTGTCTGAGGCAGGTGCCACGGTGGAAGGTGTGACACTGCGCAGGAGTGAGTACCAGTATTGGCGAGGCCAGTCTGGAGTAATCAAAATCATTTTTGGCTTGTCCTGTTTGACTTTTAGTAGAACTTTGGGGAGCAGAGGCAGAGGAGGAAAGGCATAGACTGATAGGTTTTTCCACCTGAAGGACAGAGCATTCACTTTCCAGGCTTTTTTGTGATGAGTTCTTGTGCAAAATTTGTCCAACTGATAGATCTTAGATCTATGTCTGGGCTCCCCCATTTGTGTGTCAACATGCTGAAAATCTGTGGTTCTAGTTTCCATTCGTGAGGGTCCATGAGATTTCTGCTTAGTTCGTCTGCCAGAGTATTCAGCTTCCTTGGCAGGAATTGAGCTTGTAGTTGTACTTGATAGGTCAAGGCCATGTTCCACAATGCCATGGCTAGTCTGCAAAGGGGGTAGGAGTGTGTACCCCCCTGCTTGTTTACGTACCACATAACTGGGGTGTTGTCTGTCTTTATCAGTAATTGTCCTGGATGAAGGTAGTCCTTGAAGGCTGTCAGTGCATTCTGTACAGCTAGCATTTATTTTTGATTTATGTGAAGGTGCACTTAATTTGGGCTCCATTTTCCCTGAATGCACTTCCCTGCCAGACAAGCACCCCATGCATAGTCTGATGCATCCGTAGTTAGGGTTTGGGCGGCAGGGGGTGGTGTGAATGGCAGACCCTTGTTCTTGTGGCAGGCCTCTGCCCACCATAGGAACTCTAGGTGCAGGCAAGGTATGATTGATTTTGTTTCCAGGCTGTGACAATGCTGACTCCATAGACTTTTTAAGTACCACTGAAGTTTCCTCATATGCAGTCTTGCATAAGGAATTAGAAGAATGCAGGAGGCCATGAACCCCAAGGCTTGCAGTATTTGCCTTGCAGAAAGCAGGGTTTTTGTGGCCACCTGTCTGAAGTAGGTCACCAAATGAATTTGCTTCTCTGGCGTAAGGAAAGCCATCTGGACAGTTGTATTCAAGCTTGCATCCAGGAATGTAATTTTTTCAGAGGGTACCAGTTATGATTTCTTTTCATTTATAGTGTACCCTAGACAAGTTAGAACCCTTTTTACAAATGCCAGATGTTTTAGAAAAATGTCCTTGTTTTCTGCCTGAAGTAGACAAGCGTCCAGGTATGGATATATTTGAATATTTCTTTGCCTGCAAAATGCAGTTACTGGGGATGGGCACTTTGTAAAGACCCTGGGCACAGTAGATAAGCCAAAGGGATGTGCAGAGAACTGGTAATGCAAGTAGCCTGCTTTGAAGCGGAGGTATCTTCTGCAAGATTCACTGATTGGGATATGCAGGTAAGCCTCTTTTAAATCTAGAGTTGCCAACCAGGCATCTTTGCCTAGCATAGGAAGTAAATGGTGAAGAGTCAGCATCTTGAATTTTGGAATGTCCAGAAAGGTGTTTAGAGTAGAGAAGTCCAGAATTGGACGCCATGATTTGTCTTTTCTGGGTACCAGGAAAAGTCTTGAATAGAAATCTTGTCCCTTTTTCTCTTCTGGTACTGGTTGAATAGCCCCCATGCTCATGAGGGAAAGTACTTGTTTCTGGGACTCTGCCCACTGATTTGGGGGCAGGTCTGGCCATCTGTTTGGAATTGGAAATGTGTGGAAATTAAATCTGTATCCCTGGGATACTATATTTAAAACCCATTTGTCCTGGGTTATAAGTTGCCAGTTTCTTGCATGAAGAGCCAGTTTTCCCCCCAAAGGGGCGGCTAAAAGGTAAGTGCTTAGAAAGTGTAAAGGGAAGTCATTGAGATTGTTTACCATGGCGAGGTGTCTTGTTGTTTCCAGATTTGGAAGAGGAGGCACCCCATTGTTTTGTTCTGAAAGTCCATTGGGACTGAAACCTGGTGCCTTTGGAATGTCTGGGTTTGACTTGAGTGGCTCTCGGAAGGGACTGGAAATGACCAGTTCGTAGTAGGCCAATGCCTACTAAATCTAGGAGGTTGCACTTGTAAGAAATCTTTCACAGTCTGCATAGATTTAGCTTCATCTTCCATCTTTTTTTTTAGAACTTCTTCAGCCTTATTACCAAAGAGACGGTCCTGTTGTAAAGAAGCATCCAATAATTTTGCTTTAACATGATCAGGCAGAGATTGCTCTTTGAGCCAAGCATGCCTTGTTAGCACAGACCCAGTTACAGCAGCCCTGCAAGAGGCCTCCAAAGAATCAAAACCACATTGCAAAGTATGCTTTCCAACTTGTTCAGCTGAATGCAATAGAGCCTACAAATCTTTATTTTCCACACAGTCAGAAATTAACATTTTTCTGTTTAAGCAGTCCCATGATATGCTGTTGATATTTTAGCATATGAAATTGACAGTTTAAAGCCCTGATTGCCAAGGCTGCAGAAGTGTAATCCTTCTTACCCCATCTACCCAGCACCCTGGAATCTCTATCAGAAGGGGTAGGATTTTTAGCAGTCGAAGCCTTAATGCCCTTGGGACTCTGAGAAATGGTTTCAGGATCCGCAACTGGATTTTTGAAAAGGAATTTGTGGGAATCAGGATCCTTGTAGTATCTGTCTGGCTTGCAAGGAGCCGGAGGCAGAGAATCAGGAGCCATGCTAGATTCTGAAAAAACATCAACAACGATGTCTAGAACAGGAGGTATAGCCAAAGGCCTAAGCTGAAGAAGAAGAAGAAAATCCCCAAGTCTCTCTTTAGATTCAGAAAAATCCTGACTTTCCCAGTGGAAATGTTCCTTCAGGTATGTAAAGTTTCCCCAAAAGAAAAATCCTCAGGGGGAGAAGCAGAAGGAATGGAATCTTCTGCATCAGAGTCCTCATAAGTAGGTACAGACAATTCCTATTCATTAGAAGAATCAGAAGAAATAGAATCCTGTTCAGAAGATTCATAGTCAATATCTTGCCTAGGCCTCTTGGAAGGGGGGGGGGGGTTGGCTACCCCTGATCAGAGTAATTAAATCTTCATCCATTTTGATCATTTGTTTCTTAGGCATAGGGGCCTGCACATGTGGTCTAGGCATCGTTTTTTTAGACATAGGTCGAGATTTTGGCCTTAGTTTTGAAGATGGCGTCGGTCTAATATACAAATCTGTAGGCCTGAAAACACCCTCAGAAGCCAGTGCCTGCACAGCGGCTCCGGACCCATCCAAGGTAGAGACATCCTCGGGTTCCATAATTGAAGCATCTCGCGGCATACCGGACTCAGAGTGGGTCTCAGTAGAGGCCTGCGAATCAGAAGTAGCGGGTATCAGGTGCTGCAAAAGCACCTCACTGAGCGAACGACTTAGGAGAAGCGTCGTCGACAGTTTTGGACCTCATCGGCCTGTCTCTGTCTTTTTCTTTGCGGTTTTTAGGTATTCCGGTAGTCGGATTGCTAACCGACGACACGTCTGGATAACTAAAGCATGAGCCAAAATATTTAGAAGCAAAAATGTACTGACGTTTAATAGTGCATTGATTAAATAAAGCACAGAAATGACAGCAAGGTACGTCGTGGTCAGGGCCTAGGCAAGGAATACAGTACAAATGGAAATCCTTATGAGGTATTTGCTTCCCACAAGTAATGCAATTATTAACTTTTACTGACATCGGTAAGGAGCAAGAAAAAGTTTCCCCAACAGGGTACTTAGCATTTTAGTTGAAGACTTCGGATCTGAAACTCAAAAACGAAAATTTCAGGAGTCGGCTGACCAGCACTTGCGAACTGCTTCTGCTTCGGGCACTGCATGGCAAGAAAGACTAATGTAATGGCGTCAGCTGCATGCTTTATACCCCTGACGACCTGACATTATGGAAGAAGGGACAGCAACTGACGCAGGACCCAACACTTTGTTAATCAGGCTGACTGAGGGCAACCTGCCAGCAGATTACCCAAATGTAATGACTGCAACAGTGAAACACGAAGAACATCCTTGGGTGGTCCTCATGGAAGCATAATCTGGACAGCCAAAGGCAGTTCTGCTTCTAGAGATCAAATTCAACTTATAATGGGCAATAAACGTATGGACAATGGACCAAGTGGCTGCAGCACAATCATCATCAATAGCAGCTCTGGAACAGAAAGCAGATGAACTAGCCATGGATTTAGTGGAATGGGCCACTAGAAAAAACATTTTCCAAGAGTGATAAACTCTAGATCAGACTTGGACAAAGGCTCAAAAGGAGTCTGTTAACCACTTTGCTAAGGTAACTTTGGAAACTGGTTTTCCCAACCTACTGGGGCAAAGGAAATGAACAACTGATCTGTCTTCCTAAAATCCTTTGTTCTTTGGATATCAAAATAGAACTAAATACATCTAAGAGATAAAGCATGTATTCACCTTTGTTAGGAAAAGTTGGTAAGAACACAGGTATGTTGATGACGTAACTGATGTTTGTCTCGCAGGCTACGTTCGGCAGAAAGGATGGATTAGTATATAATGTGACTATCTTTGTGGAAAACCAAGTAAGGGGATTTTGAGGAGAGCGCCTACAGTTCAGAAATTCGCCTCGCTAAAGTTATGGCAACTAGAAAAAACATTTTCCAAGAGAAGGAAATTTGAGATCAGACTTGGACAAAGACTCAAAAAGAGTCAGAGTCAAACCCTACAGTAACAGCATAAGATCCCAAGGTGAAGTAGCGTCTTTAATAAGAGGCCTAAGCAAAGGAATGCTTTGCACACTTTGAAAGAAGCTGGGGGGGGGGGATCACCAGTAGGATAACTCAAAATAGCTGCAAACTGAGCTTTGCTAGTAGAAAAACTAGTCCCTTCTTGAAAACCTGAGGCAAGAAAATCCAGGACAGCAGGAATATGTGCAAGTAAGAGAGTCTAAGTCTCTCTGATGGACCCAGTAAGAAAATATTTTCCATTTACTCTTGTAAATTTTTCTAGTGGAGTCTTTTTGGAATGACAGTAGTATCTGGCAGACCAGGGAGGAAAGCCTGGGCTATCTAATAATTAATGGAAACAGAGAAACCAGGTGGTCAGCTTGAGGCCTGCAATGTTTGGATGCGTTATCGCCAAGGGATGAGAGATTAGAGCTGGACTGGGGTCCAAAATCTGGGGAAAGACATACAAGATGAGACCACAGCAAGGGAAACCACAACTGACAAGGCCAAAAGGGGCAAGGAGAACAACCTAGCTCTTCAGCGGAGATGCTTTCTGAAGAAATTTGGGGATTAGAGGTAAGAGGGATAGGTGTAAAGGAGACTGGAGGGCCAAACTTGGACTAGAGCATCGCTCGACTCCACGGTGGGCGCAGGGTAAAGAACCTGCTGCACTTCTTGTTCTGGAGAGAGGTGAATAGATCATAACAAGGTTGACCCCACTGATGAAAAATCCAGGTGCAGAAATAAGCACACCCTAGACTGCCTCGAGTACAGCAATTGAGCGGCCCTATCAGCAGCACTGGAAAGGTTTTATATGGCAAGGAATCTTTAAACCCTTGGTTTTGTGGACCACCTCTGCTGCAAAGACAGCGTCTCCCACTGGAACCCCCCCCCCCCAGCCTCTTGAGGAACTTTACCATTGTGAGTCCAGGAAAGGGCCTTGTGGCTTTTGGAACCACACCTTCTTACCTCTGCACTGATTCCTAGAAGATGTCTGTGAGGCAAAAATAAAAATGTATTCCCATGGCAGACAAGGTCTTCCCATCTTGCTCACTATGGGACAGCATTTCTTTCACTGTTTTGCCAAACAAGGAAGATCCATCAGAGGGGGCACTGATAAAAAAAGACTTGAAGGGCTCCTAAAAATCTCATAAGTGCATCCAGGCAGGTCTCCTGGCAGCTATGCCTGAACCCACTACCCATGAGGAACCTTCTGCTGCATGAGAGTGTAATTTCATGGATGCTTTAGAAATAGACTGAAGGGTGGCCAGCTGTAAAGATAGCAGTTTATGCTCCTCCACCACCATGGACCCAGGAAGAGATTTGGAGAGTTCTTTAATCAAGTCTATTGCAATCTAGTGAAATGTGCCAAATGGAGCAAATGTTGCTGAGGTTCTCCAAATCTATCCATCACTCTTGATTTTCTGTTAGGAGGGCAGACAGAACAGCTCTGTTGGGCTAGCTCTTTTTTAGTGTCCACCACCACAATCATGGTATTCAGAGGAGCTCTCCGACTCCAATGAGGCCTGTCTTTGAGCAAGCAAGACATTTACTGGGGCAAAAAGGGATGGGATCTACAGTATTGGGTTCCTTCCATGCCTGACAAGACATAATACTTACGAGGTCATCCGCCGGGGGTGGGGGACCCAAGATATAGATGGGCGGGACCAGAAGACTTTTAGGAACGCTTGACTCCTTCTTAGGAGGATTGGAAGACCATACACCTTTCTGGTTAAGGATCTCTATAGAACGTCTCCAAAAGAGACTTCTTCTGGTGGAGAACTTGGAAACTCCTCCCCTTCAGTGACGTCAGTGTCTTCAGTTAAACATTCCAACCTGGAGAGGCATCAAAAGACAGGGGAACATCCTGTAGAGGAACTGACTGGAAGCTCGAACAGGCCAGCTATCCCTGCAGGATAGGCTGATGAGGCTCAGAACTCAGATCTGAAGGTGGTACAGTGATAGGATCCAAAAAGACAAGAGCAGACTGGACTCTCTGGGGAGAGAAAGCCCTCTCCACCACCACAAAGGAAGTACCACCAGCAGAAGCCATTGCCGGCCTCAACAGAGCTGAAGTTCCAGGCACTGCCGAACCCCTACCGAGAGGGAGGAGTCAGACCCAAGCAATTCAAAACCGAAGTACTTAGGGAACGGGACGGCTCCTAAAACCTCAGAGTCAAAACCATCCCACTCTGCATCCGGTACTAAACCTTTAGCTCAGACTCGTCCTGCTCTAGGGGGGATCGGCGCCAAACAAGTTAGGGAAAGTACAGTTGTGTACACTTACCATAAATATAGATGTTCAAGTGTATTCACTAGTGCAGTCATTACATTTGGGTAATCCTGCTGGCAGGTTGCCCTCAGCCAGCCTGAATTCCAAAGTCCCGGGCCTTGCGTTGGCCGCTGTCACCCCATCCCTGACATCAGGGGTACAAAAGAAGCAGCCAACACCATTTTCTTTAGTTTGTCTTGCCCCAGATGTCAGGTGCCCCCTAAAAGGGTAGACAAAATTTATATATATATATATATATATATATATATATATATATATATATATAAATACATGCACCAATATTAACTTTACCTTCATCTACAAGCAAATACACCACACAGGTTGTATAAATCAGAGAAGGAAAGATAGGTTTCATCAGAAGAAAAGGGGGATGGCGGGTGGGTAACCTGGACTGCAACAGTGAATACACTCAACATCTACATTTATGGTAAGTGTACACAACTGTACTATGTTCTTCATGTTTCACTGTTGCAAGTCATTACATTTGGGTAGAGTCCCAAAACTATGGTTGGGTGGCTGGAGCTAAACAGCATTAGGAGCGGCTATGAGGCCCTGCAGAACTGCAGTGGCAAAGTCTGCCCTGGATTTAGAGTAGAGTGGCAGATGATGGTGCTTTGTAAAGGTGTGCACTGAACTCCCAAGTAGCAGCCTCTAAAATGTCCTTGGTTGGTACTCTCCTGAGAAAGGCTGCTGAAGTGGCTGCAGCTCTGGTTGAATGTGGCCTAATGCCCTTAGGCACTGGCTTGCCATGGTGTAAATAGAAACAAATGCAGTGGCCTATCCACTTTGAAATAGTCTGCTTTGAGATAGCCTTTGATTGTGATCCTGCAGCATATGTCATTAGTAATTGCTCTGTCTTTCTGAAAACTTTGGTTCTGTCCAAGTAGAATCTAAGCAGTCTGTATATGTCCAAAGAATGCAGAATTCTCTCCCCCTTGTTCTGTGGATTTGGATAAAAGGTTGGCAGATGAATAGTTTGGTTAAGAGCCACCCTGGACACCACCTTAGGCATAAATGTTGGGTTTGTCCTCAGAGAGACCCTGTCTGGATAAAAAATGATAAAAGGTTCCACAGCCATGAGTGCCTGTAGCTCTGAAACTAGTCTTGCAGAAGTTATTGCTAGGAGCAGAGCTGTTTTCCAAGATAAAAACTTTATATCAGCAGTAGCAGCTGGCTCAAAAGGAGGCAGGGTGAGCTTTTCCAAGACAGAGATGAGGTCCCATGCAGGCATTGGTGATCTCCTTGGAGGCTTTAAATTTTTGGCTCCTCTGAGGTACTGCTTTAATAAGGGATGAGAAAAGATTGGTGGCTCTGTATTGTAATGAGCCGAAATGGCAGGGGCATGAATTTTAATAGATGAGAAAGATAGGCCTTTGTCCAGCATCTCAGTTAAATATTGCAAAATATGAGGAATATTTGGCACAGCTGTATCTGTTCCTTGTGCCTGGTTCCAAGGACAGAATCTCTTCCATTTTCCAGCATAAGATTTTCTAGCCTTCTGGCTTCCAAAATGACATCCATCACAGCTTTACTGAGAGGTGTGTTTTCTTTTACTACATTATCCGCCATATTGCCAGGTTTAAAGTCCGGAGTTGGCTGTGCAGGATCTGTCTGTTTTGCTGGGACAGTAGATGAGGTATCTGAGGTAAGGTCCAAGCTGGGCATTGAGACAGGTTCCTTAGGATTGGATACCAGTACTGGCGGGGCCAGTCTGGGGCAATCAGTATCATCTTTGGCTTCTCCTGTCCGACCTTTAGGAGTACCTTGGGGAGGAGAGGCAGTGGGGGAAAGGCATATACTGATAGTTTTTTCCAGCTGAAAGATAGGGCGTCCACTTTCCATGCTTGTCTGTGATAAGTCCTTGTGCAGAATCTTTTTAGTTGGTAGTTGTGAGGGGAGACAAATAGATCTATGTCCGGGCATCCCCATTTCCTTGTTATCGTGCTGAAGACTTGTGGATCCAGCTGCCACTCGTGGGGATCCATGAGGTTTCTGCTTAGTTCGTCTGCCAGAGTATTTTCCCTTCCTGGCAGGAATTGTGCCTGCAGATGTCCTTGGTAAGTCAATGCTGTGTCCCATAAAGTCATGGCTAGTCTGCAAAGGGGGTAAGAATGTGTGCCCCACTGCTTGTTTATATACCACATGACCGTGGGGTTATCTGTCTTTATCAGTAGTTGTCCCGGATGAAGTAGGTCTTTGAAGGCGGTCAGGGCATTTTGAACAGCTAGCATCTCTTTTTGATTGATATGTAGATGCATTTGGTTTGAGGACCATGTGCCCTGAATGCATCTACCTGACATTTGGGTCAACCAGGCATAATCTGATGCATCTGTTGTTAGTGTCTGCCTGGCTGGGGGTAATGTGACTCGCTGTCCCATGTTTTGGTGACAAGCCTTTGCCCACCATCGAAACTCCTGCTGCAGGCAGGGAAGGAGAGTAATCATTGTTTCCAGGCTGTGGCAATGTTGAGTTCAAACACTTCTGAGGTACCATTGAAGTTTCCTCATATGCAGTCTTGCATATGGAATTAGTAGGATGCAGGATGCCATGAAGCCCAAAGCCTGCAGAATTTTTCTTGCAGATAACTGGGACTTTGTTGCCAACATTTTGAAATAGGTAGTCAGTTGCCTTTGTTTGTCTGGCGTGAGATAAGCCATCTGGGCAGTTGTATTTAAGGTTGCACCCAGGAATATTATCTTTTGAGAGGGTACTAGTTTTGATTTCTTTTCATTGACTGTGTACCCTAGGCACGTTAGAAGTCTTTTCACAAATGCCAGATGCTGTAGAAGATTGTCCTTGTTCTCTGCTTGAATTAGACAGTCGTCCAAGTAAGGATATATTTGTATTCCTCTTTGTCTGCAGAATGCAATTACTGGTGCCAGGCACTTTGTAAAGACCCTGGGCGCAGTAGATAAGCCAAAGGGCAGTGCAGAGAATTGGTAATGCATTGAGCCAGCCTTGAATCTGAGGTATCTTCTGCATAACTGTCTGATTGGGACATGCAGGTATGCCTCTTTTAGGTCTAAAGTCACAAGCCAAGCGTTCTTGCCCAGCATGTTCAGAAGCTGCTGCAAAGTCAACATCTTGAACTTTGGTATATCCAGGAATGTGTTCAGAATACCAGTATTGGTCTCCAAGCCTTGTCCTTTCTGGGTACCAAGAACAGTCTTGAGTAAAATCCTTGTCCCTGCTCTTGCTCTGGTACTTGTTAAATGGCCCCCATGTCCATGAGGGATGAGACTTGTTTTTGTGCCTCTGCGCATTGATTTTTTTAGCAGATCTGGCCAGCCATTTGCCTTTGGCAGGGTATGGAAATGGAACTTGTAGCCTTGTGACACGATATTTATAACCCACTTGTCCTGGGTTATAATGTGCCAATTTTTTGAAAAAAAGTGCTAATTTTCCCCCTAAGGGTGCTGCCAGGTGATGAGTGCTTGGTGCAGGTAGGGGGAAGTCATTAGGACTGTTTTCCAGTATGGTTGTGATTTGTCTTCTCCAACCTTGGAGGTAGAAGCACCCCATTGCTTTGACTTGTATGAACCTTGCGCCTGGGATCTGCCTCTAGGGCATCTGGCGCTGCCCCTTTGAGGTCTGTCTGACACAGGAAAGGACCAATTCTTTGTAGGCCAGTGTCTACTAAACCTATGTGGCTGTACTTGTAAAAAAATCTTTGACAGTTTGCATAGATTTAGCTTTGTCCTCCATTTTCTTTAACACCTCTTCCTCCTTAACACCAAACAAAGCATCATGCTGTAACGGTGCATCTAATAATTTAACTTTGACATGATCAGGCAGATTTTGTTCCTTTAACCAAGCATGCCTCCTAATTACAGAACCCGTAACAGAGGCCCTGCAGGAGGCCTCCAAAGAATCAAAACCACATTGCAAAGTATGCTTTCCATCTTGTTCAGCTGCTTGCAATAAATCCTGCATTTCCTTGTTTTCTGCACATTCAGAGTTTAACAACATTTTCTGTTTTAGCAATGCCATGACATGTTGTTGATATTTGAGCATATGAAACTAACAGTTTAAGGCCCTTATAGCCAAGGTAGCAGATGTGTAAACCTTTTTCCCCCCATCTATCCATTGCCCTAGTATCTCTGTCAGAGGGGGTAGGGTTTTTTGCAGTGGAAGCCTTAACTCCTTTGGGACCCTGTGAAATAGTTTCTGGGTCTGGAGCAGGGTTTTTAAAAAGGAATTTATGAGAGTCACGAAACCTGTAATATCTGTCAGGCTTAACAGGAGCTGGAGGTAAGGAGTCAGGGGTAAGACTAGACTCTTAAAATACATCATCTACAATGTCTAACACAGGTGGAATGGCTAGTGGCTTGTGTTGAGGTAGTAAAAGGAAATCCCTGAGCCTCATCTTAGATTCTGAAAAATCTTGTCTCTCCCAGTGGAAATGCTCCCTCATAGTATGCAAGGTTTCCCCAAAAGAATAGTCCTCTGGAGGAGAAGCTGAAGGTATAGATTCTTCAGCATCAGAATCTTCATAGGGGGGAAGAGAATATTCCGGATCAGAAGAGGGATCAGAAGAAATAGAAACCTGATCTGAAGATTCATAGTCAGTCTCTTGCCTAGGCCTCTTATCAGGAGGGGGATGGGAACCCTTGATCAAGGTAATCAAGTCTTCAGCCATTTTGAGCATCTGTTTTTTGGGCATAGAGGCCTGTCCACGTGGCTCTTGAGTTTGCTTCTTTGCTTTAGAAGGTGCTTTAGTCTTTGCCTTTGAAGCTGAAGTTGGTTTAATGTAAAGATGTTTAGGTCTGAATACACCCTCAGAAGCCGGTGCCTGCTCAACGGCTCCGGACCCATCTGAAGGAATAGTATCCGAGGCTCCAATGCCTTGAGTTTTCAGCGGCATGGACAACTCCACGTGGGAGTCGGTAGCGGCCTGCGACTCTAAAGTAGTGGGCGTCAGGGGCTGCGAAAGCGCCTCACTGAGAACCGGCGAACCGGCAGCTGGCTTAGGAGAAGCTTTGTAGTCGGTTTTGGGCCTCGGTTGTCTATCTCTCTCCTTTTCTTTGCGTTTTTTGTGAACTCCGGTAGTCGGATGGCTATCCGACGACATTTCTGGATAATTAAACCGGCATCCAAAATAGTTTAAAGCAAAATCATACCGACGCTTAATAGTGCGTTGATTAAATCTAGCACAAAACAGACAACCAGAAACGTTGTGATCAGGGCCTAGGCAAGGAATACAGTAAGAATGAAAGTCCTTATGAGGTATTTGCTTTCCACAAGAAATGCAATCATTTACTTTTTCTGACATCGGTATGGAGAAAGAAAAAAAGTTTCCCCAATGGGGTACTTAGCTTTATTGAAGACTTCGGGTCTGAAACTCGAACCCGAAAATCTCAGGAGTCAGCCGACCAGCACTTGCTAAAGTACAGTTGTGTACACCTACCATAAATGTAGATGTTCGAGTGTCTTCACTGTTGCAGTCATGACTGTAGGGTTCTCCCCTGTCGGCAGGCAGCCCTCGGTCGGTCAGAATCCCAAAGTCTGGGTCTGGCGTCGGCTGTTCAACCATGCTCCCTGACGTCAGAGCGCCAGGAGTATAAAGCTGACAGCCGATGCCATCTTCTCCAGTTTTTCTTGCCCCAGATGTCAGGAGTCCCAAAATGAAAAAGGTCCCATAATCTTTGCAAATACACCTCAGAAGAATGGAAAACAAAGGTAAAAATAAGAGGGGACAGGAGGGAGGGAAACCAAGACTGCAACAGTGAAGACACTTGAACATCTACATTTATGGTAGGTGTACACAACTGTACTATGTTCAGCGTGTTTCACTGTTGCAGTCATGACTGTAGGGTAGAATCCCAAAGCTGAAAGAAAGGGAGGTGGTCATAAGGAAGAAGGGACGGCTAAAAGTCCCTGCAAGACTGCAGAGGCAAAGCCTGCCCTAGACTTAGAGTAGAGAGGTAAATTGTAGTGCTTAGAGAAAGTATGCATTGAACTCCAAGTTGCAGCTTTCTAAAATGTCCTTGGTAGGAACTCAGGAAGGCCGCAGAAGTGGCAGCAGCTCTGGTGGAATGAGTCCGTATGCTCCCTGGGATTTGCTTTCCATGGTGTGAATAACAAAATCTGATTCCATGAGCAATCCATTTAGAAATGGTTTGTTTAGAAATGGCTTTACTTTGGGAACTTGAAGCATAAGAAACAAACAATTGTTCTGATTTTCTGATGTCCTTGGTTCTGTTCAGGTAAAAACGAAGCTGTCTATGTACATCCAAGGAATGTAAGATCCTTTCCCCTTTATTTTGAGGAGTGGGGAAAAAGGTTGGCAAGTGGATAGTTCGATTTAAAGCCACTTTGGAAACCACCTTAGGCATGAAGGTCGGATTAGTCCTCAAAGATACCCTGTCTTGATGAAAAATAATATAAGGTTCCACCGCCATAAGAGCTTGCAACTCTGAAACTCTCCTGGCAGAGGTTAGTGCCAACAGGATAGCTGTCTTACAAGATAAAAACTTGATGTCAGAAGAAGCGGCAGGCTCAAAAGGAGGCAGTGTTAGTTTTTCCAAAACAAAATTGAGATCCCAAGCAGGAATAGAAGGAGATCTAGGAGGTCTTAAGTTCTTAGCTCCTCTGAGGAACTGTCTCATGAGCTAGTGGGAAAAGATGGGAGGGTCTGTATTATAATGAGCAGAAATAGCAGAGGCATGGATCTTAATGGAAGAGAAAGAGAGACCCTTATCTAAGAGATCTGTCAAGTAAAGTAAAATTAAAGTAATGTTAGGAAGAAGAGGATCAGAATCCTGAGCCTGCATCCAGGAACAAAACCTTTTCCATTTTCCTGCATAAGATTTTCTAGTGCTAGGACGTCCGGCTTCTAAAATGACATCCATAACATGCTTGGGTAGGAAAGAAGAAATCAAAGGCCCTGGATTAACCAGGCCGCCAGGCTGAGAGTTCTGACATGAGAGTGAAGAACGTGACCCTGATGTTGGGACAGAAGGTTCGGAGACTGAGGTAAAATCCAAGGGGGCTCCAGGCATAGGTTTTTTAGAGTTGGATACCAAAACTGCCGAGGCCAATTCGGAGCCAACAAGATTATCATCTTGGGTTTGTCCTGTTTTATTTTCAATAAAACCCGTGGAAGAAGAGGTAGAGGCGGAAAGGCATATCCCGAGAGGTTCCTCCAACTGAATGACAGGGCATCCACCTTCCAAGCTTCTCTGTGGAAAGTCCTGGTGCAAAAATTATGTAGCTGATGATTTAGATGGGATGCAAAGAGATCTATGTGAGGACATCCCCATACTGCTGTTATCATCCTGAATATTTTGGTGTCCAGCATCCACTCGTGTGGATCCGAAAGGTTTCTGCTCAAACTGATTGCCAGTAAGTTTTGTTTCCCTGGTATAAACTGAGCTTGAAGATCCAGATTGCATGCTAGAGCTGTGTTCCATAAATCCATGGCTAGTCTGCAAAGGGGGTAGGAATGAGATCCCCCTTGCTCGTTTATGTACCACAAAACTGTGGTGTTGTCTGTCCGTATTAGTAGTTGTCCTGGTTGTATGAGATTCCTGAAGGCCAATAGAGCTTTCTGAACGGCTAACATTTCCTTTAAGTTGATATGCAGGTGCTTTTTATCCTTTGTCCAAAGGCCCTGCAGACAATTGCCCTGAAAATGGGCTCCCCAAGCATAATCCGAGGCATCCGTGGTTAGAATCTGACAGGCAGGAGGTAGACGGAAGGGCTTCCCTTTGTTTAGAGCACAAGCCCTGGACCACCAAAGAAATTCCTTTTGAAGACAAGGAAGGACGGGAATCAGTATGTCCAAACTGTGGCAATGCTGAGACCATACACTTTTTAGGCACCACTGTATTTTCCTCATGTGTAGTCTTGCATATGGTACGAGAAGGATGCAGGAGGCCATGTAACCCAAAGCCTGCAGGAATTTCCTTGCAGATAGATGGGTGAGAGTTGCCAAGGCTTTGAAAGTTGATGCAATCTGTAATTGTTTTTTGGATGTCAGAAATGCCATCTGGGTTATAGTGTCTAGAAGAGCACCCAGAAAAGTTATCTGTTGTGATGGTGTCAAATTTGACTTTTTTATGTTTACAGAGAATCCCAGGAATTTGAGGAGGTTTTGTACAAAATCTAGATGCTGGAGAAAGACATCCTTGCTGTCTGCCTGAATTAGACAATCGTCCAGATAAGGGTAAATTTGAATTCCCTTGAGTCTGCAGTAAGCTACTACTGGAGCCAGGCATTTGGTGAAGACCCTGGGCGCAGTAGACAATCCAAAGGGCAGCGCAGAGAATTGAAAGTGCCTCGATCCCCCGGAGGTATTTTCTGTGATCCTGCCTGATGGGAATGTGTAAATATGCCTTCTTTAAATCCAAAGTCACCATCCATGCATCTTTGGACAGCATTGGAAGTAACACTGCTGTAGAGTAAGCATCTTGAATTTTGGAATCTCTAGAAAGGTATTCAAGACCGTCAGATCCAGAATGGGTCTCCATGAATTTTGCTTCCTTGGGACTAGAAAGAGCCTTGAGTAAAACCCTTTTCCCATCTCTGAAAGAGGAACCAGTTCTATGGCATTCATAGCCAAAAGAGCTTCCACCTGGTTTAAGGCCTCCGTCCACTGATGTTTTGGAAGGTCTGGCCATCCGCTTGGCCTTGGCAAGGTATGAAAAAGGAATTTGTAGCCTCTTAAAATCACATCCAAAACCCATTTGTCCTGGGTTATTTGAGTCCAATTTTGATAAAAAAAGAGAGAGTTTTCCTCCGAGAGGGGCTTCCAGGCAAGCAGCCGAACAGAGGGAGTCATTGAGTTTGTTTCCTTTGAGACGGTGGCCTATCCTCTCCTCCCCTTGGGGTAGAAGCTGTCCGCTGTCTTGACCTATAAGCAGCTTGTGTTTGAGGCCTCCGTCTGGAGTGTCTATATCTACCCCTCTGAGGCCTGTCTGAAGAGGGGAAAGACCAGTTTTTTGATGGCCAATTCCTGCTAAATCTAGGAGGCTGTACTTGTAAGAAATCTTTAACTGTTTGCATGGATTTCGCCTTATCCTCCATCTTTTTAATCACCTCTTCAGCTTTAGATCCAAACAAAACATTATGCTGAACAGGAGCATCCAATAATTTAGCCTTTACTTGTTCAGGTAAATTTTGTTCCTTTAGCCATGCATGTCTTCTAATGACTGTGCCAGAGGCCGCAGCCCTACAAGAAGCCTCCAAGGCATCAAATCCACAGTGTAAAACATGCTTCCCAACCTGTTCAGTGGCATGCAGTAAGTCATGTAATTCCTGCACAGGCAGAAATGGAAGTAAATTTTTGTTTTAAGACAGACAAGAGAAATTGCTGATATTTAAGCATATGAAACTGACAGTTTAAAGCCCTAATGGACAAAGTAGCATAAGTGTACACCTTTTTTCCCCATCTTTCCAAGGCTCGAGAATCCTTTACAGTAGGAATAGGATTTTTGCCAGTAGCGGCCTTAACACCCTTAGGACCCTGAGAAATGGTTTCAGGGTCAGCAGTAGGATTCTTGAATAAAAACGGATGGGAATCAGGAACCCTGTAGTATCTATCAGGCTTAACAGGAGCAGGAAGAAAAGAATTAGAAGTTATGTACTCACCATAACATTCCATCTGAGTAGGTGACTTCATTCGGATGCAACCTGTGGGTATCGGATCCGATCTCGGATCCGAGCCGGCAATTCAAAAGCTTAGGCTCCGAGCTCCTAGCTCCTCCCTCTTACCCATAACCCCTTGCCAAGCCCTGACTGACCTCAGATTGAGTTTGCCTCAAATACTGACCACAGTATACTAAAACAGCATAAATACTCGCTCTAAAAAGGTCAGGGGATGGAGGATGAGTTCATCGAATGAAGTCACCTACTCAGATGGAACGTTATGGTGAGTACATAACTTCTAAATCTGAAGTAGGCAGACTTCATTCGCCTGCAACCTGTGGGACAGAGTCCCTAGCTACCTGAATCTTGGGCCGTCATGGAAGGATGTTCCGGAGCACCGCTGAGCCAAAGGATGCTCTTCCTCTAGAAACAACATCCACCTTGTAATGAGAAATAAAAGTATGAGGCGAGGCCCAAGTAGCTGCCGCAGATATCATCCAACGAAACACGGGACTTAAAGGCGGCTGACGAGAAACTGCCCTAGTAGAATGAGCCGTAACCCTCTGAGGAGCAGGTCTGCCTGAAGTGTCATATGCCTGCAATATGCAATTAGCAATCCATTTAGACAGAGTGACTTTAGACACTGCTTTACCCAGAGCAAATTTAGCAAAGGAGACGAACAGCTGATCTGATTTCCTGTGGCCAGCTGTCCTGTTAATATAAAAACGTAATTGTCTATGAACATCCAATGAATGCAATTTGTATTCCCCTTTGTTTGAATACTTGGGAAAAAAGACAGGCAAATTGATTGACTGGTTAATATTGGATTCAGAAGAGACCTTCGGAAGAAAAGATGGATTGGTCCTGAGGCACACCCTATCAGGGAAGAAAGAAAGGTAAGGCGGTTTGACACAAAGAGCCTGAAGCTCAGACACCCTTCTGGCTGAAGTGATAGCTACCAGAAACACAGTCTTCCAGGAAAGGAATTTTAAATCAGCAGAAGCTGCAGGCTCGAAGGGAGGAGCAGTAAGGGCCTGCAGGACTAAAGACAAATCCCAAGGCGGTACAACCTCCTTGACTGGAGGCCTTAATAAAAAAAACTCCCTTGAGAAAGGATTTGCATAATTTCGCTGTCATAAGAGGAGCTGTGTCCTGTCCAATGTGATAATGCGATATAGCCGCCAATTGTACTTTAATCGTGGAAGAACTGGCCCCTTGATGAAAGAGGTCTGTTAGAAATTCTAGCACCGCAGAGATAGGTGCTGAAAAAGGATCCACCGTTCTCTGCCCTGCCCATATAGAGAACCTCTTCCATTTACTCCGATAAACCTGTCTGGTAGAAGGTTTATGAGCAGCCACCAAAATGGCTTTGACCGGTGAAGAGATACCGGGAGTCCTAATTAAGGTTGGAATTGGAGCAGCCAAGCTGTCAACTTCAGGGTTCGCAGATTGGGAACTGGCATTCCCAGAGGGTGAGAGATGAGATCCGAAATTGGATCCAGAATCCATGGTGGATTGATTTTGTGAGACCATACGAAAGGGAACCAAGGTTGTCGAGGCCAGAATGGGGCAATGAGAATCATTCTGCTCCCCAAACTGTTGGCTTTCTGCAGAAACCTCTGCATCAGAGGAAGTGGAGGGAAGGCATAAAGGAGACCGGGAGGCCAAGCATGCACCAGAGCATCCCTCGGGAACTCCCCTGGTGGGGAAGCAGAGCGAAGAAATTGTCGCATTTGGCGTTTGAGGGAGAAGCAAAAGATCGCAACAGGGTTGCCCCTACGGCAAAAATCTTCTTCGCTACTTGAAGATTGAGGGACCACTCGTGTGGAGAAAGGATGGTGCGACTGAGCTTGTCCGCAAGGATGTTGGACTTTCCCGGAATGTGCGTTGCTATCAGAAAGCGTTTGGTGGAAATTGCCCATTCCCAGACTCTCATGGCCTCTCGACAAAGGGGGTAAGACCTGGTTCCTCCCTGCTTGTTGATATACCAGACTACGGACATATTGTCTGTCTGAATCGCAATAGTCCCTGTAGGAAGAACGTGGTGAAGTGCTTGCAACGCTAGGAGCACCGCCCTCATTTCCAGGACATTTATATGCAATGACGCCTCTGTGGGATTCCACGTGCCTTGGACAATCTTTCCCGCAGAATGCCCCCCCCACCCGAGGCAAGAAGCGTCCGTGGTCACTGTGGCTCGGGAAATGCAGCGCAAAAGGGTCTTCCTGCTAGGGGCTCCGGAGAAAGAAGCCACCACAGAAGGGAGTCCCTGCACGCTCTGCTGACCGCAATCGGAGCGTTTAGAGACGAACAAAGAGGAGACCACTGAACTTGAAGGATCCATTGAAGAACCCGCATGCGTGGCGGGCATGAATTAGAAGCGGTATAGGTGCCGCCATAGAACCTAGGGGCCTCAGCACGCAAGCTGCAGTTGGTGAAGGTTGAAGGATTGCTGTCACATGACACCTCAGGCTGACGATACGGTCTGGGGTGAGGAAGGCTCGCATTGATCTGGTGTCTAGTCTTCCTCCTATGAAATCTATAATTTGAGTTGGATTCAGGAAAGATTTCTCCCAGTTGATCGTTATGCCCAGCCTTGGTGCTAGTTGAAGGAAGTAATCCCTGGCTGAGCACAGAAGATGCCTTGATGATGCAGTCAGGAGCCAGTCGTCCAGGTACGGAAAGACCTGTAATCCCTGGAGCCTCAGGTGGGCCGCTACCACCGCTAACACCTTGGTAAACACCCTGGGGGCTGAGGTGAGACCAAAGGGGAGGACCCTGAACTGATAATGACTGGCTCCCAGCCGGAAGCAAAGAAACCTCCTGGATCGTCTGTCCATCCGAATGTGGTAGTACGCATCCTTGAGGTCTATGGAACACATCCAGTCGTTCTGCCTCAAAAGGGGAGTATAGATTGCAGGGTGACCATCCGAACTTTTGCTTGGTTACTGACAGGTTCAACAGGAAAGGTCTAAAATTGGTCTTAAGTCCCCGTCTTCTTTGGCACCAAAAGAACCTGGAGTAAAACCCTAATCCGCTTGATCTGGGGACGTGCTGGATGGCTTTTTCCTAGCAGCTGCTCGATTCGAGAGCTGCCGCCTCCTTTGGTTGGGTGGAACATCTGGGAGGCTGCGAGATTTGGGGATCTTGATTAGGGTATTGAATATCCTCTGGATATGAGTCGAAGCACCCAACTGTCTGTTGTTATGGACTCCCAAGAAGTCAGGTGCATCGAAACCGCCCGACTGCCTCCAGAGACGGACAGCCGGGCAACCCTTCAGGGCTGCTGCGTGGGTCTCTCAGAGAAGGGTTCTCTGGACCCAAAATTGCCAGGAGCCCCCTGCCTCTGGCACGACGACCTCCCGTCCTCCTCTGCCACGGAAGGACTGGTTATCCGAGCAGGTTGGGACTGCTGCGACTTCGGAACCACATCTTCTTCTGTCCCTTTTGGTTCTTAGAGAAGGACCTCTGGGGAGCTGAGAAGCGGACTGACGGCAGACAGCGTCTTCCGTCCTTTTCGCTCTGGACTAGTGTCTCGAACAGTCTTGCCAAACAAGGCAGAACCATCGAACGGGCATTCGAAGGTCGCCTTAAAGGGCTCAGCAAAATCACAATGGCGGAGCCAGGCCTGTCGCCTCATGACAAGGCCTGCTCCGCTGGCTCTAGCGGCCCTCAGTAGCATGAGACAGCAGCCGCATAGATGTATTGGATACAGATCTGAGAGTGGCCATTCGGTGGAATAAACCTGCTTATCCTCACTCGAGATGGACTCCGGGGAGATGCAGCGTACTCTTTAATCAGATCTCGCTGCATCCTAATGACATGTGCCATGTAGTTCAGCGCTCTCAAGGAGAAGGTCGCTGAACTAAACACTCGCTTCCCAATTCGATCCATCGAACGGGACTCCTTGCCCGGAGGATGGACGGAGGGACTCTCCTGGGCCAATTCCCTCTTCGTGGCTGCAGCCATCATCATGGCATCTACTGGGGGACCCTTACTCCAGTGGGTGCGGTCTGATGGAGGAGAAAGAATGCGGTCCGGGCATTTTGGGATAGGCTCAATGGTGTCCGGATCCTTCCACGCCCTGATAGATATAAGATCTACCAGCGGGTCAGCAGGAGGGACACCCAAGAGGTAGAAGGGCCGCCTCGAATGCCTCCAAGAACACAGACTCGTCGAAGAAGCCTTGGGGCAGACCACCCCCTGATCCTTAACATCTCCATGATGTCTCCAAATGAGACGTCCTCAGGAGGTGACCTAGGGTAGTCTGCCCCTTCATCCAAGTCCGTGTCTTCAGTGACAGTCTCAGGGAGTCCATGTGCCTCCTCTTGCACTTGCGCCCGAGGTACTTCATCGGGGCTGTCCGAGGAGTACTCCTCAGCAGATGGATGTTCCAAGGGAACCACTTGGGACATCGAGGCGGGCTGACCCTGGGACCGGCTGGTGGGGCCTGGCCCAACTGCAATGGAGTGCGGATGGAGCCGTGGCAGGGACCGGGGTCCGGATGTCCTCGACAGTGCCCTTTCCATAACATTGAAAGCCGAGGGGAGCCAGCTTCTCTAAGCCCCGAGAGCCGACCCCACTCGGATCCGGCGACGGATCGGAGTCGGAGCCGAAACCGTCGGATCCGAGACCAGTGTGCTCCGACCTGACGGAGCCGAAGACACCAGCTCCCTCGGATCCGAGGCTCGGCCTCGGCTCCGAGAGGTCGGGTCCGGCACCAGCACTCAAGGGATGGGACGGATCCGAGTGCGCCGACCAATCGGATCCGACCCACCCCGGATCCAAATCTGCACGGCGCCGAAAGCTCGAACCCGTGGTATGGGTCGGAGAAGGAGCTACGGGCGAAAAAGGTCAAGCCCCTCCCGGTTGGGGGCTAGGAGCACTCCATTTGCATTTGGGCCTGGATGAATTTCCTCATCATCCGGTCCATATCAGCTACGCCATCGAAAGGTCGATCTAGAGGACGCCACCAAGCGGACCTAGAGAACCGTCTCGGTGACCTCCTGGAAGGGCTAGCCTCCTCCTCGGGTCCAGGAGAGAACCGAGGGAGTGGAGCCGAGGAGGAGGAAAGCTAGAAGGCACAGGGAAGCCCGCTTAGATGGAGGAGCCGAGCTGGAAGCTTGGCTCTCCTCTTGTGGTGCTTCTCCCTGTGCCTCTCCTTCTGTCTCTCCCTAGTAGGATCCTTCCCCTCCGGACATTTTAAGGGAGGTTGAGTCCCAGCCGGAGGGAGAACTCACAGCAACAAGTTGCTGACTGGAGGCAGAGGCCGAAGCAGTATCTGGGGGTAAAAGACCCGCCAGCACTAACCGACCTCCGTTCCTTAGCCCGGGTTGAACCCTGCACAAATGGTACAACCAGAAGACAGGTGTTCAACCCCAAGATGCTTGACGAGTGTGGCCATCTGCTGGGGACAGCTTATGGCCACACTCGGTACATTTCGAAAAGACAGCCTTAGGGGCTTCAGACATAACACCTAAGGCCTAAACACACACACACACAAACAAACTATGAAAACCCGAGAAAAATTAACTAAAGAGGGAGGGAAAGCCTTAACCACACACAACACTAACTATATTTGTAACAAAAAAAGAGAATTTGAACAATTTTCCTGTCAGAAAACTACTTATCTCAAAACCATGCCAGGAGCTCAAGAATTCCGTTGCTTCTTGAAAAGCGGCAAACGAAATCTGAGGTCAGTCAGGGCTTGGCAAGGGGTTATGGGTAAGAGGGAGGAGCTAGGAGCTCGGAGCCTAAGCTTTTGAATTGCCGGCTCGGATCCGATACCCACAGGTTGCAGACGAATGAAGTCTGCCTACTTCAGATTCAGGGGTTAAGTTAGCCTCTGAAAAGGCATCATCCACAATATCCAAAACAGGAGGAACAGCCAGGGGTCTATGTTGGGGAAGAAGAAGAAAATCCCTCAGTCTTTTCTTGGATTCTGAATACTCCTGTCCCTCCCAGTGGAAATGTTCCCTCAATTCATGCAGAGTTTCCCCAAAAAAAAAATCCTCAGGAGGAGAAGCTGAAGGAATGGATTCTTCCGCATCAGAATCCTCATAAGGAGGGAAAGAATATTCCTGATCAGAAGAAGAAACTGAGGAAACAGAAGCCTGATCAGAGGAATCATAATAAACATCCTGCCTTGGTCTTTTGTCTGGAGGGGGATGAGAACCCCTAACCATTGTAAGTAAATCCTCCGCCATCTTGAGTAACTGTTTCTGTAACTTGGGAGCCGGTTCAAAAGAGGCCCGAGTTGAAGACTTTGATTTAGAAGGAGTCTTTGCCTTTGTCTTTGGCTTTGCCTTTACTTGAAGCTGAGTAGGCCTGAAAACCCCTTCGGAAGCCGGTACCTGCACAGCGGCTCTGGACCCATCCGAAGGAGCATTGTCCGAAGGTCCTGCAACAGAGTTATTTAAAGGCCTGGTTGGCTCCTCATGAGAGTCCGTTTCGGCCGTCAGTTCTGAAATGGAGGACGACAGGGGCTGCAAAAGCACCTCACTAACGACGGCCGAGCCTGAAGCTGGCTCCACATGTGTGCTATCATCAGATTTGGACCTCAGAGGCCTGTCTTTATCCTTGCAACGCTTGTGAACTCCGGTAGATGGAACCGTATCCGACGACATTTTGTAGTTAAAGCGCCTACTGAAGTAAAAGCAAAATCATACCTTCGCTTAATTGTACGTTGATTGAATCTAGCACAAAACCGACAACTAGCTACGTCGTGGTCAGGGCCTAAGCAAGGAATACAGTAAGAATGAAAATCCTTATGAGGTATTTGCTTCCCACATGAAATACAATTATTAACTTTTTCTGACATCGGAGTGGAGCAAGAAAAAAGTTTCCCCAACGGGGTACTTAGCTTTGAGTGGAGAAGAAAGTCTTCGGACCGAAGTATTTAGAAATATTCGTCAGGAGTCAACCGACCGGCACTTGCGAACTGCTATCACCGCACGGCAAGAAAGACTGGAGAAGATAGCGTTGGCGGTCAGCTTTATACTCCTGGCGCTCTGACAGCAGGGAGCATGGTTGAACAGCCGACGCCGGACCCAGACTTTGGGATTCTGGCCGACCGAGGGCTGCCTGCCGGCAGGGGAGAACACTATAGTCATGACTGCAACAGCGAAACATGATGAACATCTGCTTCTGCTTTGGGCACCGCGTGGCAAGAAAGATGGAAGAAAATGGCATCGGCTGCTTCTTTTGTACCCGCTGATGACCTGACGTCAGGGAGGGGGCGACAACGGCCAACGCAGGGCCCGAGACTTTGGAATTCAGGCTGGCTGAGGGCAACCTGCCAGCAGAATTACCCAAATGTAATGACTGCAACAGTGAAACACGAATAACATCAGCTGGAGTCAAAGACTCATCTGTCTTTGGATCTGACACATCAACTCTCGGAATTTTAAAATCCGAGAGCTCCAAAAATCACTGCAGATCTGAGAGCTCCAAAAAGTACAGTTTTGTACCTACCATAAATGTAGATGTTCGAAGATCCACATTGCTGCAGTCCTAACACTTGGGTAGTCCGCTGTCCCAGTCGGCCCGAATACCAAAGTATATGGCTGACGTCGGTCAAGGCGCATTAGTCTGACGTCAGGACGTCAGGGTACAAATGCGCATGACCGACGTCATATCCTCAGTCTTTTCTTGCCCCAGATGTCAGAAGACCCTAAAAAGATAAGGCCAAAACCAAAAAACACCAAACACTCCTGTACCAAATATATGTACAATATATACAAATTTACAAAAGTACAACCCCACCCACACAACCACCCCTAAACACAGAGGGGAAGGAGGGAGGGTAAATTGGACTGCAGCAATGTGGATCTTGAACATCTACATTTATGGTAGGTACAAAACTGTACTATGTTCTTCATCCCACATTGCTGCAGTCCTAACACTTGGGTAGAATCCCAAAGCAGAGGTAAGGGAGGCTGGCAAATCATAAAGAAGCAGGAGCTGTCAACATGCCCTGCAAAATAGCCGTGGCAAAACCAGCCCTAGATTTAGAGTAGAGAGGAAGGTGGTAATGCTTAGAGAAAGTATGCACTGAACTCCAAGTAGCTGCCTCCAAAATATCCTTAGTTGCCACCCCTTAGAAATGCTGTTGAAGTGGCAGTAGCCCTAGTGGAATGAGGCCTAATCCCAGCTGGAATCTCCTTGCCATGATGGGAATAACAAAATGCAATGCAAAACCCAATCCACTTAGAAATAGTTTGTTTTGACACAGGCTTGCCCTGAGAACTCAAAGCAAAAGAAACAAACAACTGCTGAGACTGCCTAAAATCCTTAGTCCTGCTTAAATAATAACGCAACTGCCTGTGTACATCTAAAGTGTGCAAAATCTTTTCCCCTTATTTTGGGGATCTGCATAAACGTAGGCAAATGAATAGTTTGGTTTAAAGCCACACTAGAAACCACCTTAGGCATAAAGGAAGGATTAGTACGTAATGATACCCTATCCTTATGGAAAATCAAAAAAGGCTCAACCGCCATAAGGGCCTGCAATTCAGAAACCCTTCTTGCAGAAGTAATGGCCAACAAAAAAGCAGTCTTCCATGACAAGTATTTCAATTCAGCAGTAGCCTTGAGGCTCAAAAGGTTGTAGAGTAAGTTTCTCCAACACAAAATTGAGATCCCAAGCAGGAGTAGGAGCTCTACGTGGGGGTCTTATATTCTTTGCCCCTCTAAGAAATTGCTTGAACAAAGGATGATGGTGGGTCACAATCATAGTGAGCTGAAATTGCTGCAGCATGAATCTTAATGGAAGAGAAAGACAAACCTTTGTCCAATAACTCAGTAAGATATTGAAGAGCCACACTCAAATTAGGCTCAGAAACCTCCAAATCCTTTGCTGCACTCCAAAATAAAAATCTCTTCCATTTTTCTGCGTACACTTTCCTTGTACTAGGTCTTCTGGCTTCCATAATCACATTCAAAACTTGTTGAGGAAGTCGAGACCTGCTGTGGTTCAAAACAGAATATGCCAGGCTGTTAGATGAAGAGAGTGAAGCTTGACATTGAGTAGATGACCGTCCCTCTGAGACAATAGGTGTGGAATCAAAGGTAAAGGCCATGGAGGCTTCCTTACCAGACTCCTCAGTAATGGGTACCAGTGTTGCCGAGGCCAATCTGGAGCTATTAAAATCATCCTTGGCTTGTCTTGTCTGACCTTTAGGAGTACCTTTGGGAGGAGAGGCAGAGGTGGAAAGGCATACACATGAAGATTTTTCCAACTGAAAGAAAGAGCATCCACTTTCCAAGCTGTGTGATGAAACCTTTTAGGTGCAAAACTTTGGCAGCTGGTGGTTTAGTGGAGAAGCGAACAGATCTATGTCTGGAGTTCCCCATGACACTGTCAATTTCGAAATACATGAAGATCCAGTTTCCACTGTGGGGATCCATGATTTGCCTGCTTAACACATCTGCTAAGGAGTTCTGTGCTCCGGCAGAAACCTTGCCTGAAGAGTTAGTTGCAAGCTGAGCGCAGTCTCCCACAAAATCATTGCTTGCCTGCATAGAGGATAAGAATGTGTTCCCCCTTGTTTGTTGATGTACCACATGACAGTTGTGTTGTCTGTTAGAATCAACACCTGCCCTGGAAGAAGTAACTCCTTGAAAGCCATTAATGCAAACTGGACTGCTAACATCTCCTTCATGTTGATATGTAGATGCTGTAGTCTGGCAGACCACTTGTCTTGTATCCACTTTCCATTCAGATGAGCTCCCCAAGCTATGTCTGAGGCATCTGTCGTTAGAATCTGACTCGCCTCTGGCCGGGTCACAGAGAGTCCCTTGTTTAGGTGACATTCCTGAGCCCACCACATAAATTCCTTTTGAATGCAAGGTATTATTTGAATGACAGTGTCCAAATCCTGGCAGTGCTGTGTCCATACATTTTTGAGATACCATTGCAGCTTCCTCATATGCAGTTTGGCATTGGGAAGCACCAGAATACAAGATGCCATGAACCCTAAGGCTTGAAGGACTGTCCTTGCAGTCAGCCCGGACTGAAGAGATAGTTGATGGAAGTAAAGGGAAAGATTCTTTTGTTTGTCCGGGGTTAAAAGGCCATCTGGGTTGCTGTATTCAGTCTCACACCCAGAAAGCACATGTCTTGAGAGGGTACTAGACTGGACTTTATTTCGTTCACAGAATACCCCAGGCATCTTAGCACTGCTATCACATATTCCAAATGCTGTAAAAGGTCTTCCTTTTCTTGAGCCAGAATCAGGCAGTCGTCCAAGTAAGGATAGATTTGTATTCCTTTTAGCCTGAAGTAAGCTATCACTGGAGCCAGAACTTTTGTGAATACTCTGGGCGCAGTAGATAAGCCAAAGGGCAATGCAGAGAACTGATAATGGGAATTCCCAGCTCGAAAACGCAGATACTTCCTGCAACATGGTCTGATAGGCACATGAAGGTAAGCCTCCTTGAGATCTAAAGTTACCATCCAGTGATCTTTGCCCAGCAGAGGTAAAAGCTGTTGTAACGTCAACATTTTGAACTTGGGAATGTCCAGATAAGTGTTGAGGATAGATAAATCCAAAATTGGTCTCCACGTGTTCCCCTTTTTTGGTACTAGGAACAGGCGAGAATAAAATCCTAGGCCCCTTTCTGGCACAGGAACCGGCTGAATGGCCCCTATTTGGAGTAACAGAGAAATTTGCTTGTGAGCCTCTTTTCTTTGTAGAGGAGGAATGTCTGGCATGCCTTTGAAAGGAGGCAAGGTATGGAAATAAAACCTGTAACCGTGGTGAATGATATCCAATACCCATCTGTCTTGGGTAATTAAACTCCAATTTTCTTTGAAAAGTGCCAGCCTTCCTCCCAAAGGTGCTGCCAGACGAGAAAGCTCTGGCAGCTGAAAAGGCAGGTCATTGGGTCTGTTTACGAAAGGGCTGACCCCTGCCCTCACCAGAAGACTGAGCAGGTGAACTCCCTGTTCTAGGCCTAAAAGAACCTTGAGTTCTGCCCCTACCACATCTAGACTTACCCCTAGACTGGGAATCATAAGAAGGATATGTCCATCCCTTAGTAGGCCAATTTCTACTAAACTTCGGAGGCTGAACCTGCAAAAAATCTTTAACAGTCTGCATAGACTTAGCCTTGTCCTCCATTTTCTTTAAAACTGCTTCCACAGGCGAACCAAACAACACATCAGACTGTAACGGAGCATCCAAAATCCTTGTCTTAACATGCTCAGCTAAATTCTGATCCCTCAGCCAGGCGTGCCTGCGAAGAACAGAACCAGTGGCAGCCACCCTCGAAGAGGCCTGTACAGCATCAAAACCACATTGCAAGGAATGCTTACCCACCTGTTCAGACACATGAACTAAATCCTGCAACTCTTTACACTCAATACCTTCCGCCAGAGCATCCACCTTAGACTTCAATTGTGAAAGGAGATAATTTTGGTATTTTAACATGTGGAACTGGCAATTCAAAGCCCTCATGGCTAAAGTGGAAGAAGTATACACCTTCTTTCCCCATCTATCCAAAGCCCTTGCCTCTTTATCAGGAGGAACAGGATTTTTAACAACAGAAGCCTTAACACCTTTAGGCCCCTGAGAAACAGTTTCTGGGTCTGCCCTAGGACTCTTAAAAGATACTTATGAGCTTCAGGCACCCTATAATACCTATCCGGTTTAACTGGGGCAGGAGGCAAAGAATCAGGGTTCAGGGAAGCCTCTGCAAAACATCTTCCACCACATCCAGAACAGGAGGTATAGCTAAAGGCCTATGCTGGGGTAAAAACAAGAATTCCCTAAGCCTCTTCCTGGAATCAGAGAAATCTTGACCTTCCCATTTAAAATGCTCCCTCATGGAATGAAGAGTCTCTGAAAAGAAAAATCCTCAGGAGGAGAAGCCGAAGGAGTAGAATCATCTACATCAGAATCAGAATAAGGAGGATACTCCTGTAAGTCTTCAGCCGAAGACTCAGAAGCCTCCGAACACTGCTCAAAACTCTCAAGCTCAGGTTCCACCCTAGGCCTCTTATCAGGAGGGGGCATAGAACCTCTAATCATAGTAATCAAATCTTCTGCCATTTTAAGCATATGTTTCTTAGGCAAAGATCCTGAAGAACTAGGAGAGACACCCACTGAAGTTAAACCTGGCCTGCCTCTCAAAGAAGCCTTGGAAACAGAAGGGGAGGGCCTAACCACCTTAGGAAGGGAGGGGAGAACAGCCACCTGAGAAGCCCCTTCAGCCTGGCCTACCCCCTGAGAGGACACATCTTGTAACAGTAAAGTCTCTCCCTGAGACTCCAAAGAAACTTCTGGCAGAACCTCCGGCTCCACCGAGCCTTCTAAAGAACCGACGTCCGGGACAGACGGTTCTTCCAACCTAGGCTTTGCTGCTTTGTCCTTGCGCTTTTTAGACGAAGCGGGCGTCGGAGCATCCGACGGCATTTTATAATTACAACGCTTCCCAAAAACTAACCTGGCACAGTCTAATCTTCTCTTTATAGTGCGTTTGTTAAATCTAGCACAAGAGCGACATCCAACAACGTCGTGCTCAGGCCCTAAGCAAGGTATACACAAGGTATGGTAATCCCTATGAGGTATCTGTTTCCCACAAGAAATACAGTTATTCACTTTTTCTGACATCCGGTTAAATACTGAGGCAAGAAAAAACCAAAATATTCCCCAACGGGGTACTTAGCCAACTTTGATTCGGTCTGAAACTCCGACTTCAGAAAATTTCAGAACGCCAACCTGCACTCGCAATACTGCTTCTGCATCGGACCATGCGGCAAAAAAGACTGGGGATATGACGTCGGTCATGCGCATTTGTACCCTGACGTCAGACTAATGCGCCTTGACCGACGTCAGCCATATACTTTGGTATTCGGGCCGACTGGGACAGCGGACTACCCAAGTGTTAGGACTGCAGCAATGTGGGATGAAGAACATTCACTGGATAGACCAGAGATGGAGAGACAAGTGGATGAGAAACAGGTTGGAGGACACATGGATATGATGGGAGACAGAGATAGTAAAACCCCCATCTGAACCTGAGCTCAGAGGAACTTCCTCATCTTTCCATCCAGATCTGCTTCAGATAAACACTGGGAGGACCTGATTAAGGATGATATGGGATGTGACATTCTCTTCGGAGTCTCTTGCAAGAACGGTGATTGGAGCCATGGGAAATAGGCTCTGGTGAAAAGCAAAGAATCTGAGACCTAGAGGTTTAAGTGTCCCCAATGCTGGATCCAAAGATGTCGGATCTGATCTTTTCATTAACTTAGCTGGTGGCTCTGAAGCTAGGTCAGGTTTTGGAGCATGGGTAGAAGACTATATTCTGTGCTCCCTGGACTCCAGAGAAGATTTCAGATTTGTAGGGGGTTGTGCCTCTGAAATAGGAGCCACGGTGAAGTAGGCAGATGCAGGCAGCAAATCCTTTAAAACCAGTTTGTTGCAAAGACAGCTTAAATAAAGCCTTTAAAGTGAAACCCTCACAAATCTGACATGAGGTTTCAAGGTGGACTGCTCCCAAGCAATACATGTACTCCCTGTGGAGATAAGAATTAGGTATCATATGTCCACAGGAAGTGCACTTTTTGAAACCTGTTGGCTTTTCAGCTATTAAAGAATTTTTTTCTTTTTTACATATATATATATATATATATATATATATATATATATATATATATTTTTTTTTTTTTTTTTTTTTTTTTAAGAAAGAAAAAAAATATCAGCAATGGTATATTAGAAATGCCCTATGAACAGGTAGGAAACTTTGCAGAAGGAAAAGAAAGAAGGTGAAGTACGAATTATGGTAAAGAGAGTAGCCGGAAAAAAAATTGTAGGAAAAAACTTTAAATCCTAATGCAGAGTATACCCGATAATTCAAAAGGGGAGGAAGAGTGAAATGTAAAGTGGAAATATAAAAAATTCTCTATTTTAACTCGCAACTAGTGTAGATAAACACTCCTTCAGCTCAAGACACATCTGAAGTATAGAAGTGGCAAATGAGATCTGAGGCATTACAGGCTCTTGAGTATTATCCGTAACGGGAAAAGCTCAAGAGCTGGATCCGAGAGTCTAAGTAAATGCAGCTGAGCCACATCAGAGGACGGATCCAAAACCCATACATTGAGTCCTGAATGAAAATGATAACATCAGATCCACTACTAACAATACACTAACAAAAACACCAAGAGTTATAGACAACAGACTGGTAGTAGTCAGACTTAACTACATAAGATTGTATGCATCACCAAAGAGCCCTGTAAAAGAAAAAGTATACAAAATGTAAAACAGACTATTTATTTACATAAACATACTGCGTTAAAGATTTGGGCATCGAGGAACTGCACAGAGGAGATGCAGACGGTATATGATATGGTAAAATAAAACAAATTGCTGTTTCACAAATCTAAAAACAAGCAGCTAAAGCTGAAAATCAAATGATCCAAAAGTACTAAGCGCTTTCACCCATATAGCTGATGGGCATCTTCAGAGTACTTGCAACTTCATACAGGTGTACTATATATATATATATATATATGCATCATTTTAATTACACAATGCCCCTAATTGATTGATAGAAATAATTACATAGTACATTAATTTATAAAAAGATCGCTTTCATTATAAAAATCTAAAATGACCATAGAATATCTATATTATTATTGTGTATTTGATGAAAATATATATTGTGTGTATTGTTTCAACCTAAAATAGCTTAAAACATGCTTAAAAATATTAATATGAATAATATCCAAATATATATAAAATACACTAATATGTAAATGTATAAATATATAGATATAGTATATAAATATAGTTTATAAATATATATGGCACATGAATGATCAAGGTAAAATAAAATAATTACGCTAAAAATAACCTTGAAGATGGATACAATAACCAAATAACAAGGCAAACTAAAACCAATAGATATATAAGCAATATGCGTATATACTCATCGTTGACAAAAATGCCAACAATGCACCAGGCATTAATGTACACATTTCTATCACTAGTATTCTGAAACAGAAATCTCATTTTATTTAATATTCAATGTTTTTGCATCATGTACCATTTTTGTCAACGATGAGTATATACGCATATTGCTTATATATCTATTGGTTTTAGTTTGCCTTGTTATTTGGTTATTGTATCTATCTTCAAGGGTATTTTTAGCGTAATTATTTTATTTTATTTTACCTTGATCATTCATGTGCCATATATATTTATAAACTATATTTAAATACTATATTTATATATTTACATATTACTATATTTTATATATATTTGGATATTATTCATATTAATATTTTTAAGCATGTTTTAAGCTATTTTAGGTTGAAACAATACACACAATATATATATTTTCATCAAATACACATAATAATATAGATATTCTATGGTCATTTTAGATTTTTATAATGAAAGCGATCTTTTTATAAATTAATGTACTATGTAATAATTATTTCTATCAATTGATTAGGGGCGTTGTGTAATTAAAAGGATATATATATATATATATATATATATATATATATATATATATATATATATATATATATGTATATAGAGTACACCTGTATGAAGTTGCAAGTACTCTGAAGATGCCCATCAGCTATATGGGTGAAAGCGCTTAGTACTTTTGGATCATTTGATTTTCAGCTCTAGCTGCTTGTTTTTAGTTTTGTGAAACAGCAATTTGTTTTATTTTATCAATAAACTTTGTTCAGTGGGTCCACTGGTCTGCCTTCGTTTGTTTTACCAGTTTACTGATCTTCGTTTTTGGGTATATGATATGGCTCTGGATAAAGATGGATCCACAAAGGATGAGCCATCTAGTGGGCTAGACTGAACCATTCAAACAAATACCAAACAAGGATCTTTCAACTGCAACAAAAGCTTATTCCTCTAACTATGAAGCCAGCTTACTGGTATATACATGGGTTCACAGGTAGGTACTAGGCTATCTGCCCGAGGGCAATTGTAAGCTTAGCCAGAGTCGGCTTTCGCCGCCCCATTGATTAATTAACTGATCCTCTGTCAAGCAGAGCCAATGAAGTGATCCCAGGGGTGTATTTTCTGTTACCCATCCACTCGTCAAGGTTTTTCTTGAAGAGTGTTAGTGAGGGGCTCTGCCTAATGTAGTTTGGAATTTTGTTCCAAAGCATGGGGAGTCTCTGTGAGAGGAATCTATCCCTACAGCATGTTCTATTTATTATTGTGGCGAGGTTTAGCTCACTAGAGCACGTGGCTCACAGTGACTTGGATTTCTTTAGATGGAGCATGTCCATCAATTCTGAGTTGGACATGGCTTTGTAAGTCAGGCAGAGATCACCTCTGAGTAAGCGATATGCCACTGAGTACAGCCAGAGTTTTTTCAGTCAGGCTGCATAGGACATATGTTTTAGGCCAGTAATCCTCTGGGTGAGGTACTTTTGTGGTCTTGCCATCTGTTGGAAGTATCTTGTGAGGTACATCCCAAATGGGGCATTGTACTCTATGATGGGTCTAATGAGTGATGAGTAGAGGGCACTATAACCTCTATTTCTAGATGCAAACCCTTTAGTAATTAGAAGGGCCACATATAAGGATTTCCTAACTACTTTGGCAATATAATTGTCAAAGGAGAGATTACTATCTACCTGGGTCCCCAGATCTCTTATTACCTCTTCTGTATTACGGGGGCTGCCACCTATGTGGTAATTCATGGGTGTTTTGTTTTTCCCAAATGGGATGACTATGCATTTAGCTTGAGGCCATGACTTTGACACCAGGTGTCCGTTGCAGTAAGGCCCTTTTGGAGGATGTCCGGGTCAGCCGGAGAGTCAATTATGGCTCCCAGTTTGCAGTCATCGATGAACTTGGGTTAGCCATAGTCCTCTTGTGTTTGCCTGTACTTCTGAGAAGTATATGCCGAACAGTAGGGGTCCCAGGACCGAGCCTTGCAGGACACCACTTGTGACTGGTTTAGAGTCGGACCTGGAGTCCACTATTCTTACCGTGTGAGTTCTGTCTGTAAGCCAGTTGGCAACCCATCTCGTGAAGTAGGGGTTTATGTTCAGGCTGGTGAGTTTTTCTGTAATACCCGAGTGGGGAATGGTGTTGAAAGCTTTGGCGAGGTCAAGGTAGGCTGTGTGACCACCTTTCCCTCATCTATGGCCTTGGTGACTGTCTCGAAGAAGTCAATCAGGTTTAGTAGGCATGACCTGCACTTAAAGCCGAACTGGGTCAGGTCAAGTGTTTGGAGGTTCCCAATGTCTTTGTTAAGGAGTTCCATGATGATGCGGTCCATAGCCTTGCAGACCACACTAGTCAGGCTTATGTGGCGATAGTTAACAGGGTCAGTTGTGGCCCCTCCATTGTGGAGAAGAATAACCATTGCTGTGCGCCATTCAATGGGCACGTAGCCTGTGGAGAGGCTGAGGTTGAACAGCGTGTTTAGGTGGGGGTTTAGTTCGTTCTGTAGTTTGTGCAAGACACAGCCTGGGACACCATCTGGTCCCACTGACGCTGTGTTTTTGGCTTTTGAAAGGGCTGTTTCACCTGTGCATCTGTGATATTTGGGACACTACACTTTTCCGGTATTGTTGTGGGCCCTTTTGGAAGTGAGAGGGGGATGAAGTTTGCACTAAATCTATCTGCCAGGATGTTGGCAATATCAGTAGGTTCAGTATATTTAGGGTATGCTGGTCATCTGATGAAGTCATTTTCATGATGAAAACGCAAATGGATGTATGGTGAAGGCATTTATGTTTATCTGTGTATGCTCGAAATAAATTTGGACAATTCTGTTTTAAAAATTACTGGTTGGAGCCTCCTATCGTGGATACTGCTTTTTGTTTTTGGTTTTGGTGATTATTGGCAGTATATTCCATTTTCTTCGTATTTTCTCAGTATATTTTGTGCTATTTTGCACTAGTTCAGTGCATATCTACGAGTTGCCACTTAGATTCTTAACATAGCTAAAGAAAGCTTTGTGATTATCTTTTGAATCCTTGGCTATTTCTTTCAAAGTTAGCCTTGGATGACTTCATGAGGGACCTTAGTTTCTTACTGATACTGATCAGGGATGTCTTTCCTTCTTGGGATTTGCTTTTTTTCCGAACTAGTTTCCTCCTTCTATTGTATAGCCTGTCTATGGCAGGGGTCCACTAAACTGGTTTCCTTCTCTTAGAGGAGTGAGTCTTGATTTAGATAGGGATGGCACGATCCATGCATCCTTGTAGGTGCTCATAGAGTGCATCTGTAAAGGTTTCTGCATCTTGGGCAGTATTATCCTTTAGCATGGGGACTTTAAAATTTACCACCTCTGTCTTAAGTAAAGTGAAGTTTGCTTTAGAAAAGTTTTTTACTGTGGTTTCCTTAGTTGGGGGTGGTGGTGGGGTGTGGACATCCAGAGTGATTAGTTTATGGTCTGATCTAACCAGTGACAGGTTGACCTCCTGTGTGGAACACCCGTCGCCCATGTTGGTGATGACTAGGTCCAATATGTTTTCACCTCTGGTAGGGGAGTTTACCAGCTGATCCAGGGCATTTGAGTTGATGAATTCCAGGAAGCGCTGGGCCTGGGAGTTTGTACTCTAGTAGTTTTCCCAGTGAATGGTAGGGTAATTGAAATCGACCAATATCAGGGTGTTCGGTAGGACCTTCAGGTTTTCCAGTGTCTCCAGAAAGGTGCAGTGGTGATTCTGGGTCATGGAGGGTGATCTGTAGCAGGCCACAATTTGCATTGGAGATTTGTCCGATGTTAGTTGCACATGGATGATCTCAGGGGTATCATACTGCGCCACTAACCTGGAGGTGTAGGTATCCTTGATGAATATGGATACACCCCCTCCTTTTGTGTTTCGATCCGTGTTCTGTGGCCGAATCGTGTGGTATGTTGCAACCCGGTAGTTCTGGGGTGCTCCCTGTGCGCGCACAAGAGAGAGGGGGAAAAAAAAAAATATATATATATATATATATATATATATATATATATATATACACACACACACATACATACACACAAACAACACATACAAGAATGTATACACACACACAACACACACAAAGAATGTATACACACACACAACACATACAAGAATGTATACACGCACACACACAACACATACAAGAATGTACACACACACACACACACACACACACAACACATACAAGAATATATACACACACACAACACATACAAGAATGTATACACACACACACACACACACACACACACACACACACACACACACACACACACACACAAACACACACTTAGTGGCACACTTAAGTCTGCTCTGTGGTCCACAATTCTAGCAGGGAGACATCTGTAAAGCTTTTGCCCTCCAGTGCCATAACTGCGGATCAGGATATATTAGCATATTATGTTATTCTGGAGATCCTGTACAGTGTGTACTTCTATTGGCTCTAGCACCCCTGCAGTACTAATGGAGGAAGTGACTGTGCATGTTACTGATAGCATGTTTGTCTGCACCACAGGATCTGCTATGCAAAGAATCTTTTTCCTTAATGTAGTGGTAAGGTAACACGTCAGCAGAGAAAGGGAGAATAATGCAACCACAAGCAATAACCGAGCTGCATGTATTTAATCCAGATTTAGGTCCTATACGTTACTAGATCATGCACAGCTAATGCAGCGCTTGTCAACTGCATATGATCCGGGGGGAGGGGGTTTATATGCATGGGGTACTAACTTACATAGTGATATAAGCCTGCATATAAAGTTTCACCCCCACTATGTAAGAATGTGGCTGAACAGCAAAGAGCTTGATATGCTGCTCTGTGGTGCAACAGCCCTGCTTTATCACATGCAATAACTTTTAGTTATGTACTTACCATAACTTTAGATGTTTGGGATCCAACTCGGCTACATTCTGTACTGATGGCTCGGCACGCTATACTATAGAGCGAAGTCTCTAATTGGCTGAGCTATTCTACATCCCAGGATGCACCACTACTACTTCCCCAGATCTTGTTTGTCCGCACACATGCACACATTCATAGACAGTTGAAATAACATTGCCAGGTGTTTCAAGATGAAACGGCTAAACTGAACCGTCCGGTCTCTTCTGATCTCCAAGGCAGGGGGAAGGAGGGTGGGTTATTAGGAATGTAGGTGAGATGGATCCCAAACATCTAAAGTTATGGTAAGTACATAACTAAAAGATGTTATGTGATCCTATCTCGCCTACATTCTGTACTGATGGGACAGCGTCCCTAGCACCCGATTTCTGGGTGGCTCACTGGAAAACACTCCTGAGAACTGTGGAACCGAAGGAAGCTCGCCCCCGAGATGCCACATCCAATTTATAATGAGAAATGAAGGTGTGAGGAGAAGACCAGGTAGCCGCAGCACAAATGTCACTAATGGCAAGCTTGGAATGAAAGGCTGTCGAAGTAGCCATAGCCCTTGTAGAATGAGCTTTCACAGTGGTTGTAAGCTCTCTATTAGAAAGAAGGTAAGTATGACTGATACAATCTCTGATCCACTTGGCAATGGTGACCTTTGTGACGGCTTTGCCCAATTTATTGTCCGAAAAGGACACAAACAACTGATCTGTTTTCCGTGTTTGGTGCGTCCTATCTAAGTAGAAACGCAACTGCCTGTGAACATCCAATGAATGGAAGATGTATTCCGCTCTGTCTGAGTAGTTTGGGAAGAAAACTTGGAGTTCCAATGACTGTTGAAGACAAAAACTAGAACAAACTTTGGGAACAAAGGATGGATTAGGCCTGAGGGATACTCTATCCTTGTGAAAAACCAGGTACGGTGGTTTGACACATAGGGCTTGAAGTTCCGAAACTCTTCTGGCTGATGTAATTGCCACCAAAAAAGCAGTCTTCCAAGAAAGAAATTTCAAGTCACAAGTTGTTGCCGGTTCGAAGGGGAAAGAGGTCAAAGCACCTAATACAAAATTAAGATCCCACGGTGGAGCGGGATGAGAAATCGGAGGTCGTAGCAGCCCAGCACCTTTCATGAAGGCTTTACACAACTTATTGCTCATCAAAGGTGGGTCTATACTTTCATGAAAATTAGAAATAGCTGCCAATTGAACCTTGATGGTAGAGACCGAAGAACCTTGATTGAATAAAGAAGCTAAAAATTTCAAAACTTCTGACACCGGGGCAGAAATGGGATCTAATCCCCGGAGTTGGGCCCAAATGGCGAATCTCTTCCATTTGCTGTTATACATTTTTTTAGTCGAATTCTTGTGGGCCGAGGACAAGATATGTATGACTTCCGAGTGAAGGGACTGATGAAGCTGTTCCGACTGGTGGATCAAGAGGTCTGGAACCTGGTCCAGGAACCATGGACCGTCCAGTGCGTATTTCCGAAGAAAGGGCAGCCAGACTTGACGAGGCCAGTATGGGGCAACTAAAATCATCTTGCACTGCAAGTGAATCGCCTTCTGGATCACCCTGGGAAGAAGGGGAACCGGTGGAAAGGTGTACAGTAGGCTGGTGGGCCAAGCTTGGACTAGGGCGTCCTTGGGAAACCCCCCCGGAACTGGGGTGAGAGAGAAGAACTGTAGACATTTTGTGTTGAGAGGAGTTGCAAAGAGGTCGCAACAAGGAGTTCCCCATCTTCTGAAGATCTGAGTTGCCACTCTGTCGTTCAGAGACCACTTGTGCGGGGATAGAATAGTTCTGCTCAGTCTGTCGGCTATCACATCGGATCTCCCCAGAATGTGTGTTGCTACCAAGAAACGGTTGGTTGCAATCGCCCAATCCCATACTTTCATGGCCTCTCTGCAAAGGGGGTAGGACCTGGTCCCTCCCTGCTTGTTCAGGTACCAGACTACTGACATGTTGTCGGACTGAACGGCAATCATGCCCTGGGGGAGGTAACTGTGTAATGCTTGTAGCGATAGAAGCACCGCCCTCATTTCCAATTTGTTGATGTGGAGGGAACTCTCGTTGGGGTGCCACTTGCCTTGGACTGACCTGCCCAGGTAATGTCCCCCCCACCCCATCTGGGAGTCGTCCGTAGTCAAAGTGGCCACTGGAGGTGGAGGAAAGAAGGGTCACCCCTGATTCAGGTTGGAGGAAAGAAGCCACCAATGGAGGTCCTGTTTCCACGTCTCCGTGATCATAATGAGGTGACTGAGAGGGAGATCCTGATACGACCACTGGACTGACAGGAGCCACTGGAGAATCCTCATATGCAATCTTGCTAAGGGAACTAGGAGAATGGTAGCCGAAATGGAACCCAACAGTTGTAGGACCATCCTGGTTGGGGCTCGGCGTTTGAGGAGCAATGCTCGGACTTGAGATTGTAATATTTCTATCCTCTCTGTAGGAAGATAGACCCGCATTTGCTTTGAGTCTATCTCTACTCCGATAAATCGTATGCGCTGAGATGGCAGCAACACAGACTTTTCCCAATTGAAGGCGATTCCTAGGGAGTTGCCTAGAGATATAGTGGCTGCTAGGTTCTGTAAGAGTAGACGCCTGGAAGTGGCAGTTAGGAGCCAGTCGTCTAGGTATGGAAACACCTGGAATCCTAGACTTCTCAGGTGAGCAGTCACCACCGCCAAACATTTGGTGAACACCCTGGGGGCTGTGGTGAGACCAAAGGGCAGTGCGCGGAACTGGAAATGACTGTCTCCCAGGCTGAAGCACAAGTGTCTCCTGGACGCCTGATCTATCAGGATATGATAATAGGCGACCTTGAGATCTATGGAGCACATCCAAACACCTTCCTCCAACAGCGGGAGAATGGATTGTAAGGTGACCATCCGGAACTTGGACTTCTTGACAGAAAGGTTGAGTTTGCTGAAATCCAAGATGGGCCTCATGTCCCCGGTCTTTTTTGGCACCAAAAAGAATCTTGAGTAAGTCCCTAATCTGGTCTGGTCTTCGGGGACCGGTTGGATGACTCCTTTTTGAAGCAGCTTTGAAATTTCGATGGCTGCGAGATCCCGTTGACTGGGTGGTGGGTCCGGGATTTTCTTGGATGGTGAGGGGGGGCTGAGAAAAGGGGATGTTGTAACCTCCGGCAATGATTCGGAGCACCCATCGGTCCTGAGTGATATTCTCCCAGGCCTTTAGGTGCCTCAAAAAACGACCCCCGACTGGCTCCGGAGCGGCACAGTCGGGCAATCCTTCGGGGATGCTGGAAGGTTGAGGAGCCACGAAAGGACTCGCGGTCTCCAGTGTTGCGGGGGCCTTTGCCGCCTCTGGGACGGCGTCTTCCTGAAAAATTTCCCCCTCCTCTGCCTCTAAAAGGGGGATCATCCTGCTGTGAGGGGTAAGTCTTCTGAGATTTGTGGAACCACATTTTCCCCCCTCTTCTAGCCTTGGGATAAGGCCGGAAGGGAGTGGAAAACCGTGCCCCTACGGCAGTCAAAGTCTTACCCTCTTGTTCACAGTGGGTCAAGGTGTCCTTTACCTTGGGTCCAAACAAGGAGGACCCATCAAAGGGAGCGTCGGCAAAGGAAGACTTGAAGGCCTCCACAAAATGACACAGGCGGAGCCAGGCTTGTCTCCGAGAGCAACACCTGTAGCCGCTCTACTCGCCCCTTCGGCTGCATATGAAATGAGCCTCATGGACGAGTTCGATATTGATGATAGAGTAGCCAACTGAGAGCTAACCGTCTGGGCCAACTGCTCAGGTAGGTTACCAGAGAGGGTATCTGAAAGTTCCTTGACCAGATCCCTCTGAAGTCTGGTGAAGTGCGTAAGGTAATTCAGAGACCTTAAGGTAAAGGCTGCTGAAGTAAGGGTGCGCTTCCCGTACCGATCCATACTCCTGGACTCTTTATTAGGAGGATGGACAGACGTCGAAGCCTCTGCCACATCTTGCTGGGTAGCAGATGCCACCACTAGGGCATCTACGGCCACACCTTTAGATAAGAATTCCTTTTCAGGGGGGGCTGACAGAAATTTATTCGGGCGAGCTGGCACCGGTTCCACAGAATCCGGGTGCTCCCACGCCCTTCGAGAGATCAAATCCAGGAGCTCATCGAAGGGCGGAGACACCCAGGAGGCGGAAGGCTGAGCCCCGAAGGCCTTGAGGAATACCGACTCCTCAGCGGAAGGGGGTTTGGACTGCCAGTCGCCTCGTTGCTTGAGGATTTCTAAGATGTCCACAAAGGAGACATCATCCGAGGACGACTTGGGGACCCCTCCGCATCATCGAGGTCGGTGTCCGAGGTGAGAGACTCATCAGGCGAGTCGACGTGCTTCCTCTTACACTGTCTCTTCCTGGGAGGTTCCTCCGAAGAAGCCTCGGAAGGACCCCCAGGAAGGGAGGAATCCCCAATGGGGGTGACCTCAGGCCCCAGGGCTCCGCTGTCTTGAGACAGGGGGACAACAAAGGAACAAGTCTCCGTGCCAAGGGAAGGTGCCGGAGAGATGGTGGAGGTAGCCAAGGAAGATTTGGCCAAAGCACTCCTCATGGCCCTGAAGGCCGGACCTCCCGAGTCCTGGGAAGGTCCGACCCCCGAGGCCACAACAGTAGACGGCACTCCCGCAGCCGACGCACCGAGAGGGAGGCTCGGAACCGAAAGCATCGGACCCGAAGCGTCACCCCCGGGGCCGACCGAGGAGGTCCGTGTACCGAACTCCGACCCGAAGGTCGGGGTTGGAGTAAGGGTCGGAGCCGACCCGAGAACCTCCACTGGCTCCCACCAGCACCGATTCCAATGGTGCCGAGGTTGTTGGAGGAGGAACCAATACAACAGGGTGGACAATCGGCTCCGGAGCCGACTGGGCTGGAGCCGAGACTAACTTTTGGAAAACTGGAGACTGGAACAGCCTTTGAAGCACCCTGTCTATATCCGAATCGGACATCCTCGAAGACCGAGAAGAGACCGATCGGGCCCGAGTTGACTTCTCCGCCGGTTCCGAAAGACTAGGGGACCGGCTCCGAATAGTCTCAAGCAGTATTGGCGCCAAGGGAGATTCCACCAGCACAGTAATTTCCCTCGGAGCCGACGGGGACTTCGGCGCCGAGGTAGAAGAGTCTGAGCGAGCAACCTTTCTCGGCTCCGAAACCAATGGAGCCGAAGAAGGTGACCCGCCTCTCGATGCTCGAGCGCTCGTCTCTGAAGACAGAGGAGTCGAGGCTGGATGCATCGAGGCAGACCGTTCCGACCTCGGCTCCGAAGTCCGTGGAGCCGACGGAGAAGCCTGCCTTGATTTCTTAGCTGTCGGCTCCGACGGACTGGTCGGAGCTGAAGACTTCTTCTTCCTGGAAGGAGAGGGGGAAGAAGATAAAGCCTCCTCAAAAGAAGGGGTGATGAGCCCCTTCAATATCAATTTGTTTTTCCTCTCTTGGAGGACACGAGAAGAAAAGGCGTGACATACACTACACGACTCTTGAAGGTGTTTAGGACCTAGGCAATAAACACATAGAGAATGGTCATCCGTGATTGACATCTTGTACCCACACTTGGTACATTTTTTAAAACCCGAGGGCCTATGCTCCTTTGACATCTCTACAAGACACACTCAAAAAACAGTCTAGAACAAGAAAACTACCACAAAGGGACCAAATCCCTCTAATTTAAACAGGATAGGCCCACAGATAGAAACTACAACACAGCTCTAGCAGAGCACGAGGGCAAGGCCCCTCTAACTAAAACGGGACCTTGACGCTAGAAAAAAAATAAAAATTACCACACAAAAGTTAAGTAACACAAGGTATAACACACTAGAAATAGAGCGCGAGGAAACCCCTCACTAAATAAAGCGGGAACCTAGCGCTAACAAAATTTACACAAACTTTCACAAAAACCACTTAGAAAAGACAAGTAGCTGTTAAAACAGCTTTTGGGTGAAAAATTAGAAATTTTCTGACAGAAAATTAGTCAGTAAATAGTACTTAGCCCAGCCAAGTCGAGACCACGTCTATTGCTATGAAGCAGCAAACGAGATCTGGGGAAGTAGTAGTGGTGCATCCTGGGATGTAGAATAGCTCAGCCAATTAGAGACTTCGCTCTATAGTATAGCATGCAGAGTCGGAGTCGAGGATCGGCTCCGAACCCATCAGTACAGAATTTAGGCGAGATAGGATCACATAACATCCAGTGTTTCCCATCAGTAACATTAACAAACAGCTCAGGAAAATTAATTTGGACTAAATATGGAAAATAAAATCCTGCAGAAATCCATCTCCACAGATGAGAACAATGATGGAAACAGCAAATCTATCCAGACTGAACTGTCATGTAAAAAGATCCAAGTAAACTAGTAGTTAGTGAGGGACACTTACTACAAAGCTTATTAATCTCAGGTTCTGGAAAAATAAGAGACAGAAAACAGCAAGAAATCCAAGTAAATACTGTGGGGAAAGGAAAGAGAAGTAAAAAAAAAATCCCTGTATTAACCTAAACAAATCTACACTTCACCTACTGTTGACCAATAAGTCATGGTTTACAATTAGTAGAAAACATGACCTCCTTAAGGGTTGAGTCCAGACTATTCCCATTTTGTTTTAATGCAGAACACCTCAGTTAATGCATGCTAGAGAGGCACCAACCAGTTCAGACTGAACAGACTAGTTGTAGCCTGAAGATTTAACTCAAACATTAATTCTTGACTCTCACTGATGTTATCAGAATTCTAAGTAAAAGTTTACATTTGATATCATCAGGTAAAATGGTTTGAAATAAGCAGAAGTTATTTTAAAGAACATTACAAGCACCATAAAAGTGTCAGAAATATATGTACTAATTTTAATATAACATTTTAAACTATCAGCAGTAGAAAGTACTACTGCAGTCTCTTGCTTAGTGTATTTGTTGTCTCTGTAAACCAAAGTACGAAAAAAATGTTGAAAAATGATCTTACAGCATTCACACACTGTTTTAACTGATATTCCTGAAGACTTTGCCAGTTTTTTTTTTTTTTTTGAGGGGGAACAAACTAATTTTACACGATTTGTAACACAAACGTAAACATTAAACATATGATTTAACATTTTCAACACACACACACACACACACACACACACACTTTTATCTACTCATTTTTCATTAATTTTATTTTTTAAACATTCTTTATACTCTCATTCATCTATTGCCTACCAGCCATCTACATGTATTACGACTCCTACTCAACTATTTGCATGTACCACTCCCATATTTGCCATTATTACTCTTATCTCTTACATTTCTCAGTTCTTGTTTTTCTACTTACTTCATAATGTTCAATACATCTATCAATGTTGGCTTGACATATGAGCAGCATTTTTTGATGTCTTCTTTTGCAGCCAGCATCATCAACAAAGGCTTTCTGTACCCTAGCACCTGTAGTAAATTTATTGTAACAGTACTTTAAAGAAACACTCTACTTATTATTCCTTTTTAACAGTTCACATTGTTTTTGGATCTGTCATAAAATCTAAAGGGGATGACACTTACTTCATTCTGTGCCTTCCTTCCCTGACGATTTTCCTATACACAGCTAATAGTCCCTATTTTATGACCAAAACAGTTGTTTAGCTCTTTCCCATTCTACTACTTTCCCTGCCTGGATTATCCATTCCCATTGCCTTAGTTCCTTGCAGAATTTAACCCAGCTGTCACTAGCCATCTCCTATTAGTCCCCTCTCTCTTTAATACAGACTCCAATAGGCAGAAATTCATTTTTCTAATCTTTCCCTTTCCAGGTTGTTAATGAATTTTTCTACCACTTTATAAATATATTGCTGATTATTTTCTCCAAATCTCTTAGGCTTCTAATACCATGACAGGAATGAACCCCATTCCTAAGTCAGGGTAGAATTAATATTCACGAAATTAATATTGTTTGGGTTCTTTGGTATTAGGCAAAAGAGCTCTTTGCAACACCTGCAACATAGCCCAGAACTGACACCCTCTGCAATTCAGAGCTACATATATTTGCAGCATATTTAAATATTTAGACTGCAGATTTCTTTTTTAAGGCCCATTGCCCCTACTACTACTACTGGGATTGTTTGGGCATCTTCCGCACTGAGCTTGTTTCTGCCTGCAAATCTTGACGTTTTATGACTTTCTCTCTCTCTGCGTGAGACACTAAATCACTAGGTGTAGCAATTTCAATGATCAATGCTACTTTTGTCTTTTTTTTTCATGGACTACTATACCTGGCTTTCTCACATTTTTCTCAACTGTTGGTAATAGGTGATCCCATGTGATAGAAACTTCATCATTCTCTATTATGCTTTGTGGTTCACATTTTCAATGCTTCTCAGCTACTTCTATATTGTAATGTACAATTCCCATGTCAACAGTCTTGCCACATTATTATGCCTTTCAGCATGCAGGCCCTCTGCCTTTACTGTATCACACCCAGCAACAAGATGTGCAACTGTTTCCAATTCTGTTTTACAGAACCTGCATTTGTCTGTTTCTCTCACATGTTCAAAGGATTTTATAAAACATGCATGTAGTCCACACTAGCCTGAGCTGCCAACATTAACCTTTCATCTTCTGGTTTAAAATTGACCTCTCCTTAACCATTCCTACATCAAATCCTGGAACTTTCTGTACTTGCTACAATATTTATGCCTTTTCCACATTGCCTTCTCATATAATCTTTCTCCCTATATTCTTGCTTTTGTTTTTGGGACGTTCAGCTGCTGCCTGATTTTTGTCTACTTCTAGTTTAACTTCCATTCCCACTTAACACTGACATGCTTCTACTAAAGTAAAAAAGGAAGTCATCTTAAACTTCTCATGTTCTTAGACTTTCATTACGTTTAGATCTGATTAGGTCGACAGATATGTAAGCAGTCCTACAACTGCAACTCTACACATGTAATCAATTTCGAGGCCTATACCTCCTTTAGAATTATGAATAAATAATCTTGGTATGCACTGATTTTTACATATCTGATAAGTATGAAGCACTTTTCTTGATTTCCTGTCCAAATGATCCAATGACTAATTTGTGTGCAGGTGCATAGTTCACTCCTAATGCTTTTGTCTTACCATAATTTTATTTACATCTAGAGAATAACTTAAACTGCTAGCAATATCCAAACCTGTTTTGGTCAGGTAAAATATAATATCAACACATGAAGCCAGTTTTATCCAGGCATTTTTGACAATCATCTAATGGCTCAATTTGTAACATACACAACTCAGTCTGCTGAAACCCAATCTATTCATAAGGAGTCAATCTACCTTTATCCTCATCTCTGACCCTTTATATATTCTCAACAGAAACACTATTATTAGGGAGGCACAGAGGACGGCATTACTGCCTCACAGCAAGAGATTCCCAGGTTCGATTCTCAGATGGCTGCCTTCTGTGTAGAGTCTGCATGTTGTCCTGGGGTTTCCTCCCACATTCCAAAGATTGCAGTAGGTTGACTGGACACTTGGCCATAAAGTGTGAGTGAGCGGTGTGGAAGAAAAGCACAGTTATGTAAAATCTTACCATTACAGTAGAAGCCCTCTTCACTATTGCAGGATTCTTCACCACAGGAATCTCCTGCCAAGGACAGCCCAACGGCTGGCCATTATACCAAAGCCTTTAGATCTTGTATGTGCCATACACATCACATGTATGCTCCCCATTCAAGATGCAGGGCACAGAGGTAACGTACAAATGCAGTTACCCAGAACTGAATTGCTACAGAAAATTACAGTCCAGGAGAAGAAAATGATGATGAAAAAAACAGCCCCTCTGCCAGGAGGGAAGCCTAAACAAAAGACACAAAAAAAAAAAAAAAAAAAACGGGAAAGAGAGAGCGAGTGAATACCGCAACAGTGAAGAAACGGACCTCTACTGTTATGGTAAGATTTTACACAACTGTACTATGTCCTCCTATATCCCTGTTGCAGTTATTTATCTTAGGGAGTGTACAAAAGCTCAAGAAAAGGATTGGGAGGTGGAAGGCTGGAAGAACTCTCAACGAACCTATGCAGAAGGGCTCTAGCAAAACCTGCTCTGGCTCTAGAAACAACATCCAATTTATAATGCTTAGTAAAGTTATGCACTGAAGACCAAGTAGCAGCTTCAAGGATGGAATGTGTGTTCAATCCCTTGAACTCTGACTGAAGTAGACAGACACTTGCCATGAAAAGAATAACAAATAATAAATGGCCTTAGAAATCCAGGAGGAGATGGTTTGCTTAGAAACAGCCAAACCCAATGTTCTGGAATGAGGAACTGAAACAAAAATCTGATCAGACTTACAAATGGACAAGTTTTAAGTTTTATCCAAATAATGCCTGAACTGTCTCTGCAAATCCAAGGAAAAAAGGGCCCTCTCACTAGCAGACTGAGAAGAAAAAAGGAAAGGGAACTGTACTGCCTGATTCAGCAACACCTCCTTAACAACCCTGGGCATAAAAAGATTAGTATTAAGGGACACCCTTGTCCCTGTGAAAAATCTAAAAAAGAAGGACAACGTCCATAAGGGCATGAAGCTTAGAAACCCCGTGAGCAGGAATAAGAGCAAGACAGTCTTCCAGGTACAAATTTTTCTAAAACAATTAGGATCCCAAGGAGGAACAATAGGCTTCCTTGGGGGCCTAAGTTGCAGGATGCCTTTAAGAAATGGTTTGCCTTCAAACTGAGAAGCCAAAGGAAGATTCAAGAGCAGACAGCAAGAATTAGCTGACAAATGGGCTTTTACAGAAGAAAAAGCCAAGCCAGACTGGAGCATCTCACACAAACAGGAAAGAACCAGGGATTCCCACTGAAAAAGGGTCCTGACTATGAGCATAGCATCAGACAGAAAATCTCTTCCACTTGGATAAATAAAACTTTCTGGCTGCAGGTCTTCTTGCCTCCTGTAAACCCCTAAGCATGTCCTCAGAAAAGACACTGTGTCAGTTGAAGAGTGGACCAGTGAAGATGGATAAGTGACCACTTGTCTTGAGTGAGGAGGTCTAACCGGTGAGGTAAATGGCGGTGAATGCCCCGGCCAGATGCATTATGAGGAGGAACCATTGCTGTCTTGGCCAAAAGGAAGGCACTAGCAAGATTTTTGGGAAGTCCACCTGAATCTTCTGCAAGATTCTTGGAAGTAGGGAAAGCATAAGAGAAACATCTTTCTCCAAAGAAAGGAAAGGGTGACCATCATCCACGCTAGATGACATGGCACTCTAACAGAAAAAAAGGGAGCTGCCTATTCAGAGAGGCGGTAAAAAGATCTACCTGAGGAATAGACCACTGATGGACTATGTCCAGAAATGGGTTACTTTCATTTGACTGAAAGCTCATTTGACTGACAAACATTTTAGTCGGACCAAATGACCGACACTTCATTCGACTGACACTTAGTACTGGCAGTATCTAGAGCACTGTAAGGCAAGTAAAAGGAACATGTCCTTTTCCTACTGTAGTGCGATCCTGAAGTTAGTATATATAGTTGCGGGGTGGGGGGGGCAGCCCCCCCACTTATTTTCAGGTCATATTCTCTGCTTTTGGTTTTATATTGCTCAGTAAAACCAAAGTAAGTGGGCGGGCTGCACCCCCCCCCCCCAACTATACATACTAACTCCTGGGTCGCACTACAGTGGGGAAAAGGACATACTCCTTTTACTTGCCTTACAGTGCTCTAGACACTGCCAGTACTAAGTGTCACTCAAATGAACTGTCAGTCAAATGAAGTGTCAGTCAAATGAAGTGTCAGTGAAATGAAGTTTCAGTCATTTGGTCTCAGTCAAATGAGGGTTCAGTCAAATGAGCTTTCAGTCAAATGAAGGTACCCATCCAGAAACACAGCTGTGTAAAGCATCCACTCATGAGCCTGTGTTTTGGCCCTGCTCTGAAGAGTTAACTGACAGCCAGATCCCAGGCCTGAAGAGCCAGCCTGCAGAGAAGGTAAAACTTTGTTCCCCCCTGCTTGTTGACATAACACATCACTGTTGTGTTCTCTGTGTAAACCTTCAGAGAGCCTGGGCAGAGCATGGGGTGAAAAGCCTGAAGGTCCAGAATCAGGCCTCTCATCTCTTTGATGTTGATATGGTCTGACTTCTGATGGGGAGGGGGGGGCAGAGACCCTGAACTTTTAGGTGACCACAGGAAGCTCCCGACCTCATATCTGAAATGTCAGTGAACAGTTCTTTAGACAGAACCAAAGGCTTAAAGGGCAGGTCTGGGTTGAGGGTTAGTTGCTGAATCCACCACTCAAATTCCTGCTTTAGACAAGGAAGGAGGGGCACACTGAACTCTAGAGGGTGGCAATGCTGCAGCCAAACTGACTAAGTACCACTGAAGGTTCCTCATTTGCAGTCTGGAAAGATGGACCATTGGAATAGATGAGGCCATAAATCCCAAGGTTCGAAAAAATTCTCTGGCTGGAATAGCAGGCGGAGAAAGAAGAGACTGAAAGAAAGTTGTCAAGGACAGAACTTTTGAAAGTGGAAGACAGGCCAACATTAGCACTGTCGGAATCCTGCAAACCAGACACACATGATCCTGACAGGGAGTCAGGATGGACATTTGGAAGTTGACGGCGAACATGAGACTTTGGAAGAGAGATATGGTGAACTCCAGATTATGTAACAGGCAAATGGGAGAAGGTTCCTGAAGCAACAAGTTATCTAGGTAAGGAAAAATGTAAATACCTCAATGTCTGTAAAAGGCAATCACAGGAGCTAGGTATTTTGCGAATACCCTTGGGGCAGAATAGAGGCCAAAGGGCATAGCAGAGAACTGGAAATGAGAGGAAGAAACAGAGAAACACATGAACTTCCTGAAAAGACAGTTAATCAGAACATGCAGTTAAGCATCCTTCAAATCCAAGAGCATCAGAAAAGCCTGGTGTAGTATGAAAAAAGGAACCTTGAGAAAGGGGTTGAGCAAGGAGAGAGATACATAATAGGTCTCCAAGTGCCCTCCTTTCAGGGGATCAGGAACATCCTGGAATAAAATCATTTTCCTACTTGGGAAGTATGGACAGCCTCAATGGTTCCCTGGTCCATCAGGGACCCAACGACCTCTGAGAAATTAAATTTTTACAGAGGTAGGTGGGAATCCCTGAAAACGGAGGGCGAGACTTCCACATCATGAAATAACAATGACAGATAAGAGTGATGAGCCACCTGTGAGGTAGAACCCAAAACAGATACAGCAGAAGATTTTGCTTCAGAATCATGGAGGTCAGAAATAACTTGACAAGCCTGGGCAATCAAGTTCGGAGCATATCTGATTATGTGTATCTGGTAATCGATGGCCCAAAAGGGCAAAGTAGAGGCAATATACCCCACCTAACCAATTCTCTCCATTGTCATATTATCCTTATCTGAAGGCAGAAGACTGGAAAAGGGCAAAACTTTAGAAGGCTTGTCAAAGGAGACTGACACCACAGCTGGATCAGCAGAAGGACACTAACAATTGACAATCCTCAGGGAACCTTATAGAACCTGTCAGGTTTCTATGGAGCAGGAGGCTGAGAAGCAGGAGACTCAGAAGTAGCTATACAAGTATTTAACAAAGCAGCCAACACAGAAGATACTGCAGAAGGTTTAGGAGTATCCACCTGAATCAACTCATAATACCTTTTCTGGATATCAGACACTTGAGAAAAATCTCACTTAAAGTATTCCATCATTCTAGTTATAGTGTCTCCAAAACACAATTCCTCAAAAGTGACTCAGGACTAATGGACTCTTCTTCATCAGAACCATAAGCAAAGGCAAAGGCATATGGGAAAAGTAAGACAAGGACCCTTCATCAGACTCTGCATCCTCATCTGAGGAATCGGGTTACCTAGTCCGTTTAGAAGGAGATGAAGTCCAATAGGGAGTGGCACAGAAACCCCTTGGGGAGGCTTCTGGGTCATTAAGGCATTAAACAGGCCCTAAATAAACTCCTGCAATTCCCTCTGAGGATCCTTAGGGCACAGAGAAGTACATAAAGTCTTCTGCATTTTCTTGGTAGGGATGTCAACCCTAACGTACACAGGAGGCTCTCATCCTTGATGAGATTCAATAAGAGTACTTGGAACCTCTTCCCTGGCCAGAATCTGCGAAATCCCTCGAAGGACCTCAGAAATAATCAACCACGGTTCCCCCTCGACGTCCATAGCAGACTCCTGTAAAGCTTCAGAGGACATGCAAAAGAAAGGATCCATTCCGGCCTCCGGTGGGGTAATGGCAGAAAAAGATCCAAACCAAAGCAAAAAAGGAACAGTCACCGAATGCTGAACAATGCTAAACCACTTTTATTCCAAGGATTTAAAAGCCAAATACGGCTCAGACCACAAAAACGAACCACAAGTGTATAAGTTGAGCGCGCTTTCTCTTTGTTAAGTAACAAAGCTTCTTCAGAACAAGAAGCTTTGTTACTTAAAGAGAAAGCGCGCTCAACTTATACACTTGTGGTTCGTTTTTGTGGTCTGAGCCGTATTTGACTTTTAAATCCTTGGAATAAAAATGGTTTAACATTGTTCAACATTCGGTGACTGTTCCTTTTCTGCTTTGGTTTGGATCTTCTTGGTTTTGTGCATCGTATTTTAATGGCAGAGGAATACAATATAGACACTGGATGGCCTACTGAGTATTCACCCACTTCTAGAGGAACATCTAGTGGAGACTAGACAGCTAAAGAATCCAGCGGAAATTTCTTGGCCTTCTTTTTACTTCAAGGTACCTCAGGGTTACAAGATTCTGCTATGCTACCCTGGACTAACAGTTTAAGCCTCTGGTTCTTGACAGAGATGGCCAGGGAAAACAACCAGCTATTAAGAATCTTAGGCATGAGTGAAGGTGAATGAGTTTAAGTACTTGGGATCAACAGTTAAGAGTAATGGTGAGTGGAAGAGAGGTGAAGAAGAGAGTACAGGCAGGATGGAGTGGGCGGAGAAGAGAGTGTCAGGAGTGATTTGTGACAGACGAGTTCCAGTAAGAGTGAAAGGTAAGGTCTACAAGAGGGTAGTGAGACCAGCTATGTTATATGGGTTGGAGACAGTGGCACTGACAAAAAGGCAGGAGTCAGAGCTTGACGTGGCAGAGTTGAAGACGTTAAGATTTGCACTGGGTGTGACGAGGTTAACAGGATTAGGAATAAGTATATTAGAGGGTCAGCCCAGGTTGGAAGGTTTGGAGACAAAGCCAGAGAGGCAAGATTACATTGGTTTGGACATGTGCAGAGAAGGGATGCAGGGTATATTGGGAAAAAGATGCCAAGGATGAAGCTGCCAGGTAACAGGAAAAGAGGAAGGCCTAAGATAAGATTTATGGATGTGGTGAGAGAGGACATGTAGGCGGGTTGGTGTGACAGAGCAAGATGCAGAGGACAGGAAGAAATGGAAACAGTTAATCTGCTGTGGCGACCCCTAATGGGAGCCGCCAAAAGAAGAAGGAGGCATGAGCACTTTACAAATGGTGCAGGATGCATGGTCATTGGAAACACCCAGACAAAAAAAAAAAAAAGACACCGTTTGTGATAAGCCTTATGGGGAGTCTGCTTGCCACACAGACATTTTTACTTCTTGTAAACACAAACTCTAGGTAACAGAGAACAAGACCAAAAGAAGAAGAAAAAAAAAAAAAAGACACAAACAGGGCACTTATCCAATGGCTAGGTAATTCAGCAAAGCAAAAGGGCTTTCGGACAAACAAGCGATGATTGTGTTCACACTGGTGGCAAAAAAGTTCTAGGCAACTGCGTTTGTAGTGGCCAGACATTGGGCCATCCTTAGCAGGAGATCCTGAAGGTGAAGAATACTACAAGAGTGAGACAAAAGTCCATCAACCACTGCACAGCTAGCCACCTAGCAATGTAAACCTTAGCTCTAGATGATAGTCACTGAAGTGACATCCCGACCCCATGTGCAAGAGAGGTTGTGAATGGATGGACAAAGTCTGCCATTACTCTACCCATAAAGCCCCAGTGGACCATGTCTACTGGCCAGACATTGGGCTATCCTTGGCAGAAGATTGTGAAGGTGAAAGAATACAGTGACACAGAAGTGCATCTACAACAGCATGGCTAGCCACCTGGCAATGTAAACCTTAACTCTTGATGATTGCCACTATTGAAGTGACACCCCGACTCCATGTGCAAGACAAGTTGTGGACGAATGGACAAAGTCTGCCATTACCCTCCCCCTAAAGCCCCAATGGACCCTATTGGACACCTTTGCTGCATCCAAGCTAACAAATGTGCTTTCCTGCACTCCTAGTCCATCTGTATCATCACTATTTTATGCTATATTCATGTTATCAAATATTTGCCTCCCTTCTGCAAAACTACACCGATCCATGACATTCAGTTCTGGTTGGAATTTTGCCATTGTCTTAGTTATTACAGACATTAAAAAACAAACAAAGAAAACTTTGTAATCATAACTCAACATTAAAAATAGTCTGTGTGGTAAGGGTCTTTGCACACTTCTGGCAGCACTACCATCACTGCACTTTTCCATGTTTTAAGCATTTTTCAAACATTCACAGGTACTTAACAGTGTAGAACAAAATGTTACTAGTCTCTTGCCAGCTAACTTCCAATGTTCTACAGGGATTCCACCCACTACTTGAAAAGTACAGTTGTGTACACTTACCATAAATGTAGATGTTCGAGTGTATTCACTGTTGCAGTCATTACATTTGGGTAATCTGCTGGCAGGTTGCCCTCAGTCGGACTGAATAACAAAGTCTTGGGTCCTGCATCAGTTGCTGTCTCCTCTTATAGGTTCATAGGTTCATAGGTTTATACTAGGCTATCTGCCCGAGGGCATTTACAAGCCTAGCCCATAGTTTTGTGGCTTACACCACCCCTTTAGTATGGGGAACTATGCCCATTATTTTGCTGTGCCTCTGTCGAGCAGTGACACTGAGGTAATCCCTGGGGTATATCTGCGATTTCCCATCCATTGGTCAAGATTTCTCTTGAACAAGGCCAGCGAGGTGCTCTGCCTCACATATACCGGGATTTTGTTCCACAGCATAGGGAGTCTTTGGGTGATGAATCTATCCCTCCAGCACGCCTATTAATAGCCGTGTCGAGGTTTAAGTCTCCGCCTTGTGGCTCTGATGGATCTAGATTTATTGAGGTGAAGCATATTCATCAAATCTGGGTTTGACATGGCCTTGTATGTCAGGCACAGGTCACCTCTGAGCAAGCGGTGACTGAATAGAGCTGAAGTTCTTTCAGTCGGGCAGCATAGGACAGATTTTTGAGACCCTTTATCCTTTTGGTGAGGAACTTTTGTGGCATCTCCAGCTGCTGCAAGTGTCGGGTCAGATGCATTCCGAATGGGGCATTGTACTCAATCATTGGTCTGATGAGTGATGAGTACAGGGAAACTATGACCTCCCTTGATCTAGATGTGAATCCCTTCATGATAAGGTGGGCAATGTAGAAGGTCTTCCTAACTACTTTAGCTACATGGGTGTCGAATGACAGGCTACTGTCAACCTGGGTCCCCAGGTCCCTAATAACTTCTTCTGTGCTCAGTGGATTGCCACCTATATGGTAGCTAGGGGTAACCTCGTTTTTCCCGAAGGGCCATGGCTCTGGCACCAGTTATCCGTTTCTGTGAGACCTTTCTGAAGGATATCTGTGTCAGATGTGTTTTCGACACGGCCCAGTTTGCAGTCATCTGCAAACTTTGTCAGCCATAACCCTCCTGTGTTTGCTTGTACTTCGGAGAAGTAGATGCCAAACAAGAGTGGGCCCAGGACTGAGCCCTGTGGGACACCACTTGTGACAGGCTTAGAGTCTGACATGGCGCCAGCAACTCTGACCCTGTGGGTTCTGTCGCTCAGCCAGTTTGCAACCCATCTTGTGATGTATGGGTTAACATTTAAGCTGATGAGTTTTTCAATGATACCCGAGTGGGGTATTGTATCGAAAGCTTTCGCCAGATCGAGGTATGCTGTATGGACTGCTTTTCCCTCATCAATGGCTTTGGTGACTGTTTTGAAAAAGTCAACCAAGTTTAAAAGGCATGATCTGCCTTTGACAAAGCCAAACTGGGTTGGATCCAAAGTCTGCAAATTCCCTATGTCATTGTTTATGAGATCCATTATGATCCTCTCCATGGCTTTGCAGATAAGGCTTGTCAAGCTAATGGGCCGGTAATTTCCTGGGTCGGTGGAGGCACCGCCTTTATGAAGTGGGACCACTGTCGCAGTGCGCCACTCCCTGGGTACGTATCCAGAGGTGAGACTATGATTAAACAGCTGTCCTAGCTGTGGGTTTAATTCCTCGTTGAGTTCATGGAGCACACAGCCGGGGACACCATCAGGTCCCATGGATGCTGTGTTTTTTGCTTTGGAGAGAGCAGTTCTCTCTTGGGCGTTAGAGATGTTTGGGGGGCTACAATCGTTTGGTATAGATATCTCACCTTTTGGGGGGGGGGAGAAGTTTGCACTGAACCTGTCAGCCAATATGTTGGCAATGTCTGTAGGACCAGTAATCTTCACATCATTTTGAACTAGTTCTGAGCATATCTGGGAGTTTCCTCCCAGGTTTCTAACATAGCTGAAGAAGGCCTTATGATTGTCTTTTGAGTCTTTAGCTATTTTTCTCTCAAAGTTTGCTTTGGATGATTTTATGAGAGCTCTTAGTTTTTTACTTGTAGTGATCAAAGGTGTCTTACCTTTTAAGGATTTTGCTCTATCTTGTAGTAGCTTCCTCCTTTTGTTGTAGAGTTTGTTTATGGCTGGGGTCCACCAGACTGGACGCTTACCTTTGGTACAAAGAGTCTTTGTTTTGCTTGGGATTGCCTTATCCATGCAGTCCTGTAGGTGCTGGTAGAAGGCATTTGTAAGTGATTCAGCGGCTTGGGTACTGTTTTCCCGCTCGGGGCCTTAAAGGAGACCACACTAGTCTTTAGAAGTGTGAAGTCGGCTTTCGAGAAGTTCTTTACTGTGGTCTTTTTTATTTCAGATGGGGGTGGGATGAGGACCTCCAGCGAGATTAGTTTGTGATCTGATCTCACCAGTGAGGGGTATACTTCCGGTGTTGAACATTGTGCTCCCATGTTCGTGATGATGAGATCAAGTATGTTTTCTCCTCTTGTGGGGATGGTAACCAGTTGTTCCATGGCGTTTGAGTTTATGAATTCCAGGAACTTTTGGGCTAGGGTATTTGGGCTTGAGTAGTGTTCCCAGTCTATATTAGGGTAATTGAAGTCACCTAGTATGATGGTGTTTGGAGATACATTTATCTCCTCCAGTGTTTTCAGGAAAGCCATGTGAGGTTCCTGAGTTTGTGAGGGTGGCCTGTAACATGCTACAATTTGCAGAGCAGTCTTGCCTATGGTTAATTGCACCTGGATGGTCTCCGATGCATCGTGCGTTGCCACCAATCTTGAGGTGTGGGTGTCCTTGATGAATATGGATACCCCCCCTCCTTTCTTGGTATTGTCCGGATTTTGGGGCCGGAACGCATGGTATGAGGTAAAACCTGATAGTGCTGGGGTGCTCTCAGGAGCCTTGAACCAGGTTTCTGTCACAGCACAGACATCGATGTTCTCCATACTGAGAAGGGCCTCGAGTGCGTGCATTTTGAGATTGAGACTTCTGGCATTGAGCAGCATTACCCTTAGCTTTTTCCATTTTGTGTTCTAGGGTGGTAGGTTTAGAATTTGAGCCTTGCCTAAAAAGGCACTATGGGGGTGGCAAGAGCCTTTGCCAGTATCCAGAATCCCAGGGTGACAGGTGCAAGCCGCCCTTGAAGCAGCGTGGCTTGTCCAGCATGTCATCCCAGGCAGACAGACATTGGATCCCCTTTGAATGACACCAGAGTTTAAGCCAATTGTTAAAGCTGATCATCTTATCTCTGTATTGTGGCATCATTCTTGGTGAAGGTAGGATACTGCTCAAGGTCAGGGTCATACCTGCCTGGGCTACATAATCAGAGAGCTCCTCAATGTCTCTTTTCATGTAGTCCAAGGAGGTACGTCTCAGGTCGTTTACAAGCGTGGACAATGACTGAGTCGTATTTGTACCTGCTGTTGAGAGACCTGAGTGCTTGCGTTATGTGGCGGATTCTAGCGCCCGACAGGCAGCTTACTGTGACCCTCTCCTTACTCAGTCTGGTGAGCGGGACGTCAGTGTGTCTGACTATGGAGTCACCAATGACTAGTGTGTCTGGCATTGTGTTTGGCCTTAAGGGCTGTGACTGTTTGACACTCTGACTGTGAGGTCTATGTGCTGCAGGTGTTGTGTTCTGAGGTGGTAGTTGTTTGGGTGTCTGCTTTGGTGGCCTCTGCTGTTTTGGTAGATTTTTGCTCAGAGCCTCCGAGTATGTCTGTGTGTTTATGTGTATGATTTGAGGTTGTGATGGTACTATGTGAGACTGGGTCTATAGTGTGTGTGGTAACCTTCTCCTCCTGGCTGGTCTTGCCAGTCCTATGTTGAGAGAGCTCAGCCTCCAGTTTGGCCGTATAGCTGCATCTCTCGCATGTATTTGTGTTTTGTGGGAGGAGGAGAGGGTTGTCTGTGTACATGAGGCAATTATAACATTGCCTCAATATTCCCAGGTTCACCAGCTGAGCAGGAGAGGACACTAGCAACTGATCCCTCGACATGCTAGAAGGAATAGACAAAAAAACTTTAAAAGAGATTCCGGGGGATGTGGGTGTCCGAGAAATGGGGTTCGCCTTTTTGGGGTACTATCTATAACAAGAGTGCTGTATCAAGGTGATAAGTACTATAGGAGCAAGTGCTAGGTTTAACAGATAAAGAATAGTCTACTCAGAGTCAGGTAGAGATGATCTTTATAGTTATAGGGTATGCAGATTAGATCAGTAGTACAGTTCGAGGAAGGTAGTTTTAAGGGAAAATTTGGAGAGTGGACTTTAGGTAACCCTAATAGTTTAAATCTGCTTAACCGGCGCTGCCCTAGTGTGCAACGGTAGCAGCTCCGCGCTAAATCAGCTAAACGCGCGTTTAGCGTTTTTTATATCAGGGGGCTGAAAGAAGCTAGGAACTGGCCCAAAACGACAAATAGACTACAAGTTACTGGCTGAAACCTCACAAAACTGGACCAACAGGCAGCTCAATGCTTCCCACTCCCACTGGTAAGCAAGGGAACTTCCTCTTTTCCAAATTAGGCAAAGAATCAGTAACAGGAACTGCAAACAAAGTCCAGGGATCAGCAAGCTCTGAAACTGGACTAATCTAGCTCAGTAAGGCGGGAAAACAAGAGATATTTTTTTTTTTTTGTTTTTTTTTTCAGAAAACAAGCAGAAACAGATACAGTAAACACTTATAAATGCTATAAATCGGCTATCACAGCCTACACAAACAATTTGCAACAATTACAGATTTTAAAAGTAACAAACTGAGAAATCAAGTGCAAAAACAGAATAAATGCAGAAAAACAATAACAATGTATCAGCAAGCAGGCAAAATACAGTTGCTAGATAAATAGAAGTGGAAAGCCACAAAAAAATATACTTAAATCAGGTAAAGTCGCTTTTTTAGCTCTCTGAAGCTTGGATTACTCTGCTGACCACCACGAGGATCTGTGCTGAGTAGGTGCAAGCTAAAAAACGCGTGTTTAGCGTGTTTTATATCAGGGGGCTGAAAGAAGCTAGGAACTGGCCCAAAACGACCAATAGACTACAAGTTACTGGCTGAAACCTCACAAAACTGGACCAACAGGCAGCTCAATGCTTCCCACTCCCACTGGTAAGCAAGGGAACTTCCTCCCTTCCATGACGTCAGGTCCTCAGGGGTATAAAACATGCAGCCAACGCCATTTTAATCAGTTTTTCTTGCAACCAGACGTCAGGTAATGGGGAGCAAAAAAAAAAATATATATATATATATATATATATATATATATATATATATATCACTATAAATATATTAATGCACTTTAGAAAACATAACATTTACCTTCAACTAAAAGCAAATACACCACAAAGGCTTTTGAGTATAGTGAAGGAAAGAAAAGGTATAGAAAGGGGGCTGGCGGGTGGGTAATCCGAACTGCAACAGTGAATACACTCTAACATCTACATTTATGGTTAGTGTACACAACTGTACTATGTTCTTCGTGTTTCACTGTTGCAGTCATTACATTTGGGTAGAATCCCAAAGCTATGGATGGACAGATGGAACTAAACAGCATTAGGAGCAGCTATAAGGTCCTGCAGGACTGCAGTGGCTAAGCCTGCCATGGATTTAGAAAAGAGAGGTAAATGGTAATGCTTAGTGAATGTCTGAACGGAGCTCCAAGTAGCAGCTTCTAGAATGTCTCTGGTAGGGACCCCTCTGAGGAAAGCTGCTGAAGTAGAGGCAGCCCTGGTGGAATGAGATCTGATCTCCTTGGGCACAGGTTTACCATGGTGCAAGTAGCAGAAATGAATGCAATGGCTTATCCATTTAGAAATAGTCTGCTTTGATATAGCCTTCCCCTCTGATCCTGCAGCAAATGCCACCAGTAGTTGCTCAGACTTTCTTAGAGATTTTGTTCTGTTTAAGTAGAATCCTAGTTGTCTGTGTACATCCAATGAATTCAGAATCTGCTCCCCCTTGTTCTGCGGATTTGGGAAGAAAGTTGGCAGGTGAATGGTCTGGTTTACAGCCACACTGGATACCACTTTAGGCATAAAAGAAGGATTGGTCCTGAGGGCCACCCTGTCCGGGTAAAATATAATGAAAGGCTCCACTGTCATGAGAGACTGCAGTTTTTAAACCCTTCTAGTTGAAGTGACTGCCAAAAGAAAGGCTGTCTTCCAAGAAAGAAATTTTATATCCGCAGTAGCTGCTGGTTCAAAAGGAGGTAGGGTGAGTTTTTCCAGCACAAAATTGAGGTCCCATGCAGGAGTTTAAGCTCTCCTGGGAGGCCTTAAATTTTGGGCCCCTCTGAGGTACTGTTTTAGCAGGGGATGAAAAAAGAGGGGAGGCTCTGTGTTGTAATGAGCCGAGATGGCAGAAGCATGAATTTTTATTGAAGAAAAAGATAGGCCCTTGTGAAGCATCTCAGTTAGGTATTGCAAAATCTGAGGAATATTGGGCTTTGCTGTGTCTATTCCTTGTGCTTGGTTCCAAGCACAGAATCTCTTCCATTTATCAGCATAAGATTTTCTAGTACTAGGCCTTCTGGCCTCCAAAATGACATCCATCACAGGTTTACTGAGAGATGCGGTTGGTAAAATTAGTTGATTAGCCATGCTGCAAGATTCAGAGTTTGGAGCGGAGTGTGCAGAATTTGATAGTTCTGCTGAGACAATAGGAGAGGTTGTTTGAGGCAAGTACCACAGAGGAAGGTGTGACATATTCCTTAGAAGTGGGTACCAGTGTTGGCAAGGCCAGTCCGGAGCAATTAGAATAATTTTTGTTTTTTCCCGTCTGACTTTTAAGTAAGACCTTGGAAAGTAGATGCAGAGGGGGAAAGGCACTGACCGATAGGTTTATCCAGCTGAAGGACAGAGCATCCACTTTCCATGCTTTTTTGTGATGAGTCCTTGTGCAGAATTTGTCCAACTGACAGTTTTGCGGAGAGGCAAATAGATCTATGTCTGGGCTCCCCGTCTTTCTGTTAACATGCTGAAGATTTGTGGATCCAGTTTCCATTTGTGCGGGTCCATAGGATTTCTGCTTAGGTCGTCTGCCAGAGTATTTTGCTTTCCTGGCAGGACTTGAGCTTGAAGATGTATCTGGTAAGTCAAGGCTGTGTTCCACAACGCCATGGCTAGTCTGCAAAGGGGCTTGTTTATGTACCACATAACTGTGGTGTTGTCTGTCTTTATCAGTAGTTGTCCTGGATGAAGGAAGTCCTTGAAGGCTGTCTGAACGGCTAGCATTTCTTTCTGGTTGATATGTAGATGCATTTGGTTTGGGCTCCATTTGCCCTGAATGCATCTTCCTGCCAGATCCCCCCCCCCCCCGCCCAAGCATAGTCTGATGCGTCTGTAGTTAGGGTTTGGGTGGCAGGGGGGTAGAATGAATGACAGTCCCTTGTTTTGGTGACATGTCTCTGCCCACCAAAGAAACTTCTGTTGCAGGCAGGGAATGAGAGGAATCATCGTTTCCAGGCTGTGACAATGTTGATTCCATAAGCTTTTTAGATACCACTGAAGTTTCCTCATATGCAGTCTCGCATATGGAATTAGTAAAACGCAGGATGCCATGAACCCCAAAGCGTGCAGAATTTGTCTTGCAGATAGTTGGGTTTTTGTTGCCATTTGTTTGAAATATGTTGTCAATTGAATTTGTTTGTCTGGCATGAGGGGCAGTTGTATTCAAGCTTGCACCCAGGAATGCAATTATTTGAGAGGGTACCAGTTGTGATTTCTATTCATTTATGGTGTACCCTAGGCATGCTAGAAGCCTTTTTACAAATGCCAGATGTTGAAGAAGAGTGTCCTTGTCCTCTGCCTGAATGAGACAAAGAAGCCTTTTTACAAATGCCAGATGTTGAAGAAGAGTGTCCTTGTCCTCTGCCTGAATGAGACAATCGCCCAGATAAGGATAAATTTGAATGTTTCTTTGTCTGCAAAATGCAATTACTGGTGCCAGGTACTTTGTAAAGACCCTGGGTGCAGTAGATAAGCCAAAGGGCAGTGCAGAGAATTTGTAATGCAAGTCTAGAGTTATCAACCAGGCATTCTTGCCTAGCATAGACAGTAGCTATTGTACAGTCAGCATTTTGAATTTTGGAATGTCCAGGAACGTGTTTAGAATTGATAAGTCCAGAATTGGATGCCATGATTTGTCTTTTCTGGGTACCAGGAAAGGTCTTGAATAAAATCCTTGTCCTTTTTTTGGTACTGGTTGAATAGCCCCCCCCATCCATGAGGGACATGGCTTGTTTCTGGGCCTCTGCCAACTGGTTTGGTGGCAGATCTGGCCATCCATTTGGAATTGGCAATGTGTGGAAATGAAATCTGTACCCCTGGGATACTATGTTTAATACCCACTTGTCCTGGGTAATTAATTGCCAATTTTGAGCATGAAGTGCTAGTTTTCCCTCCCAAGGGGGTTGCCAAAAGATAAGTGCTTGGAAATGGCAGAGGAAAGTCATTGAGACTGCTTACTGTAGGGTTGTGCTTTGTTACCTCCAGATTTGGAGGTGGAGGCACCCCATTGCTTTGACCTGTAAGATCCCTGTGATTGATATCTGGAGTCTATAGAGTGCCTGGGTTTGCCCTGAGTGGCTCTGTTGGACACAGGAAAGGACCAATTTTTAGTAGACCAGTGCCTACTGAACCTGGGTGGCTGCACTTGTAAGAAATCTTTTACAGTTTGCATAGATTTAGCTTTGTCTTCCATTTTCTTTAAAACCTCTTCTGCCTTATTACCAAACAGACTGTCATGCTGTAAAGGAGCATCCAACAATTTAGCTTTAAAGTACAGTTTTGTACCTACCATAAATGTAGATGTTCGAGTGCTAATACAGCTGCAGTAATCACAGAAGGGTTCTCTGCCGTCAGGCGGGTCCTCGGTCGGCCGAATTCCAAAGTCTAGGTCCGGCGTCGGTTGTTGTTGCTTTCTTTCCTGACGTCAGTGCGACAGGGGTATATAAGACACAGCCGACACCATTTTCTTCAGTCTTTCTTGCCCCAGATGTCAGGTGCCCCAAGAAGGAAGGCAATACATAAATTATATATATAATCATGCAATGTAATATAATCAAAAATCAGTAGTTGCAGGCAGATACACCATAGAAGGATAACCCAATCAGGTTGTATGAGGAGGTGTTAGCCACTAGGCCTTTACCAAGAGGGGAAGGAGGGAGGGAAACCTGTACTGCAGCTGTATTAGCACTCGAACATCTACATTTATGGTAGATACAAAACTGTACTATGTTCATCGTGCATACAGCTGCAGTAATCACAGATGGGTAGAATCCCAAAGCTACGCACAGGGTGATTGGCACTAGGTGGAACTGGGAGAAGCCAGAATGCCCTGCAACACAGCAGTGGCAAAGCCCGCTCTAGTTTTGGAGTATAAAGGCAGGTGGTAGTGTTTTGTGAAGGTATGCACAGAACTCCAAGTGGCTGCCTCCAAAATATCTTTGGTAGGGACTCCTCTGAGGAAGGCTGTAGAGGTAGCTGTGGCCCTTGTGGAGTGGGATCTGATGCCTGTAGGAACAGATTTGCCATGAAAGGAGTAACAAAACCGTATGCAGTGGCCTATCCATTTTGAAATTGTCTGTTTGGAAATTGGCTTCCCTTGAGCTCCTACAGCATAGGACACAAAAAGTTGTTCTGTTTTCCTGAAAGGCTTTGTTCTGTCCAAATAGTAACGTAGCTGTCTATGGATGTCTAAGGAATGTAGCAGCCTTTCCCCTTTGTTTTGAGGATTGGGGTAAAATGTAGGTAAGTGTATGGCCTGATTTAAAGCTACCCTGGATACTACCTTAGGCATAAATGACGGGTTGGTTCGTAGGGAAACCCTGTCCTGATGGAAGATGAGAAAGGGCTGCACAGCCATGAGGGCTTGTAGTTCTGAAACCCTACGAGCTGAGGTAATGGCCAGAAGGAAAGCTGTTTTCCAGGACAAATATTGCAAATCTGTTGAGGCAGCTGGTTCAAAGGGAGGCAATATTAATTTTTCTAGAATGTAATTAAGATCCCAGGCTGGTATTGGTTGTTTCCTTGGAGGTCTTATATTCTTGGCCCCTCTGAGGAACTGCCTTAAAAGTGGGTGAGAGAATAAGGGTGGATCAGTGTTGTATTCTGCAGAAATGGCTGAGGCATGAATTTTGATGGCGGAAAATGAAAGTCCACTGTTCAACAGCTCAGCTAGATACTGTAATATCTGAGGCAAATTCAGTTTTCTAGGATCCTGGCCTTTTTTCTCATTCCAAGCGCAAAACCGTTTCCATTTTGCGGAGTAAGCCTTTCTAGTAGATGGCCTTCTGGCCTCCAAAATGACATCCTGCACCTCTTTGGAGAGTAGGGTCTGTTGTGGTGTTAAGGAATTTTCCATGCAGCCAGATTGAGTGTTTTCAGCTGACTGTGAAGAGTTTTGTAGCTGTGCTGAGTCAGTAGAAGAGGCATTAGAGGTAGGGTCCAGGGAGGAGTATGTGTTAGGCTCCTCAGGAGTGGGTACCAGTGTTGTCTTGGCCAGTCTGGAGCAATCAGTATCATCTTTGGTCTGCCTGCTCTTGCGTTCAAGAGCACCTTGGGCAGAAGAGGCAAAGGTGGGAAAGCGTAAACTGTCCATGCTGCCCAACTGAAAGAAAGGGCGTCCACTCTCCAGGCCTTTGGATGAAAGGTCCTTGAACAGAACTTTTTCAATTAATGATTCCTGTGGGAGGCGAAGAGATCTATGTCTGGCCTTCCCCACGCTTGGATTATCTTTGTAAACACTTGAGGATGCAACTTCCATTCGTGTGGGTCTGTCATATTTCTGCTTAGATTGTCTGCCAGCGTGTTTTCCAATCCTGGCAAGTACTGTGCTTGAAGTTCGATTTGCCATTCCAGAGCCAAGTTCCAAAGTGACATGGCTAGCCTGCACAAGGGGTATGAATGTGTTCCTCCTTGTTTGTTTATGTACCACATTACTGTGGTGTTGTCTGTTCTTATCAATAATTGCCCTGGATGCAGGAGGTCCTTGAAAGCTGTAATTGCATTTATCACTGCTAGCATTTCTTTTTGATTGATGTGAAGGTGCTTTTCCTTTTAGGACCATTTGCCCTGAATGCACCTGTCTGTCATGTGCGCCCCCCAGGCGTAGTCTGAGGCGTCTGTTGTGATGACTTGATTTGCTTGAGGCTTGCAGAATGGAAGACCTGTGTTTGTTTGGCATGCTTGGGCCCACCATAGAAATTCCTTTTGCAAACATGGGATTATTGATATTATTGTTTCCAAACTATGGCTGTGTTGAGACCATAGGTTTTTTAGGTACCATTGAAGTTTCCTCATATGCAACTTTGCACATGGGATTAAAAGAATGCAAGATGCCATGAAGCCCAGAGCCTGCAGGATTTTCCTTGCAGTGTGCCTGGTACAATTTGCTAGTATTTTGAAGTACTGAGTTAGTTGCCCCTGTTTTTCTGGCGTAAGATAGGCCATCTGGGTGTTTGTGTCCAAGTTGGCACCCAGGAAAGTTATTTTCTGAGTTGGTGTTAGCCTGGATTTCTCTTTGTTGACTGTGTATCCCAGAGAATTCAATAACCGTGTTACATAAGCCAGATGTTCCAGAAGTATGTGCTTGCTGTCCGCTTGGATCAGGCAGTCATCCAAATAAGGGTAAATTTGTATCCCTTGAAGTCTGCAGTAGGCAATTACTGATGCCAGGCATTTCGTGAATACTTAGATAAGCCAAAGGGCAATGCAGAGAATTGATAGTGGATTGAACCTGCAAGAAATCTGAGGTATCTTCTGCAGCTTTGTCTGATTGGGACATGCAGGTATGCCTCCTTGAGGTCCAATGTTACCAGCCAAAACTCCTTGCCCAGCATGGGAAGAAGTTGCTGTAATGTGAGCATCTTGAATTTTGGTACGAGTAGAAATGTGTTTAGGATGGATAAGTCCAAAATGGGTCTCCAGTCGGTTCCTTTCCTTGGTACCAGAAATAGTCTGGAATAAAAACCTTGACCTTGTTCGTGAGTAGGTACCTCTTGAATAGCTTTCATGTCCATGAGCTTTGAAATTTGTATTTGAGCCTCTGCCCTTTGATTGTGTGGCAGGTTCGGCATGCCTCTCATTTTTGGAAGAGTGTGAAAATGAAATCTGTAGCCTCTGTTTATAATGCCCAGGATCCATTTGTCTGTTGTGATAATATGCCAATTTCTTGTAAATAATGCCAGCTTTCCTCCCAAGGGTGCTGCCAGCTGAGACTTGCTTGGCATGAAAAGGGGGAAGTCATTGGGTTTGTTTCCTGTATTGTTGTGCACCGTCTTCACCACCTCTTGGTGCTGGAGTTTGCCATTGTCTGCCTCTATATGATCCTTGAGATTGTCCTCTGCCCCTTGTGCGCCTATATCTACCTCTTTGGGGCTTGTCCGTGGCTGGAAAGGACCAGTTTTTTGAAGGCCAATTTCTGCTAAAACGTGGTGGTTGAACCTGTAGAAAAGCTTTGACAGTTTGCATAGATTTAGCTTTTTCTTCCATTTTCCGTAGTATCCCCTCAGCATTAGTACCAAATAGTACATCCTTTTGTAAAGGAGCATCTAGTAGTTTAGCTTTAACATGATCAGGCAAGGTTTGTTCCCTAAGCCAGGCATGTCTCACGAATGACTGATCCTGTCACAGCAGCTCTACTTGAGGCCTCTAGGGCATCATAGCCACATTGTAAGGTGTGTTTACCCACTTGTTCTGCACTATGCATCATATCCTGCAACTCCTTCAGATCTGGTTGTTCAGGTTGAGACATTTTATTTCTTAATTGTGATAACAGAAACTGCTGATATTTAAGCATATGGAACTGACAATTTAAGGCCCTCATGGCTAGGGTGGCGCAGGTATATACCTTTTTTCCCCACCTTTCTAAGGATCTAGACTCTCTTCGGAAGGTAGTGGATTCTTAGCAGTAGAGGCCTTCATTCCCTTGGGGCCTTGAGAAATGGTTTCAGGGTCAGCATTATGGCTTTTGTAAAGAAATTGGTGAGAGTTAGGAACTCTGTAGTACCTATCAGGCTTGACTGGGGCAGGAGGCAGGGAATCCGGATTAAGGCAAGCCTCCGAGTAAACATCATCAAGTATGTCCAAGACAGGAGGTATCACCAGAGGTCTGTGCTGAGGTAACAAAAGAAATTCCCTAAGTCTTTTCTTGGAATCAGAAAAGTCTTGGCCTTCCCAATGGAAGTGTTCCCTCAAGGTATGCATGGTTTCCCCAAAAGAAAAATCCTGTGGGGGAGATACAGAAGGAATGGACTGCTCTGCATCAGAATCTTCAAAAGGGGAGTACGAGTGTTCCTCTTCATCAGAATGTTCTGAAAAATTGGAGCCCTGGTCAGAAGAGGGAGAATCTTCCTCCACTCTGGGTCTCTTGTCTGGAGGGGGTTGGGAGCCCCTGATAAGAGTAATTAAATCCGCAGCCATTTTTAGCATCTGCTTTTTAGGCATGGGGCCCGGAGATGGGCCCTGTGCAACAGGCCTCTTGGGATGCATGGCTAATTTGGACTTAGTAAAGGCCTTTATGGAAAAGGAAGATGAGGGTCTAAAGACACCATGGGTGGAAGTGGACCTGTCCACATTAGGAGGCTCAACACTCACAGTGACTTCGGAGGTTGTAGTCTGGGTATGGGCCGTGGTACCTGCGGTCTCGGTTACAGAAGACACCGCCAAAGAAGTGTCGTCAGTAGCCAGGGGCTGCTTAGGCATCTTGCTGAGAACCGGATCACGTGTAGCCGGTTTTGGCGTGGTGTCGGTGGAGACTGACCTCACGTGTCGGTCTTTGTCCTTGCGTTTTTTGGACAAAACGGTAGTCGGAGTCTCCGACGACATTTTATAATCAAAGGCTTTACCAAAAAAGTGCTGGGCGAACTCCGCCCGATGCTTAATAGTGCGTTTATTGAAAGTAGCGCAAAAGCGACAGCCCGAGACGTCGTGGTCTGGGCCTAAACAAGGTATGCAGGGGGAATGGAAATCCTTATGCGGTATTTGCTTCCCACAAGAAATACAATTGTTAACTTTGTCTGACATCGGTCTGAGGCAAGAAAGGTTTCCCCAACGGGGTACTTAGCTTTAAAGAAGACTTCAGTTTCCAATTTTTTGTAATTTCAGGAGCTGGCCGACCGGCACTTGCGAACTGCTTCTGCTTCGGGCACCGCGCGGCAAAAAAGACTGAAGAAAATGGCGTCGGCTGTGTCTTATATACCCCTGTCGCACTGACGGCAGGAAAGAAAGCAACAACCGACGCCGGACCTAGACTTTGGAATTCGGCCGACCGAGGACCCGCCTGACGGCAGAGAACCCTTCTGTGATTACTGCAGCTGTATGCACGATGAACAACATGATCAGGCAGATTTTGCTCCTTGAGCCAGGCATGCCTTCTTATCACAGATCCAATTACAGCAGCCCTGCAAGAGGCCTCCAAGGAATCAAAACCACATTGCAAAGTATGCTTTCCAGCCCGTTATGCTGAATGCAATAAATGCTGTAACTCTATTTTCCACACAATCAGAAATCAACATTTTCTGTTTCAGTAAGCCCATACCATGCTGTTGATATTTAAGCATATGAAACTGGCAGTTTAAAGCCCTGATTGCCAAGGTTGCAGACATATAAACCTTCTTTCCCCATCTATCCAGTGCCCTGGAATCTCTATTAGAAGGGGTATGATTTTTGGCTGTAGAAGCCTTAACACCCTTGGGACTCTGAGAAATAGTCTCAGGATCAGCAATATGAGTTTTGAAAAGAAATGTGCGGGTGTCAGGAACCCTGTAATATCTGTCTGGCTTACTAGGAGCCGGAGGCAGGGAATCAGGAGCCATGCTTGATTCCGAGAACACATCATCAACAATGTCTAATACAGGAGGTATTGTCAAAGGCCTATGATGAGGAAGAAGAAGAAGAAGAAAATCCCTAAGCCTCTTTTTAGATTCTGAGAAATCCTGACTCTCCCAGTGAAAATGTTCCCTTAAAGTATGCAAAGTCTCTCCAAAAGAATAATCCTCAGAAGGGATGGATTCCTCTGCATCAGAGTCCTCATAAGGTGGAATAAAAAAAATTCCTGATCAGAAGAGGAATCAAAAGAAATGGAAACCTGATCTGATGATTCATAATCAGTGCCTTGCCTAGGCCTCTTAGCAGGGGGGGGGGTTGGGAACCCCTGATCAAGGTAATTAAATCCTCAGCCATTTTGATCATTTGTTTTTTAGACATAGGGGCCTGAGCACGTGGCTCATGCGTCGGTTTTTTAGACATAGAAGTTGGTTTTGGCCTTGTTTTTGTTGATGGCGTTGGTTTAATATAAAAATGTTGAGGCCTGAAAACACCCTCAGAAGCAGGTGCCTGCTTAGCGGCTCCGGACTCATCCAAGGGAGAGACATTCACGGGTTCAATGCTTGCAGAATCTCGCGGCATACCGGACTCCGAATGGGTCTCAGTAGAGGCCTGTGACTCAAATGTAGCGGGTATCAGGGGCTGCAAAAGCCCCTCACTGAGTACTGGCGAACCGGCGACTGGCTTAGGAGAAGCTTAGTCAGTTTTGGACCTCGATGGTCTGTCTCTGTCTGTCTTTTTCCTTGCGTTTTTTGTGAACTCGGGTAGTCAGACTGCTAACCAACGACATTTCAGTGTAGTTAAATCTTGAACCAAAATATTTAGAAGCAAAAATATACAGACGCTTAATAGTGTGTTGGTTAAATTTAGCACAAAACCGACAGCAAGGCACGTTGTGATCAGAGCCTAGGCAAGGAATACAGTACAAATGAAAATCCTTATGAGGTATTTGCTTCTCACAAGCAATGCAATTATTAGCTTTTACTGACATCAGTAAGGAGCAAGAAAAAGTTTCCCCAACGGGGTCCTCAGCTTTAGTTTGAAGACTTCGGTTCTGAAACTCGAAAACGAAAATTTCAGGAGTCGGCCGACCAGCACTTGCGAACTGCTTCTGCTTCAGGCACTGCGCAACAAGAAAGACTGATTAAAATGGTGTTGGCTGCATGTTTTATACCCCTGATGACCTGACGTCATGGAAGAGGAGACAGCAACCAACGCAGGACCCTGTTATTCAGGCCAACTGAGTAAAATGACTGCAACAGTGAAACACGAAGAACATCCTTTCAATCAAATGATTATGAATTGTTAGTTCCATCTCCTCCTTATCTATAGGGCATCCATGAAAGTACAGTTGTGTACACTTACCATAAATGTAGATGTTAGAGTGTATTCACTGTTGCAGTCATTACATTTGGGTAATCTGCTGGCAGGTTGCCCTCAGTCGGCCTGAATTCCAAAGTCTTGGGTCCTGCATCGGTTGCGGTCTCCTCTTCCATGACATCAGGTCATCAGGGGTATAAAACATGCAGCAGACGCATGGGGATGGTGGGAGGGTAACCTGGACTGCAACAGTGAATACACTCGAACATCTACATTTATGGTAAGTGTACACAACTGTACTATGTTCTTTGTGTTTCACTGTTGCAGTCATTACATTTGGGTAGAATCCCAAAGCTATAGTTGGGAGGCTGGAGCTAAACAGCATTAGGAGCAGCTATAAGGCCCTGCAGAACTGCAGTGGCAAGCAATGATAATGCTTTGTAAAGGTGTGAACAGAACTCCAAGTAGCAGCCTCTAGAATGTCTTTGGTTGGTACTCCCCTTAGAAAGGCTGCTGATGTAGCTGCAGCTCTGGTGGAATGAGACCTAATGCCCTTGGGCACAGGTTTACCATGGTGTAAGTAGCAGAAACGGATGCAGTGGCTTATCCACTTTGAAACTGTCTGCTTTGAAATAGCCTTGCCCTCTGATCCTGCAGCATATGTCACTAGAAATTGCTCAGACTTTCTTAGAGCTTTAGTCCTGCTTAAGTAGAATCTTAGTTGTCTGTGTACATCCAAGGAATGCAGAATTCTCTCCCCCTTGTTCTGCGGATTTGGGTAAAAGGTTGGCAGATGAATTGTTTGGTTAAGAGCCACACTGGAAACGACCTTAGGCATAAAAGTAGGACTTGTCCTCAGAGATACCCTGCCTGGGTAAAATATAATTAAAGGCTCTATAGCCATGAGGGCCTGTAGCTCTGAAAACTCTTCTTGCTGAAGTAATTGCTAGAAGCAGAGCTGTTTTTCCATGATAAGAACTTTATATCAGCGGTAGCAGCTGGTTCAAATGGAGGCAGGGTGAGCTTTTCCAACACATAATTGAGGTCCCATGCAGGCAATGGTGATCTTCTAGCAGGCTTTAAATTTTTGGCTCCTCTAAGATACTGCTTTAGTAAAGGATGAGAAAAGATTAGTGGCTCTGTATTGTAATGAGCCGAAATGGCAGAGGCTTGGATTTTAATTGATGAGAAAGATGGGCCTTTGTCAAGCATCTCAGTTAAGTATTGCAATATCTGAGGAATATTTAGGTGGGCTGTATTAGTTCCTTGTGCTCGATTCCAAGCACAGAATCTCTTCCATTTGTCAGCATAAGAGTTTCTAGTACTAGGCCTTCTGGCTTCCAAAATGACATTCATCACAGCTTTACTGTGAGGTGTTGTTTGTATGACTACATGATCAGCCATGCTGCCAGGTTCAGAGTCTGTAGTTGATTGTGCAGGATCTGATTGTTATGCTGGGACAGTAGTTGTGGTCTTTGAGGCAAGGTCCAAGCTGGGTATTGAGACAAGTTCCTTAGGATTGGGAACCAGTATTGGCGGGGCCAGTCTGGGGCAATTAGCATCATATTTGGTTTCTCTTGTCTGACTTTTAGGAGGACACCTTGGGGAGAAGAGGCAGAGTAGGAAAGGCGTAAACTGAGAGGTTTTTCCAACTGAAGGATAGAGCGTCCACTTTCCATGCTTGTCTGTGATAAGTCCTTGTGCAGAATCTTTTCAATTGATAATTTTGAGGAGAGGCAAACAGATCTATGTCTGGGCTCCCCCATTTCTCTGTTATCATGCTGAAGACTTGTGGCTTTAGTTTCCACTCGTGAGGGTCCGTAAGGTTTCTGCTTAAATCATCTGCCAGAGTGTTTTGTTTTCCTGGCAGGAATTGTGCTTGAAGATGTATTTGGTAGGACAAGGCTGTGTTCCACAATGTCATGGATAATCTGCAGAGGGGGGTATGACTGTGTGCCCCCTTGCTTGTTTATATACCACATGACTGTGGTGTTGTCCATCTTTATCAGTAGTTGTCCTGGATGAAGTAAGTCCTTGAAGGCTGTTAGGGCATTTTGAACAGCTAGCATCTCTTTCTGGTTGATATGCAGATGCATTTGTTTTGGTGACCATATGCCCTGAATGCATCTTCCTGCCATGTGGGCCCCCCAGGCATAATCTGATGCGTCTGTTGTGATGGTTTGGCTGGCAGGGGGTAGAGTGAATGGCCGTCCCATGTTTTGGTGACATGCCCTTACCCACCATAAAAACTCCTGTTGCAGGCAGGGAATGAGAGGAATCATTGTTTCCAGACTGTGAGAATGTTGACTCCATCAACTTTTTAGGTACCATTGAAGTTTCCTCATATGCAGTCTTGCATATGGAATCAGTAGCATGCAGGATGCCATGAAGCCCAGAGCCTGCAGAATTTGTATTGCAGAAGACTGGGTTTTTGTTGCCATCAGTTGGAAGTAGTCAGTTGCCTTTGTTTGTCTGGAGTGAGGTAAGCCATCTGGGAAGTTGTATTCCAAGCTTGCACCCAGGAATGTTATCTTTTGAGAGGGTACCAATTGTGATTTCTTTTCGTTTATTGTGTACCCTAGGCATGTTAGAAGCCTTTTCACAAACGCCAGATATCGAAGAAGAATGTCCTTGTTCTCTGCTTGAATGAGACAGTAGTCCAAGTAAGGATATATTTGTATACTTCTTTGCCTGAAAATGTAATTACTGTTGCCAGGCACTTTGTAAAGACCCTGGGCGCAGTAGATAAGCCAAAGGGCAGTGCAGAGAATTGGTAATGCAGTAAGCCAGCCTTGAATCTGAGGTATCTTCTGCACGACTGTATTATTGGCACATGCAGGTATGCCTCTTTTAGGTCTAAAGTCACCATCCAAGCATTCTTGCCCAGCATGTGCAGAAGCTGCTGCAAAGTCAGCATTTTGAATTTTGGAATGTCCAGGAATGTGCTCAAAATCAATAAATCCAGTATTGGCTGCCAGGCCTTGTCCTTTCTGGGTACCAAGAACAGTCGAGTAAAAACCTTGTCCTTTTTCCTGTTCTGGTACTGTCTGAATGGCCCCCATATCCATGAGGGGCATAACCTGTTTCTGTGTCTCTGCCCATTGATTTTTTGGCAGATTCCTGCAATTCTTTATTTTCTGCACATTCTGAAATCAACATCATTTTCTGTTTCAGCAATCCCATAACGTGTTGCTGGTACTTAAGCATATGAAATTGACAGTTTAAGGCCCTGATTGCCAAGGTTGCAGATGGATAAACCTTTTTTTCCCCCCATCTGTCCAGTGCCCTTGAATCTCTGTCAGAGGGGGTAGGATTTTTTGCTGTTGAGGCCTTAACTCCCTTTAGACCCTGTAAAATAGTTTCAGGATCAGCAGCAGGGTTTCTACATAAAAAATTTATGTGAGACAGGGACTCTGTAGTATCTGTCAGGCTTACTGGGAGCCGGAGGTAAGGAGTCAGGGGTCAAGCTCGACTATAATGTCTAAAACAGGGTGAATGGCTAAAGGCCTGTGCTGAGGAAGAAGTAAATTCCTAAGCCTCTTCTTTGATTCTGAGAAGTCTCGACTCTCCCAGTGAAAATGCTCCCTCAAAGTATGCAAGGTTTCTGCAAATGAATAATCCTCAGGAGGAGATGCAGATGGAACAGACTCCTCAGCATCAGAATCCTCATAGGGAGGTATAGATAAATTCCTGATCAGAAGAGGAATCAGAAGAAATAGAAACCTGATCTGAAGATTCATAATCAGTGCCTTGCCTAGGCCTCTTATCAGGAGGGGGATGGGTACCCCTGATCAAGGTAATAACGTCTTCAGACATTTTGATCATCTGTTTTGTAGGCATAGAGGCCTGTGCATGTGGCTCATACATCGTTTTTTTTAGTTTTGGAAGTTGCTTTTGTCTTTGGTTTTGCAGCTTTTGTCAGTCTGATATACAAATGTTGAGGTCCGAATACACCCTCAGAAGCCGGTGCCTGTTCAGTGGCTCCAGACCCATATGAGGGAGATATATCCGTCGGTCCAATACCTTGAGTATCTTGCGGCATGCCGAACTCCACATGGGTGTCGGTAGAGGCCTGCGACTCGAAGGTAGAGGGTTATCAGGAGCTGCAAAAGCGCCTCACTGAGTACCGGCTAACTGGCGACTGGCTTAGGAGAAGCTTCGTCGTCTGTTTTGGATCTCGACTGCCTTTCTCTGTCCTTTTCTTTGCGTTTTTTATGTACTCTGGTAGTCGGACTACTATCAGACGACATTTCTGGGTAGTTAAATCTATTTCCAAAATACTTTGATACAAAAATATACCGACGCTTACTAGTGCGTTGGTTAAATCTAGCAGAAAACCGACAGCCAGGCACGTTGTGATCAGGGCCTAGGCAAGGAATACAGTATAGATGGAAATCCTTATGAGGTATTTGCTTTCCACAAGTAATACAATTATTAACTTTTTCTGACATCGGTAAAAAGCAAGAAAAAAGTTTCCCCAATGGGGTACTTTTAGTGAAGACTTCGGTTCTGAAACTCATACTTGAATATTTCAGTAGTCGGTCGACCAGCACTTGCGAAATGCTTGTGCTTCGGGCACCACGCGGGAAGAAAGACTAAAAATGGCATTGGCTGCATGTTTTATACCCCTGACGTCATGGAAGAGGAGACAGCAACCGACGCAGGACCCAAGACTTTAGAATTCAGGCCGAATGAGCGCAACCTGCCAGCAGATTACCCAAATGTAATGACTGCAACAGTGAAACACGAAGAACATATTTAGTCTGTGGCCAGATTTTCCAGATGATCTGCTTTGTAGAAATTTTCACAAAGCCCATGAATATGTCCTGGTCAATTTCCTTGTCTTAGGATCTCTTTTGAGACAACAGTTTACGTGCTCTTGTATTAATGCTAAAGTACATTTGCTTAACTGTTATAATTCTATACTCAAAAAAATTTTTATCTAATGTATATTAAATACAAAGTTTTCCTTTAGAACTTTGTTACATCCTCACGATTACAAGTACCTCTAAGTAAATTTCTACTGCCACACTTTACCATATTTCTTTATCCTTTGTTACAACCAGATTTCTACACAACTTCATATAATCCAACAACAAATCCTTCTAAACTACTTTCTATCTTCTCTATAATTATGCATTTGTAGGAACATATCATTAAATATTACTTATGGTTTTTATAATTTTTGTTTTTTTGCATTTTTACTAAATTGTACCCTGAAATACCATATTTCTTTACCTGTACTTCTGTATTACTATATTAGTAACAACTTATTTATTATGTCCATTGTCTTTATGGACCTTTTCTCCTCAGGACTACACTGCAAATGGGCTCCTCTCAGCCCAATGGACCGTCCTGGCAAACAAGCTGCAAATAAATAAAATAAAACATAAGCTCCAGCAGTTTGCTGTGCTCATTCATAATTTTAACTAGACAAAGATACAATCTGACACAATTACTGGGTGCATTTCAAAGATTCCAAGTGAATATTCATGTTCTTGAGATGTACAGTTTTTTTGTCTAATCTAGTCCAACTACTGTTATCTATTTTTTTTTTACTCTCTTCAGGACAGAATTGACATGTTACTTATACTACTAGGAAAAGTTTGGTCATGGGATTGGGAACTTCCCCTAGGCTTTTGATAGGTGCCATGGGACCTTTTACATCCACCTAAGCTACCACCAACTCAAGTAGATGAGACCTCGCTTTAACGTCCAAACCAAAAAGCGTCACATACAGAATAGAGGCAATCTGTAAATGTTTGACCATGCACGCCCTAACTTACACATGCCCTAACAATAACGTCTAAGGCTCCAAAATTGTTGGATACATTTGGGATGCAAGGCTTGTGAGCGTTATCTTGCTATGTACCTATAAACGAATGACAATATTTCAACAATTTTTTTTATCTAATTCAAGCAATAGCACAATAAACAATAAAGCAGTACATGTTACAGAACACCAAGAGGGCAGCCTTCCTTTGCTAATGACATTAAAGCATTAATGTCTTAAATACAACCACCTGAATTTTTTCAACAAGTTGCAAACTGCAAGTAACACAATAGAGGAGTCTTACAGTCACTAAACAACTATATTTTGATTGTTTTACTGCAAGAGGCATTCTGAAACATGATCTGTTCTACACCTACTCTGCAGGAAAAAAGCAAAAGCTAAACAAAACTATGGGCCAAAAGAACATTTTCTAAGGCAACATGATGATTAGCAGCCACTTAGGGATTTAAGTGCACTACACCCTTCACTTTTTATATACATCTCCAAACCTGCTGAGTTCCAGGGGGAAAAAAAGTTCAACACTTCTAAATGAGCTTTCAAATGCAAGTTTATGACCTGCAAAACTAATATAAGATCAGAGTGTAAAACAGCTTAGTGTGTTTACATCCAAAACCTTGCTGGAATAGTGACATGCAGTTACCAATACCAATCTTTAAAATCTTCACATATTAAGTACTGCTGTAACATGAACGTAAGAGTGTGTTAGACAGGTTCTCACGATTTTCATTCCCATTTTCTTTCCCACTAACCGCCAAACTATGTACAACTAAGCTGTCTTAATTTAATAACTTCTGAAAATGACCACCATTACCCTGTGGCAAGGACAGTGTTCTTTGCTCTAAATCTATGAATGTTTCCATCCTCCATTGACAACGCTATTACTCCACAGCACTGTCCATTTTCCATCAGGAGATCCAAGGCAAAATATTCCACAAAATAACTTGTATCATATTTAAGGGACTGGAAAAAAAGAGAGATAAAAGAGAAAATCATGTCACAAAAATAAAATACAGTTTATTATATAGTGAAATACTTTTATCATCTTTATTACATGATTCTACTAAAACTCAGATTAACCATGTAATTGATCCACACACACACACACACACACACACACACACACACACACACACACACACACACACCTTTAAGTCTCGCTCTGCATCTTTCTCAACTTGCATATGTACCAGATTGCTGGATTTTTGAGTCTCCAACACAGACATGTCCTTCTCTTCTCTGTTGGAATATTCATTACAATAAGAACTCCCTGTCAAGGACAACCAGATGTACAGCCAATATACCAAAGCCTTAAGTTGCTTTAAAGTACTCCATGCATCACACGTATCTTCCTTGTGTAGGGTAGGGCATAAAGGTGATGTCCAGACATACCACCTTCATAACTGATAGCCCCGATAGGAATGCCAGTCCAAGGAAAAAAAAGAGGAAACCCATACATCAGAAGACAAAAAGTCCAGGGGGAGGTGGGAGGGAGTAAATAATGCAACAGCAAAGAGGAGGAGATCTACTGTTACGTTAAGACTTTACACAACTGTACTGTTGTAGGATTCATTACATTAGAGAAAGAGTGCCAAAGCCTGGGAGGAGGAAAGACCAGCACAGCCCTCTAGGAAGCCAGGAAGGATGGCCCTAATAAAACCAGCTCTAGCTCTGGAGATTCCATCCAAGTTGTAGTGCTTGGTAAATGTATGCACGCAGGTCCAGGTAACTGCCTCTAAAATAGTGTTAGTATCCAAACCCTTGAAAACATCACCAAAAGAAGCCATAGCTCTAGTAGAATGACCATTAAAAGCATAAGAAAGGCTCTTACCATGAAAGGAATAACAAAAAGAAATAGCTTTAGAGATCCAAGAAGAAACCTTCTGCTTGGACACGGATAATCCTAAGGACCTAGGATGAAAGGAAACAAGGAGCTGATCAAATTTCCTAATAGCCTTAATCTAGTTGTCTATGCACATCCATTGTGTACAAGCACCTTCTCACTGGTAGATTGTGGAAAAGGGAAAAAGTGGGCAAATGACTAGATTAAGGGACAGCTCATTCACCACCTTGGGAATAAGAGGAGGACTGGTACGCAAGGACACCCTATCCTTATGAAACATTGAAAGAGGAGGACAAGCCCTTGCACCAGTCTGGCAAACGTAAGAGCTAACAAAAGTACAGTCTTCCAAGAGCAATGCTGAAAGGAAGCAGAGTCAATTTTTCCAAAACAAAATTAAGAGCCCAGGGAGGAGGAACAGGTTTCCTGGGAGGCTTAATATGAATGATGCTTTTAAGGAATTGCTTAGCTTCAAATCTAGAAGCTAAAGCGACAAGCAGAAATAGCCAATAAGTGGGCCTTAACCAAAGAATAGGCCAACCTAGCAATGAGCAATTTAATTCAGATAAGATAGAACCAAAGGGACATCCACAGAAAGTGGATCCATGTTAGAAGAAAAACACCAAACAGAAACCTCTTCCATTTGAATACGTAGGATATCCTAGTATTGGGTTTCCTTGCCTCCTGCAAGACCATAAGCACATCCTCAGAAAAAAGGTGCCTGTGGAATTAAAATCTTATCACCCACAGCATCAGTTGAAGAGTGGATAGGTGGGGATGGCATCAGGTGCTGACTTGTTGGAACATGGACTAAATTCATGGCTAGGCTTGTAAGGGCCTCAGGGCCAATAGCCTAGTAACTTCCTATGATCCTATGGATGAGAAATCCCTTTGTCCTGTGTAAGTAGTTCCAACCTGTGAGGTAACTTGTGATGGACTGCATTTGCCGAAATGCAGAAGAGGGAAAGTACAGTTGTGTACACTAACCATAAATGTAGATGTTTGAGTGTATTCACTGTTGCAGTCATCACATTTGGGTTATCTGCTTGCAGTAGCCCTCAGTAGGCCTGGATCCTGCATCAGTTGTGGTCTCATCTATCGTGACGTCAGGTAGTCAGGGGTATTAAGCATGCAGCCGATGCCATTACATCAGTTTTTCTTGACACAGATTATCAGGTGCCCCCTAATGGGAAGCAATTAAATATTATATATATATATATATATATATATATATATATATATATATATGTGTGTGTGTGTGTGTGTGTGTGTATATATATATATATATATATACACATACATATATATATATATATATATATATATATATATATATATACACACACACATTATATATATATATATATATATATATATACACACACACACACATATATACAAGGTTATACCTTCAACAAAAAAGCAAATACACCAAAAACCTTTTAAGCATAGTAAAGGAAAGTAGAGGTATAGCCAAAAGAAGTCAGGGGGCTGGAGGGAGGGTAACCAGGACTGCAACAGTCAATACACTCCAACATCTACATTTATGTTAAATGTACACAATATACCATGTTCTTCGTGTTTCACTGTTGCAGTCATCACATTTGGGTAGATTCCCAAAGCTAAGGATGGGAGGAGGAATTTAGACAGCATTGGGATCAGCTATAAGGCCCTGCAAGACTGCAGTGGCAAAGCCAGCTCTGGATTTAGAGAAAATTGGTAAATGGTAATGCTTGGTGAAAGTATGTACAGAACTCCAGGTAGCAGCTACTAGAACGTTCCTGGTAGGGACACCTCTGAGAAAGGCTGTAGAGGTAGATACAGCCCTGGATGAATGGGGTCTAATCCCCTGTGGGATAGGTTTTCCATGGTGCTTATAGTAGAAATTAATGCAATGGCCTGTCCATTTAGAAATGGTTTGCTTTGAAATAGCCTTCCCCTCTGCCCCTGCAGCAAATGCCACCAGCAGTTGTTCAGATTTTCTTCAAGGTTTAGTCCTGTTCAAGTAAAATCTAAGTTGTATGTGCACATCTAAGGAGTGCAGTATTTGTTCCCCTTTGTTCTGTGGATTAGAAAAGAAGGTTGGCAAATGAATGGACTGATTAAGAGCCACACTGGATATCACCTTGGGCATGAAGGAGGGATTGGTCCTGAGGGACACCCTGTCCGCATGAAAGATGATGAAAGGCTCCACTGCCATAAGGGCCTGTAATTCAGATATCCTCCTAGCTGACGTGATTGCTAAAAGGAAAGTTTTTTTCCAAGAAAGAAATTTTAAATCTGCAGTAGCAGCTGCTCGAAAGGAGGTAGAGTGAGCTTCTCCAATACAAAGTTAAGGTCCCAGGCAGGGGTCGGAGCTCTCCTGGGTGGTCTCAAGTTTTTGGCCCCTCTGAGGTACTGCTTTGAGCAGAGGATGAGAGGAGAGGGGAGGTTCTGTGTTACAATGAGCTGAAATGGCCATGGTGTGGATTTTAATGGAAGAAAAGGACAGGCCCTTGTGAAGCATCTCAGTTAAGTATTGCAAAATCTGAGGTAAATTGGGCGCTGCTGCGCTCATCCCTTGAGACTGGTTCCAGGCACAGAAACGTTTCCATTTGTCAGCATAAGATTTTCTAGTACTAGGTCTCCTTGCCTCTAAGATGACATCCATCACAGGTTTGCTGAGGGATGATAAGGGTGAAGTTAAGTGATTAGCCAGGCTGCAAGGTTCAATGTTGGAAGCTGAGGGTGCAGAATTTGGTTCTCCTGCTGAGACAGCAGGAAAGGGGTATGAGGCAGGTGCCATTGAGATAACTGCAACACACTGCGCAGGAGGGGGTACCAGTGTTGGCGTGGCCAGTCTGGAGCAAGCAAGATCATCCTTGGTTTGTCCTATTTGACTTTTAGTATAACTTTGGAGAGCAGAGGCAGCGGGGGGAAGGTGTAGACTGACAGGTTTTTCCAGCTGAAGGACAGAGCATCCACTTTCCAGGCTTGTTTGTTGGGAGTCCTTGTGAAAAACGTGTCCAACTGGTAGTTCTGGGGGGAGGCAAACAGGTCTATATCCAGGCTCCCCCATTTGTTTATCAACATGTTGAAAGTCTTTGGTTCCAGTTTCAATTCGTGTGGGTCCATGAAGTTTCTGCTTAGTCCATCTGCCAGTGTATTCAATTTTCCTGGCAGAAATTGAGCTTGTATATGCACTTGGTAGCTCAAAGCTGTGTTCCACAATGCCATGGCTAGTCTGCAGTGGGGGTAGGAATGTGTACCCCCCCCCCCGCTTGTTTATATACCACATAACCGTGGTGTTGTCCTGGAAGAATGTAGTCCATGAAGGCTGTCAGAGCATTCTGTACAGCTAACATTTCTTTCGGATTGATATGCAGGTGCATTTGACTTGGGTTCCATTTGCCCTGAATGCACTTCCCTGCCAGGTGAGCCCCCCATACATAGTCTGATGCATCTGTAGTTAGGATTTGGGTGGCAGGGGGTAGTGTGAATGGTAGTCCCTTGTTTTGGTGGCAGGTCTCTACCCACCAAAGGAACTCTAGGCGTAGGCAAGGTATGATAGGAATAATAGTTTCCAGGCTGTGAGAATGTTGACTCCATAGACTTTTTAGATACCACTGTAGTTTCCTTATTTGCAATCTTGCATATGGAATTAGAAGAATGCAGGACGCCACGAACCCAAAGACTTGCAGTATTTGTCTTGCAGATAGCAGGGTTTTTGCGGCCACTTGTTTGAAATAGGTTACCAAATGAATTTGCTTTTCTGGAGTGAGGTAAGCCATCTGGGCAGTTGTATTCAAGCTTGCTCCCAGGAATGTAATTTGTTGACAGGGTACCAGCTGTGATTTCTTTCCTTTATGGAGTACCCCAGACAAGTTAGAACCCTTTTTACAAAAGCCAGATGATTCAAAAGTATGCCCTGGCTTTCTGCCTGAATTAGACAATCGTCCAGGTGTGTGTATATTTGAATACATCTTTGCCTGCAAAATGCAATAGCTGGAGCCAGGCACTTTGTGAATACCCTGGGCGCAGTAGACAAGCCAAAGGGCAGTGCAGAGAACTGATAATGCTTGTAGCCTGCTTTGAAGCGTAGGTATCTCCTGGAAGATTCCCTGATTGGGATGTGCAGGTATGCTTCTTTTAAATCAAGTGTTGCCAACCAGGCATCTTTGCCTAGCACAGGAAGTAATTGATGAAGAGTCAGCATCCTGAATTTTGGAATCTCCAGACAGGTGTTTAGAGTAGACGGTTCCAGGACTGGACGTCATGATTTGCCTTTTCTGGGTACCAGAAAAAGTCTGGAGAAGAAAAGTACAGTTATGTACCTACCATAAATGTAGACGTTCAAGTGTATTCACTGTTGCAGTCATTACTCTTTGGTTATCCTGCTGGCAGGCTACCCTCAAGTCATCCAGAATTCCAAAGTCTAGGTCCGGCGTCGATTGCTGTCACCTCTTCCCTGACGTCAGTGCACCAGGGGGTATAAAAGATGCAGCAGACGCCATTTTCTTCAGTTTTTCTTGCCCCAGATGTCAGGTGCCCCCCAATTGGTAGGCTGAAAAAATATGCCAATAAAAATGCATGCACAAAAATAACATATACACCAAATAGGTTGTATAGGACAGAGAAGTGCAGATAAGTCCCAGCAAAGAAAAGGAGGATGGTGGGTGGGTAACCTGGACTGCAACAGTGAATACACTTGAACATCTACATTTATGGTAGGTACACGACTGTATTATGTTCATCGTGCTTCACTGTTGCAGTCATTACTCTTGGGTTGAATCCCAAAGCTGAGGAAGGGCGGCTGGGCTAAATAGGGTTAGGAGAGGCTATGGGGCCCTGCAGAACTGCAGTGGCAAAGCCGGCTCTGGACTTAGAGTAAAGAGGTAAGTGGTAGTGCTTTGTGAAGGTGTGCACTGAACTCCAAGTTGCAGCCTCTAAGATATCTTTGGTTGCTACTCCTCTGAGGAAGGCTGCTGAAGTGGCTGTTGCTCTGGTGGAATGAGGTCTAATGCCCTTAGGCACTGATTTGCCATGTTGAAAATAGCAGAAACAGATGCAATGGCCTATCCATTTAGAAACAATCTGCTTTGAGATAACCTTTCCTTGTGATCCTGCAGTATATGACACTAAAAGTTGCTCAGTCTGTCTGAAAGCTTTAGTTCTGTCCAAGTAGAAGCATAACTGCCTGTGTATGTCCAAAGAATGCAGAATTTTCTCACCATTGTTCTGTGGATTTGGATAAAAGCTAGGCAAGTGAATGGTTTGGTTAAGGGCCACACTGGACACCACCTTAGGCATAAATGTAGGGTTTGTCCTCAGAGAAACCCGGTCTGGATGAAAAATGATGAAAGGTTCCACAGCCATGAGTGCTTGTAACTCCGAGACTCGCCTTGCAGAGGTTATTGCTAGGAGCAGAGCTGTTTTCCAGGATAAGAATTTTATATCTGATGTTGATGCTGGCTCGAAAGGAGGCAGTGTGAGTTTTTCCAAAACATAATTGAAGTCCCAGGCTGCAACTGGTGCTCTCCTTGGAGGTCTAATGTTTTTGGCCCCTCTGAGGTACTGCCTTAGTAAAGGATGAGAAAAGACAGGTGGTTCTGTATTGTAATGGGCTGAAATGGCAGAGGCATGAATTTTAATTGACGAGAAAGAAAGGCCTTTGTTCAGCATCTCAGTTAGGTATTGTAAAATCCGAGGGATATTTGGTACACACGTGTCACTGCCTTGTTCCTGGTTCCAAGCACAGAATCTCTTCCATTTTTCTGCATAAAATTTTCTGGTACTGAGCCTCCTGGCCTCCAAGATAACATCCATAACAGCTTTTGAAAGAGGAGTGTTCTGGATGGCTACATTATCTGCCATGCTGCCAGATTTAAGGTCCCGAGTTGGCTGTGCAGGATCTGATTGTTTTGTTGGGTCAGTAAGTGAGAACCACACAAAAACGTTCGCTGTAGAGAACCAAATAAGAGTCCAGACCGAGACTGCTGCCAAAAGTACAATATTAATGTTCCAAAAGCACTGGACACACAAGAAACGCTTGATACTAATGCTTTACACACAGAAAGTACGTTTTCGAAAATCTTCATCAGATAGCAAACACCAAGCCTAGGTAACATTACAATTAAATACATCTGTTTGAATGAATGCACCAATGAATTCATAGCAATTAAACAAATCAATAATTCAGTTAAAAATGTGAATTGATTAAAAGTTAAAAACTTTTCAAATATAATTTCCTTGTCACTTCAACAACAATAATACACAAGTTGTAAAAAAAATAAAAGTTTATATTTAAATACTAAAATCTTTACCATAAAATACATGTATAATGTTAAAATCAGTTTTGTACCCATAAGAATTAATTAAAAAACATTTTGAAGGTCATTTTAAACCATTTATAATCCTATACTACCCTGAAAGTTTATAGTTTAGCACTCCTTAATTTTAAAACTGGAAGGATAGATATCATATAATTTAAACCGGGGTTTCTATTAGCTTCCAATATAATTTGCCATAATAACTCTCTGTATTCAAGTTTAGTCTCCCACATACACCCCCTAATTTCTCTAGCCACTGCTTCAATTACGAAAAAACAAAGGAGGCTTGTGGGCAAGTTAAAGTATGTTTAAAAAGTGCATTATTCATGTTATGCTTACTAAATTTCATAAAAGTGTTCATATATTCTTAATTTGAGCTTTCTCTCCGTTTTACCAACATAAAATGATCCACAAATTGAGCAAAGAGCTAAATAAACCACACCATTAGTGTTACAGTTAGAAAAAGAGTAGCTTTTAATGTGTTTGTTCCTGCTAGGAATATAGATACTGGAAGCATTAATAATATGTGAACATTGGGAACATGAACCACATTTAAAGGTCCCCAATCTTTTAGATGTACCTTGAACCACCTCCAAACTCAAATAACTTCTTAAAATTAGTATCCCTTCTATAAGTAAATTTTAAGGGTTGACTATGAATTTGTTTGAGTTCAGATATTTGTTTAAAACGTTCCCATTCTCTAGAGACAGTTTGTTTTATATACCCTGAATCACCTGTAAAATCCATAACATATGTCTCATCCCAATCATTAGTGAAAGTATTAGAATTATAACAAGAGTTAGGTCCTTCATCACAACCCAAAATGGGGGCAAACCTCTCTTTCCTATCTTCAATTACTTCTTTAGTAACTTCACAAATCAGATTTTCTGGGTAACGTCTCTGAACATTTGGGTAACAAAGTCACATTCCTTTAAAAATTCAGTATCTTCGGAAGTCATACGACTTATTCTAACTAACTGTCCTTTGCGTATGTTCTTTTTTTGAAAGAACGGATGCCCACTATTAAAGTGGAGATATGAGTTGGAAAAAGTTCCTTTTCTACTGACTTTGGAAGAAAAGGAATGATCTAATTTAATCAAAGAAATATCTAAATAGATCAGTTGTTGAGTATCAAAATGGTAGGTAAAATCCAAAAATTCTGTGGTAGCTTTCAAATAGGAAAGGAATTCAAAAAATCTTTCTTGAGAATCATTCCAAAAATTCAAATGTCATCAAGAAAGCATTTGTAAAAACACCAACAATTGGAAAACTCTGAATCAGTGGCAAATAATTTTTCCCACCTAGACAAAACTATTTGCATAAGTGGGGGCACATTTTGCCCCCATAGCAACCCCTCTTTCTTGCTTATAAAATTCCCCTTCAAAGAACATAAAATTGTTCTTAAGAACCATTTCCATTAATTACAGGCATGTCGTAAAGTCCTGCGAACTAAATTTACCACTATCTCTCATACTTTCCTCAAGCCATAATATACCAATTTCATGAGGAATAGAACCAAATATGTCAATATCCAAAGTTATGAAAAGTATATTAGGATGAAATAATTCAGGTTTTACCTGCCTAAGAAAGTCCGAGGAATCCTTTAAAACAGTAACTCCCTCACTTGAGAGTGTTTTCAACTTAACATCCACATATTTTGCTAGAGAGGTAGTAATGGAACCCTCAGAGGAAACAATAAGTCTTAAGGGTGGATCCACGGGGTCCTCATGGACCTTTGGAATGCCAAATACTGATGGTGTCCTGGGATATTTATTAAACAAAAAATTGTAAATGTCTAAGTCAATAGATCCTTCTAACAAATCATTTAAAAGAACATTAATTTTAGAATAAGCTATATTAACTTCATTCAAAGATGATTTGGAATATTTACTATCATTAGACAACTTATATTTAATTTTTGATTCATACAAAATGTAGTCCATAAGCACAGTTCCACCCCCTTTGTCAGGTAGTGAGAAATTTTAAGACAATATCCATGCTGGACCTTGAGACAAGCTCTTTAGGATTGGGTACCATTGCTGTCGTGGCCAGTCTGGTGCAATCAGTATCATTTTTAGCTTCTCTTGTCTGACCTTTAGGAGTACCCTGGGAAGGAGAGGCAGTGGGGGAAAAGCATATACCGTTAGATAGGACGTCCACTTTCCATGCTTGCTTGTGATAAATCCTTGTGCAAAATCTCTGCAATTGGCAGTTGTGAGGGAAGGCAAATAGATTTAAGTCTGGGCATCCCCATTTCCTTATTATCATGCTGAAGACTTGTGGATCCAGTTTCCATTAGTGGGGATCCATGATGTTTCTGCTTAGTTCATCTGCCAAAGTATTTGTTTTTCCTGGCAGGAATTGTGCTTGCAGGTTCATAGGTTCATACTAGGCTATCTGCCCTAGGGCATTTAAAAGCCTAGCCAGAGTGTGTGTGGCTTTCACCACCCCTTAGGATGAGAATACTATACCCATTAGTTTGCTGTGCCTCTGTCCAGAAGTGATACAGAGATGATTCCCGGGGTAAACCTACGATCTACCATCCACTCGTCAAGATTTCTCTTGAACAGAGTCAGTGAGGGGCTCTGCCTCACATGGACTGGGATTCTGTTCCATAGTGTAGGGAGTCTCTGAGTGATGAATCTGTCCCTCCAGCACGTCCTATTTATATCCGTGTTGAGGTTTAAGTCTCTTGCTCTCGTGGCTCTGGTGGATTTGGATTTTTTGAGGTGGAGCATGTCCATTAATTCCGGGTTGGACATGGCCTTGTATGTCAGGCACAGATCACCTCTGAGCAGCCGGTATGCGACTGAATAGAGCTGGAGTTTCTTCAGTCGGGCATCGTATGACATATGTTTGAGCCTTTATCCTTTTGGTGAGGAACTTTTGGGGTCTTTCCAACTGCTGCAGGTGTCGGGTAAGGTACATTCTGAATGGGGCGTTGTACTCAATCATTGGTCTGATAAGTGAAGAGTACAGGGGTACAATGACCTCTCCTGATCTGGATGTGAATCCCTTCATGATCAGGTGGGCAATGTAGAAGGTCTTCCTAACCACTTTGGCAATGTGAGTGTCAAAAGAGAGGTTGCTGTCAACTTGGGTCTCCAGGTCCCTGATAACTTCTTCCGTGTTTAATGGATTACCACCTATGTGGTAATTAGGGGTTACCTTGTTTTTCCCAAAGGGTATGACTATACATTTTTGGCATTTAGCTTAAGGCCATGGCTCTGGCACCAGTTATCCATTTCTATGAGACCTTTCTGGAGGATGTCTGTGTCTGATGGAGTGTCAATTATGGTGCCCAGTTTGCAGTCATCTGCAAATTTTGTCAGCCACAATCCCCTATGTTTGCCTGCACTTCAGAAAAATAAATGCCGAACAAGAGGGGGCCCAGGACTGAGCCCTGTGGGACACCGCTCGTGACCGGCTTAGAGTCTGACATGACACCAGCAACTCTAACCCTGTGTGTTCTGTCCTTGAGCCAGTTTGCAACCCATCTTGTGACATATGGGTTTACATCTAAGCTGGTGAGCTTTTCTATGATGCCCGAGTGGGGTATTGTGTCAACGCTTTTGCTAGGTCAAGGTAGGCTGTGTGAACTGCCTTACCCTCATCAATGGCCTTAGTGACTGTTTGAAAAGTCGACCAAGTTCAAGAGGCAGGATCTGCCCTTGACAAAGCCAAATTAGGTAGGATCCAGTGTCTGTAGGTCCCCAATGTCTTTATTTATGAGTTCCATTATGATCCTCTCCATAGCTTTGCAGACAAGGCTCGTCAAGCTTATGGGCGGTAATTTCAGGGTCCGTAGAAGCACCGCCTTTGTGGAGTGGGACCACAGTTGCCATACGCCATTCTTTGGGTACGTATCCTGTAGTAAGGCTAAGATTAAACAGCAGCCTTATGTGTGGGTTTAGTTCCTCATTGAGTTCGTGTAGCACACAGCCGGGGATACCGTCCGGTCCCATTGATGCTGTGTTTTTTGCTTTAGAGAGAGCAGCTCTCACCTGGGCATCTGAGATGTTTGGGAGGCTAGACTCTGTTGGGATAGATATTTCTCCTTTTGGGGGGGAGGGAGGGGAGAAATTTGCACTGAGCCTGTCTGCCAATATGTTGGCAATGTCTGTGGGTTCAGTGATTTTTTTATCATTTTGGACTAATTCTGAGCATATCTGGGTGTTTCCACCCAGGTTTCTAACATAGCTAAAGAAGGCTTTATGATTGTCTTTTGTGTCATTAGCGATTTTTCTCTCAAAGTTGGCCTTGGATGACTTTGAGTGATCGTAGTTTTTTGCTAGTATTGATCAGAGATGCCTTCCCATTTAGGGATTTTGCTATGTCATGTAGTAGCTTTCTCCTCTTGTTGTAGAGTTTGTTTATGGCTGGAGTCCACCAGACCGGGCGCTTGCCTTTGGTGGAAAGGGTCTTGATTTTATTAGGGATTGCTTGATCCATACATTCCTGGAGGTGCTCGTAGAAGGCATTTGTAAGGGTTTCAGCAGCGTGGGTTGTGGTTTCCACTGGCTCGGGGGCCTTGAAGGATACCACTCCAGTCTTAAGAAGTGTGAAGTTTGCTTTTGAGAAGTTCTTCACTGTGGTCTTTTTTGCTGGGGGTGGTGGCGGGATGTGGATCTCCAGTGAGATTAATTTATGGTCTGATCTCACCAGTGAGGGATATACTTCCGGTGTGGAGCATTTTGTCCCCATGTTTGTGATGATCAGGTCTAGTATATTTTCTCCTCTTGTGGGAATGGTGACTAGTTGTTCCATAGCATTTGAGTTTATGAACTCAAGGAACCTTTGGGCTAGGGTGTTGGGGCTTGAGTAATGTTCCCAGTCTATGTTTGGGTAGTTGAAGTCACCCAATATGATGGTGTTTGGAGAGACATTCATACTCTCCAGTGTCTTCAAGAAGGCTGTGTGGGTTTCCTGAGTTTGAGAAGGTGGTCTGTAGCATGTTACAAACTGTAGGGCAGTTTTACCTATGGTTAATTGCACCTGGATGGTCTCCGATGCTTAGTGCGTTGCCACTAACCTGGAGGTGTGGGTATCCTTTATGAATATGGATACTCCCCTCCTTTTGTGGTTCGGTCCGGATTTTGGGGCGGAACGCATGATATGAGGTATAACCTGATAGTGCTGGGGTGCTCTCAGGAGCCTTGAACCAGGTTTCAGTCACAGCACAGACATCGATGTTCTCCATACTGAGGAGGGCTTCGAGGGCGTGCATCTTGAGGTTTAGACTTCTGGCATTGAGCAGTATTACCCTTAGTTTTTCTCCATTTTTGTTTTCTAGGGCGGTAGGTTTATCATTTGAGCCTTGCCTAAAAAAGGCACTATGGGGGGTGGCAAGAGCCTTTGCCAATATCTGGAAGCCCAGGGGTGACAGGTGCAAGCCGTCCCTTGCGAAGCAGCGTGGCTTGTCAAGCATGTCATCCCAGGCAGACAGACATTGGATCCCCTTAGAATGACACCAGTAATTAAGCCAATTATTAAAGCTGATCATTTTGTCTCTGTATTGTGGCATCATTCTTGGTGACGGTAGGATAATGCTCAGGGTCAGGGTCATACCGGCCTGGGCTACATAATCTGAGAGCTCCTCTATGTCTCTTTTCATGCAGTCCAGGGAGGTACGTCTCAGGTCATTCACACCGGCATGGACAATGACTGAGTCATACTTGTACTTGCTGTGGAGTGACCTGAGTGCTTGTGTTATGTGGCGGATTCTAGTGCCTGACAGGCAGCTTACTGTGATCTTTTCCTTGTTCAGTCTGGTGAGTGGGACGTCAGTGTGTCTAACTATGGAGTCACCTATAACAAGTGTGTCTGGCATTGTGTTTAGCCTTAAGGGCTGTGACTGTTTAGCACACTGACTTTGAGAACTATGTGTTGCATGTCTTATGTCTTGAGGTGGCAGTTGCTTGGGTGTCTGCTTTGGAGGCCTCTGTAGTTTTGGTAGATTTTTGATCAGTGCCTCCGAGTATGTCTTTGTGTGTTTATGTGTTTGTTTTGCAGTTGTGATAGTTCTATGTGAAACTTGAAAAGCCAATGCTGTGTCCCATAAGGTCATTGCTTGTCTGCAGAGGGGGTAGGAATGTGTACCTCCCTGCTTGTTTATGTACCACATGACCGTAGTGTTGTCTGTCTTTATCAGTAACTGTCCTGGATGAAGCAGGTCCTTGAAAGCTGTCAGGGCATTTTGAACCGCTAGCATCTCTTTTTGATTGATGTGAAGATGCATCTGGTTTGCAGGCCATGTGTCCTGAATACATTTTCCTGCCATATGGGCCCCCCAGGCATAGTGTGATGCATCCGTTGTCAGTGTCTGTCTGGCTGTGGGTAATCTGAATCGCAGACCCTTGTTGTGGTGACAGGCTTTTGCCCACCATCGAAACTCCTGTTGCAGGCAGGGAATGAGTGCAATTACTGTCTCCAGGCTGTGGCAATGCTGAGTCCAAACACTTTTTAAATACCATTGTAGTTTCCTCATATGCAGTCTGGCATATGGAATTAGTAGAATGCAGGATGCCATGAAACCCAAGGCCTGCAGGATTTTCCTTGCAGATAAGTGGGTTTTTGTTGCCAATTTTTTGTAGTAAGTAGTCAGTTGCTTTTGTTTGTCTGGCATGAGATAAGTCATCTGGGTAGTTGTATTTAAGCTTGCACCCAGGAATATTATCTCTTGAGAGGGCACTAGTTTTGATTTTTTTTCGTTTACCGTGTACCCTAGGCCAATTAGTAATCTTTTTACAAACACCAGATGCTTTAGAAGAATGTCTTTGTTCTCTGCTTGAATTAGGCAGTCGTCCAAGTAGGGATATATCTGAATTCCTTTTTGTCTGCAAAACGCAATTACTGGTGCCAGGCATTTTGTGAAGACCCTGGGCGCAGTAAATAAGCCAAAAGGCAGTGCAGAGAATTGGTAATGAATTGAGCCAGCTATGAATCCGAGGTATCAAGATTGTCTGATTGGTACATGCAGGTATGCCTCTTTTAGGTCCAAAGTTAGAAGCCAAACCTTCTTGCCCAGCATGGGCAGTAGCTGCTGTAGAGTCAACAAATTGAATTTTGGAACTTCCAGAAACGTATTTAGTATAGATAGAACAAAACCTGGAGACCAATACTGGACCTTTCTGGGTACTAGGAAAAGTCTGGAGTAAAATCCTTGCCCATGCTCTTGTTGTGGTACTTGCTGAATGGCCCTCATGTCCATAAGGGCTGTAATTTGTTTTTGTGCCTCTGCCCATTGATTGTGTGGCAGGTCTGGCATACCTTTTGACCTTGGTAGTGTGTGAAAATGGAACCTGTAGCCTTGGGACACTATGTTCAGGATCCATTTGTCTTGGGTAACCATTTGCCAATTTGATGAAAAAAGTGCTAGTTTTCCCCCGAAGGGGGCTGCTAAAAGAAAAGTGCTTGGATCTGGTAGAGGAAAGTCATTGGAGCTGTTTCGTTGTGATTTGTCTTCTCCGCTTTTGGAGGTAGGAGCACCCCATTGTTTAGGCCTGTATGAGCCTTGGGGCCGAGATCTGCCTCTGGGACGCCTGTATCTGCCTCTTTGTGGTCAGTTTGACACTGGAAAGGACCAAATTTTAGAGGGCCAGTTCCTGCTAAACCTGGGTGACTGTACCTGTAAGAAATCCTTGACTGCCTGCATGGATTTTGCTTTATCCTCCATTTTTTTTCAACACCTCTTCTGCTTTAGTACCAAAGTATCATGCTGTAATGGTGCATCTAATAATTTTGCTTTAACATGATCAGGCAGATTCTGTTCCTTTAACCAAGCATGCCTCCTAATAACAGTACCTGTAACAGCGGCACTGCAAGAGGCCTCCAGTGAATCATAACCACATTGCAAAGTATGCTTTCCCACTTGTTCAGCTGCATACAATAAATCCTGCAATTCCTTGTTCTCTGAACATTCAGTATTTGTCAACATTTTCTGTTTAAGTAGTGACATTAAATATTGCTGATATTTAAGCATATGAAACTGACAATTTAAAGCCCTTACAGCCAGGGTAGCAGAAGTGTAGACTTTTCCCCCATCTGTCTAGAGCCCTAGAATCCATATCAGAGGGGACAGGTTTTTTTGCAGTGGAAGCTTTAACCCCTTTGGGACCCTGAGATATAGTTTCTGGGTCAGCAGCAGGGTTTTTATATAGGAATTTATGAGAATCCGGGACCCTGTAGTATCTGTCTGGCTTAGCAGGTGCAGGGGGTAAATCAGGGGACAGGCCGGACTCTGAAAATACATCATCTACAATGTCCAGAACAGGTGGAATAGCAAGGGGTCTGTGCTGAGGAAGTAGCAGAAAGTCTCTGAGCCTTTTCTTCGATTCAGAATAATCTTGGCTCTCCCAGTGGAAATGCTCCCTCATGGTATGCAGGGTTTCCCCAAAAGAATGATCCTTAGGAGGAGAGGCTGAAGGAATGGATTCTTCAGCATCAGAATCCTAATAGGGAAGCATGGAGTAATCCTGTTCAGAAGAAGAATCAGAGGAAATAGAAACCTGATCAGAAGAATCATACTCTGTCTCTTGCCTAGGCCTCTTATCAGGAGGGGGATGGGAGCCCCTGATCAAACTAATTAGGTCTTCGGCCATTCTGAGCATCTGTTTTTTAGGCATGGAAGTCTGCTTTAGTCTCTGAAGCTGAAGATGGCTTAATATATAGTTGTGTAGGTCTGAAGACACCCTCAGAAGCAGATGCCTGCTCAGCAGCTCCGGACCCATCTGAGGGAAAGATTTCCAAGTGTCCAATACCTTGAGTTTCCAGAGGCCCAGTCGGCTCCACGTGGGAGTCGGAAGTGGCCTGTGGCTCTGAGGTAACGGGCGCCAGGGGCTGCGAAAGTGCCTCACTGAGAACCGGCGAGTGGCCTAGCAGAGGCTTCGTCTTCGGTTTTGGACCTCGGGTGCCTATCCTTTTCCTTGTCTTTGCATTTATTGTAAACTCCAGTTGTTGGCCAGTCCGACGTCATTACATAATTAAATCTTCGGCCAAAGTAATGAAATGCAAAATAGAACCAGCACTTGATAGTTGGTTGGTTAAATCTAGCACAAAACCGACAGCTAGCAAAAGTTGTGATCAGGGCCTAGGCAAGGTATACAGTAAGAGTGAAAATCCTTATGAGGTATTTGCTTCCCACAAGAAATACAATTGTTAACTTTTTCTGACATCGGTCTGGAGCAAGAAAAAAGTTTGCCCAATGGGGTACTTAGCTTTAATGAAGACTTCGGTTCTGAAATTCGGATTTGAAAATCTCAGGAGTCGGCCAACCGGCACTTGCGAACTGCTTTTGCTTCAGGCACCGCGCGGCAAGAAAGACTGAAGAAAATGGCGTCGGCTGCATCTTTTATACCCCTGGCGCACTGACATCAGGGAACAGGCGTCAGCAACCGACGCCGGACCTAGACTTTGGAATTCTGTCCGACTGAGGCTAGCCTGCCAGCAGGATAACCCAAGAGTAATGACTGCAACAGTGAAACACGATGAACATCCTTGTCCCTTTTCCTCTTCTGGTACCAGTTGAATAGCCCCCATGCTTAAGAGGGAAAGTACTTTTTTTTTTTTTGAGCCTCTGCCCACTGATTTGGGGGCAGGTCTGGCCACCCATTTGGTGTTGGCAACGTGTGGAAATTAAATCTGTATCCCTGGGACACTATTTAAAACCCATTTGTCCTGGGTTATGAGTTCCCAGTTCTTTGCATGAAGAGTAATCTTTCCCCCCAAAGGGGCGGTCAAAAGATAAGTGCTTGGGAATTTTAAAAGGAAGTCATTGAGACTGTTTACCATAGGGGGTGTCTTATTTCCAGATTTGGAAGTGGAGGCCCCCCACTGCTTAGTTCTGGGAGTCCCCTAGGACTGAAACCTGGGGTTTTTGCTGTGTCTGGCTTTGGCTTGAGAGGACCTGGAAGGGACTGGAAAGGACCAATTTTTAGTAGGCCAGTGCCTACTAAATCTCGGAGGTTGCACTTGTAAAAAATCTTTAACAGTTTGCATAGATTTAGTTTTATCTTCCATCTTTTTAAGAACTTCTTCAGCCTTGTTGCCGAACAGGCGGTCCTCATTTAAGGAGCATCCAACAATTTAGCCTTAACATGATCAGGCAAAGATTGCTCCTTAAGTCAAGCATGTCTTCTAAGCACAGACCCAGTAACAACAGCCCTGCAAGAGGCCTCTAAAGAATCAAAACCACATTGCAAAGTATGTTTTCCAACTTGTTCAACAGAATGCAGTAAGTCCTGTAAATCCTTATTTTCCACACAGTCAGGAATTAACATCATTTTCTGTTTAAGCAGTCCAATAATATGTTGTTGATATTTTAACATATGAAATTGGCAGTTTAAAGCTCTGATTGCCAAGGTTGCAAAAGTATAAACCTTTTTACCCCATCTATCCAGCGCACTGGAGTCTCTATCAGAAGGGGTAGGATTTTTAGCAGTAGCAGCCTTAATGCCCTTGGGCCCCTGAGAAATAGTCTCTGGATTTGCAACAGGATTTTTGAAAAGGAATTTGTGGGACTCAGGAACGCTCTAGTATCTGTCAGGTTTACTAGGAGCCGGAGGCAGGGAATCAGGGGCCAAACTGGATTCCGAGAACACATCAACAATGTCTAGTACAGGAGATATAGCCAAAGGCCTATGCTGAGGTAGAAGGAGGAAATCCCAAAGCCTCTTTTTTGAATCAGAAAATTCCTGGCTTTCCCAGTGGAAATGCTCCCTTAAAGTATGTAATGTTTCCCCAAAAGAAAAATCCTCAGGAGGTGAAGCAGAGGGAATAGAATCCTCTGCATCAGAGTCCTCATAAGTAGGTATGGACAAATCCAGGTCATCAAAAGAGTCAGAACAAACAGAATCCTGATCAGAAGATTCATAATCAAGCTCAGCCCTAGGTCGCTTGGGGAGGGGGGGGGGGTTGACTACCCCTGATTACAGTTATTAGATCTTCAGCCATTTTTGATAATTTGTTTTTTAGGCATAGGGGCCTGAGCATGTGGCCTGGGCGTCGGTTTTTTAGACATGGATCGAGATTTAGGCCTTAGTAATGAATGGAGGTGTCGATTTAATATGCAAATCTGTAGGCCTGAATACACCCTCAGAAGCCGATGCCTGCACAGCGGCTCTGGACCCATCCGAGGAAGAGACATCCGCAGGTTCCACAGTTGAAGTATCTCATGGCATACCGGACTCCAAATGGGTCACAGTAGAGGCCTGCGAATCAGAAGTAGCGGGTATCAGGGGCTGCGAAAGCGCCTCACTGAGTACCGGTGAAATGGCGACTGGCTTAGGAGAAGAGTCGTCGGCAGTTTTGGACCTCGACGGCCTGTCTCTGTCTATCTCTGCATTTTTCGGAATCCTGGTAGTCAGATGGCTAACAGACGACATTTCTGGATAATTAAACAGAGAACCGAAATATTTCGAGGCAAAAATAAACAGTCAATGGACAGTGCGCTGATTAAATAAAGTACAAAACCGACAGCAAGGTATGCCGTGGTGAGGGCCTAGGCAAGGGATACAGTACGAATGAAAATCTTTATGAGGTATTAGCTTTGCACAAGTAATGCAATTATTAACTTTTACTGACATCGGTAAGGAGCAAGAAAAAGTTTCCCCAATGGGGCACTTAGCTTTAAGTTGAAGACTTTGGTTCTGAAACTCGAAAGCGAAAATTTCAGGAGTCGGACGACTGGCACTAGCGAACTGCTTCTGCTTCGGGCACCGCAAGGCAAGAAAGACTGTTGTAATGACGTCGGTTGCATGTTTTATAACCCTGACGACCTGACGTCATGGAAGAAGGGACAGCAACCGACGCAGGACCCAAGGCTTTGTTAATCAGGCCAACTGAGGGCAACCTGCAGACAGATTACCCAAATGTAATGACTGCAACAGTGTAACACGAAGAACATCCCTGTAATATCTATCAGGTTTTCTGGGAGCAGGAGGTAGAGAGTCAGGAACCAAGCTAGCTTCTGAAAAGGCATCATCAACAATGTCTAGCACAGGAGGGATAGCTAAAGGCCTGTGTTGGGGCAGGAGTAAGAAATTCCTAAGCCTCTTTTTAGAATCAGAGTAATCTTGGCTTTCCCAGCAAAAGTGCTCCCTTAGAGTATGCAGGGTTTCACCAAAAAGAGAAATCCTCTTGGGGGGCAGAAGGAATAGAGTCCTCTGCATCAGAATCCTCACAGGTAGATAAGGGTAAATCCTGGTCATCAGAGGAATCAGAAATTTCAGAATCCTGGTCAGAAGTATCATAAGTAAATTCAGTCCCAGGTCTCTCAGAGAGGGAAGGTTAGCTTCCCCTGATTAAAGTAATAAGGTCTTCAGCCATTCTTATCATTTGTTTTCTAGGCACAGGGGCCTGACCATGTGGTCTGGACTTTGATTTTCTAGGCATGGTTCGAGTTTTAGGCCTTGAAGAAGAAGATGGCGTCAGTTTAATATGCAAGTCAGTAGGCCTGGATACACCCTCAGAAGACGGTGCCTGCACAGCGGCTCCGGACCCATCCAAGGTAGAGACATCCACAGGTTCCAGAGTTGAAGCATCTCGCGGCATACTGTGCTCCGAATAGGTCTCAGTAGAGGCCTGCGAATCTGAAGTAGCAGGTATCAGGAGCTGCGAAAGCGCCTCACTGAGTACTGGCTACTGGCTTAGGAGAAGCGTCGGCGGCAGCTTTGGACCTAGGCGGCCTCTGTCTTTATCTTTGCGTTTTTTCAGAATGTCGGCGAAGTTGGCAGATTAATTGTTTGGTTAAAAGCCACACTGGAAACTACCTTAGGCATAAAGGTAGGATTTGTCCTCAGAGACACCCTGTCTGGGTAAAATATGATAAAAGGCTCCACAGCCATGAGGGCCTGTAGCTCTGAGACTCTTCTTGCTGAAGTAATTGCTAGTAGCAGAGCTGTCTTCCATGACAAGAACTTTATATCAGCAGTAGCAACTGGTTCAAATGGAGGCAGGGTGAGCTTTTCAAACACATAATTGAGGTCCCATGCAGGTAATGGTGATCTTCTAGGAGGCCTTAAATTTTTGGCTCCTCTAAGATACTGCTTTAGTAAAGGATGAGAAAAGATTGGTGGCTCTGTATTGTAATGAGCCGAAATGGCAGAGGCATGGATTTTGATTGATGAAAAAGATAGGCCTTTGTCAAGCATCTCAGTTAAGTATTGCAATATCTGTGGAATATGCACTTCTGCTGTATCAGTACCTTGTGCTTGATTCCAAGCACAAAATCTCTTCCATTTGTCCACGTAAGATTTTCTAGTACTAGGCCTTCTAGCTTCCAAAATGACATTCATCACAGCTTTACTGAGAGGTGTTGTCTGTATGATTACAGGATTAACCATGCCGCCAGGTTCAGAGTCTGTAGTTGATTGTGCATGATCTGATTGTTTTGCTGGGACAGTAGTTGTGGTTTTTGAGGCAAGGTCCAAGCTGGGTATTGAGACAAGTTCCTTAGGATTGGGTACCAGTATTGGCGGGGCCAGTCCGGGGCAATTAATATCATCTTTGGCTTCTCTTGTCTGACTTTTAGGAGGACCTTGGGTAGAAGAGACAAAGGAGGAAAAGCATAAACTGACAGTTTTTCCAACTGAAGGATAGGGCGTCCACTTTCCATGCTTGTCTGTGATAAGTCCTTGTGCAGAAGCTTTTCATTTGATAATTTTGAGGAGAGGCAAATAGGTCTATGTCTGGGCTCCCCCATTTCTTTGCTATCATGCTGAAGACTTGTGGATTTAGTTTCCACTCGTGAGGATCCATAAGGTTTAAATTGTCTGCCAGAGTGTTTTGTTTTCCTGGCAGAAATTGACCTTGAAGATTTATTTGGTAGGTCAAAGCTGTGCCCCACAGTGCCATGGCTCACACACTGGCATTTCCCCTTTCTAGATGACATGTAAACCAACCACCACCAAAAAATAAGAAAAACCCCAATGGGGCACTTATCTGCAAACAACTCGGTGACCAGCAGACAAAAGAGTGTTCAGGTGAATGGAGATGGCGTTCAGACTGGCTGCAAAGAAGTTCTAAGGATGGTATGTCTGTACATCACCTTTACACCCTACGCCATGTGCAGGGAGCATAAGTGTGCTGTACGATATCCCTATTACAACCTAACACTTTGGTGTACTGAACAGACATCGGACTGCCCTAGGCAGGGGATCCCTTCTGTACGGAACACTGCAGCAATGATATAAAATGACATCTTGAGTTCTCCATTCAGGGAATCTAGAGTGATGGCACTGATCTACCGTAGGCCATGACAGAGTTGTAGTACTGAGTAAACAATACCATCCTTCCTGGAAAAGTGTGTGTGCGTGTGTGTGTGTGTGTGTGTGTGTGCGCGTGCGTGTGCGTGCGTGCGTGTGTGTGCGTGCGTGTGTAAGTAAACTCTATTAGCTTATTCAAAGCACAGTTAATGCAGGGAAGGGAGCACCACAAGGCAGTGAATGAATCGTCAAGGAGTGGGAAAAAGGTCAGAGAAGCCCAAACTTTGATCACTGTATGTTCAGTATAAAGCACTTTCTTGTATCTTGACAGTGTAGGCCCATAGCTCAGAGCAGCTGTATATTTTCTGCACACACTTCAGGCCAAGGCCAAGCTTGATTTAGTGAGTCATCTGTGTGCATACATTACATTTCATTCTGCTTGGTAACATGGTATGAATCATGTAAGTAGGATGATTCCAAGGACCATAGCCCATCTACCTTCACAAGGACTGCCACAGTTTAACCTACAAAATTATTTTCCAAACTAGGGTCAGTTTTAACCCAAAAAGAACTGTATAAACAATTTGTTCACTGTAACTAAATTTTAAAATCAGCTTGTAGGTTTAACAGCTAGGTTTGGAAACTGAACACATTTATTCTAAATATTTTAATGAAAGCCCCTAAAGGCCATCTGGACAGCAGCCCAAGTTATATTTACATTTGTTACATATTCTTCTGAAAAAAAAAACTGCAAGAGTTCAACAAGGGAAACATTGATAAATTAATCTGGCTATCCAGTGAGAAGTTAAGATGGTTTAGAACTGACAGGGCAAAGTGAATGACATCAATTAAGTCTAACTTGTTTAACATGCCATAGAATATGATCTAGAATAATTTCAACAATCTAAAAATTTAGTAGTACCAATAAGGCTGGTACAAGGTTAAGGTACTTACCTCACAGTCACAATGTAGAGTTTGATTTTCACCTTTGAAAGAGAAAAATTGGCTATGCTTAAAATGGCCCACAAGGGAAGTAAGCCTAGTACTCCCCTATGAACCAATAACAAAAACTTAAGGTCTTCTCAGGCTTTAGAAGCAGGCACTACATGAGAGCCAAATGAAGATCAAGAACTCATTATGCACTACTTTAATGACTCTGAGAAAAAGGTGGATAAGAGTTAAAGAAAATCCTCAGAAATGCATTCAATTGCTGAAACTGGTTCACATGTGAAAATAATGTCTGGAACCAGCAAAAGGTAAGTAAAACCTGAAACAGCTATAGCAGTGAGTGTGTTAAATGCTAACAGGAAAAAGATGGATAGCATTAACATGAAAAATAGGGAAGACCGTGTCAGCAGGAGATGAAACAGGGCAGTGTAGCAAATAACAGTATGAGGCTATGTTATGGATAGAATAAGGCCAGCCCAGATATGAAAAATATGTGAAAAAGTAGACAAGACTCTGCTAGAAGGCTTCAATGGCAGAGACTGTCCAACTACACTACCTCTGAAACACAATGAGAACTACACTAATGCAGTCTACATTAACACCAGTATGGCTTCAGTCAATTAAAATTGATAACTTAGTCAACTTTCAATTCAAGTTGTAGCTCCTTGATTTGGTGTTCTAGCAAAGAAGCATAAGTAGACCAACAGGTATTCTAGCAGTCTACTAAGCAAGCAATTTTCTTTCTGTATTTTTTAAGGTAAGATACTTAAGTATCAAATATCTAAATTATTCATCTTTGAATGAGCCCCAAAGTTTGACTGCAATGACACTGATTTTTCCAACAGTTATCAGTAACCAAGAGATCATCTTATAGGTTAAGGATCAAGGTCCAGTTTCAAGCTTACTTAGAAGATTCTTAGTTCAACTGGGCAATCAGAAACCAATGAGGAAGTAGATCTACCAGGAAAGAAGCAAGCAATTCTATTCTAAACCATAACTCTGTCCCTAAATGAGGAAAAAAGAAAATTAGTTTTCATCATGTAAAAGTACAAAGGGATGCAACATATTTTCTACTTTCGTCAAATCAAGTATGGTCTTAGAAATGTCAGGGTGAGAAAAAGAAGTTATGTCTTACCATAACATTCCATCTGTATTGTTGATCCTCGTTCAGTCATTACGCCTGGGTTATCAATTCCAACCTCGGAACTGAGCCGGCCATCTTCCATGTTCGCGACAGCCACAAACTCTCGAGCTAAACTGTTACCCACAATTCCCCTCTCCCTGTTACCTCAAATTGAGTTTGCAATTCAAAGAAGTAGAGGCTACCCAAAATGACATCCATCATAGCTTTACTGAGAGGTGTTGTTTGTATAACTACATGATCAGCCATGCTGCCAGGTTCAGTGTCTGGAGTTGATTGTGCAGGATCTGATTGTTTTGCTGGGACAGTAGTTGAGGTTCTTTGGGGTAAGGTCCAAGCTGGGTATTGAGACAAGTTCCTTAGGATTGGGTACCAGTATTGGCGGGGCCGGTCGGGGGCAATTAGTATCATCTTTGGTTTCTCTTGGCTGACTTTTAGGAGGACCTTGGGAAGAAGAGGCAGTGGAGGAAAGGCATAAACTGATTTCCAACTGAAGGATAGGGTATCCACTTTCCATGCTTGTCTGTGATAAGTCCTTGTGCAGAATCGTTTCAATTGATGGATCTATTTGCCTCCCCTCAGAATTATGTCTGGGCTCCCAAATTTCTTTGTTATCATGCTGAAGACTTGTGGATCTAGTTTCCACTCGTGAGGATTCATAAGGTTTCTGCTTAAATCGTCTGCCAGAGTATTTTGCTTTCCTGGCAGGAATTGAGCTTGAAGATGTATTTGGCAAGTCAAAGCTGTGTCCCACAGTGCCATGGCTAATCTACAAAGGGGGTATGAGTGCGTGCCCCCCTGCTTGTTTATATACCACATAACCGTGGTGTTGTCCTGGATGAAGTAAGTCCTTGAAGGCTGTCAGGGCATTTTAAATAGCTAGCATCTCTTTCTGGTTGATATGTAGATGCATTTGTTTTGGGGTTCATATGCCCTGAATGCATCTTCCCGCCATGTGGGTCCCCCAGGCATAATCTGATGTGTCTGTTTAGGTTTGGCTGGCAGGGGGTGGAGTGAAGGCCGTCCCATGTTTTGGTGACATGCCTTTTCCCACCATAGAAACTCCTGTTGTAGGCAGGGAATGAGAGGAATCATTGTTTCCAGACTGTGACAATGCTGACTCCATAAACTTTTTAGGTACCACTGAAGTTTCCTCATATGCAATCTTGCATATGGAATCAGTAGGATGCAGGATGCCATGAAGCCCAAAGCCTGCAGAATTTGTCTTGCAGATAAATGGGTTTTTGTTGCCATCAGTTTGAAGTAGTCAGTTGCCTTTGTTTGTCTGGCATGAGGTAAGCCATCTGGGTAGTTGTATTCAAGCTTGCACCCAGGAATGTTATCTTTTGAGAGGGTACCAGTTGTGATTTATTTTCGTTTATTGTGTACCCTAGGCATATCAGAAGCCTTTTCACAAACGCCAGGTGTTGAAGAAGAATGTCCTTGTTCTCTGCTTGAATGAGACAGTCGTCCAAGTAAGGATATATTTGAATACTTCTTTGACTGCAAAATGCAATTACTGGTGCCAGGCACTTTGTAAAGACCCTGGGCGCAGTAGATAAGCCAAAGGGCAGTGCAGAGAATTGGTAATGCATTAAACCAGCCTTGAATCTGAGGTATCTTCTGCACGATTGTCTTATTGGGACATGCAGGTATGCCTCTTTTAGGTCTAATGTCACCAGCCAAGCATTCTTGCCCAGCATGGACAGAAGCTGCTGCAAAGTCAGCATTTTGAATTTTGGAATGTCCAGGTATGTGTTCAAAATTGATAAATCCAGTACTGGCCACCAGGCCTTGTCCTTTCTGGGTACCAAGAACAGTTGAGTAAAAACCTTGTCCTTTTTCCTGTTCTGGTACTGGCTGAATGGCCCCCATATCCATGAGGGACGTAACCTGTTTCTGTGCTTTTGCCCAAGGATTTTTTGGCAGATCTGGCCAACCGTTTGCCATTGGCAGAGTACGGAAATGGAATCTGTATCCCTGTGATACTATGTTTAGCACCCACTTGTCCTGGGTTACTAACTGCCAATTTTGAGCAAAAAGTGCTAATTTTCCCCCTAAGTGTGCTGCCAAAAGATAAGTGCTTGGTGAAGGCAGAGGGAAGTCATTGGGACTGTTTTCTGTAGGTTTGCACTTTATCGCCTCCAGATTTGGAGGTAGATGCACCCCATTGCTTTGACCTGTATGAATCCTGTGCCTGGTATCTGGAACCCTTAGGGCATCTGGATTTGCCACTTTGAGCTCTGTCTGACACAGGAAAGGACCAATTTTTTGTTGGCCAGCGTCTACTGAATATTGGTGGCTGCACTTGTAAGAAGTCTTTTACAGTTTGCATAGACTTAGCTTTGCCTTCCATTTTCTTTAAAACCTCTTCTGCCTTAATACCAAACAGAGTATCATGCTGTAAAGGTGCATCTAGTAACTTAGCTTCAACATGATCAGGCAAATTATATTCCTTTAACCAGGCATGCCTCCTAATCACAGGTCCAGTAACTGCGGCCCTGCAGGAGGCCTCTAAAGAATCAAAACCACATTGCAAAGTATGCTTTCCAACCTGTTCAGCTGCATGCAATAATTCCTGCAATTCTTTATTTTCTGCACATTCAGAAATCAACATCATTTTCTGTTTCAGCAATCCCATAACATGTTGTTGATACTTGAGCATATGAAACTGGCAGTTTAAGGCCCTAATTGCCAAGGTTGCAGATGTATAAACTTTTTTTCCCCATCTAACCAGTGTCCTTGACTCTGTCAGAGGGGGTAGGATTTTTTGTTGTTGAGGCCTTAACTCCCTTTGGACCTTGTGAAATAGTTTCAAGATCAGCAGTAGGGTTTCTAAATAAAAATTTGTGCGAGCCAGGGACCCTGTAATATCGGCCAGGCTTGCTGGGAGCCAGAGGTAAGGAGTCAGGGGTCAAGCTCGACTCCGAAAACACATCATCCACAATGTCTAAAACAGGGGGTATGGCTAAAGGCCTGTGCTGAGGGAGAAGGAAATCCCTGAGCCTTTTTTTTGATTCTGAGAAATCTTGACTCTTCCAGTGAAAATGTTTCCTTAAAGTATGTAAGGTTTCTCCAAATGAATAATCCTCAGGTGGTGATGCAGATGGTATAGACTTCCTCTGCATCAGAATCCTCATAGGGAGGTATAGATAATTCCTGATCAGAAGAGGAATCAGAAGAAATAGAAACCTGATCTGAAGATTCATAATCAGTGACTTGCCTAGGCCTCTTATCTGGAGGGGGATGGGAACCCCTGATCAAGGTAATAAGGTCTTCAGCCATTTTGATCATCTGTTTTGTAGGCATAGAGGCCTGTGCATGTGGCTCATGCATCGTTTTTTTAGTTTTAGAAGTTGCTTTTGTCTTTGGTTTTGCGGCTGTTGTCGGTTTGATATAAAAATGTCGAGGCCTGAATACACCCTCAGAAGCTTGTGCCCGCTCAGCGGCTCCGGACCCATCCAAGGGAGATACATCCATGGGTCCAATACTGAGTATCTCGGGGCATGCCGGACTCCACATGGGTGTCGGTAGGGGCCTGCGACTCGAAAGTAGCGGGTATCAGAGGCTGTGAAAGCGCCTCACTGAGTACAGGCGAACCGGCGACTGGCTTAGGAGAAGCTTCGTCTTCGATTTTGGACCTCGACTGTCTCTCTCTGTCCTTTTATTTGCGTTTTTTTGCCAAATTTGCCGGTAGTCGGATTGCTATCCTATGACATTTCTGGGTAGTTAAATCCGTTTCCAAAATACTTTGAGGCAAAACTATACTGATGCTTAATAGTGCATTGTTTAAATCTAGCACAAAACCGACAGCCAGGCACGTTGCGATCAGGCAAGGAATACAGTATAAATGGAAATCCTTATGAGGTATTTGCTTCCCACAAGTAATACAATTATTAACTTTTTCTGACATCGGTATGGAGCAAGAAAAAGTTTCCCCAATGGGATACTTAGCTTTAGTGAAGACTTCGGTTCTGAAACTCAAACTCGAATATTTCCGGAGTCGGCCGACCGGCACTTGCTAAATGCTTCTGCTTTGGGCACCGCGCGGCAAGAAAGACTAAAGAAAATGGCGGCTGCTTGTTTTATACCCCTGACGACCTGAAATCATGGAAGAGGAGACAGCAACCGACGCAGGACCCAAGACTTTGGAATTCAGGCCGACTGAGGGCAACCTGCCAGCAGATTACCCCAAATGTAATGACTGCAACAACACGAAGAACATCGTTATGGTAAGACATAACTTCTTTATCTGATATTGTTAATCCTCGTTCATTCCTTACACCTGGGACAGAGTCCCCAGCTACCTTTACTCCTGGGAGGCTCTCATGGAAGGACATTCCCGAGCACCACTGAACCAAAGGATGCTCTTCCTCTGGAGGCCAAATCCAACTTGTAATGGCTTATGAAGGTATGGGGTCTAGCCCAAGTTGCAGCTGCACAAATGTCAGGTAAAGAAGCTCTAGCATGAAAGGCAGCAGAAGTTACGACCGACCTAGTGGAATGAGCCCTAACAGCTGTAGTCAGAGGGATATCGTGAGCTTTGTAAATAAATGTTACACAGTCTTTTAACCATTTAGCCAATGTGACCTTAGAAACATCACATCCAAGTCTAGGACCAGAATAGGCCAGGAATAGCTTATCTGATTTGCGAGAAGTCTTCATTCTGTCCAGATAGAAATGAATTTGCCTGTGAATGTCAAGGGTATGTAGACAATACTCTCCTCTGTTAGAATGATTGGGAAAGAAAACTGGCAATTCAATGGATTGGTTAATGGACATTTCAGAGATCACGTTTGGCAGGAAGGAAAGATTAGTTCTCCATGACACTCTATGAAGGATTAAGTAAGGCTGTTTGATGCATAGAGCTTGAAGTTCAGAGATATGTCTGGCAGAAGTAATGGCGACCAAGAACAAAGTTTTCCAAGAAAAAAACGAGGTCGCATGAAAAAGCTGGTTCAAAATGAGCCGTAGTCAACGCTTGCAGGATTAAAGACAGATCCCGTGGCTGGCTAGGTTCTCTAAAAGGGGGGGGGGGGGGGTTCAAATGATTTACACCGTTTAGAAAAGTCTTGCATAATGTGTGTGACATAAGAGTCATGGACACCATTGTGAAAATTAGACATCGCTGCCAAATGAATTTGAACGGTAGAAGCAGATAGGCCAGATTGGAATAAACTGGATAGGTACTCCAGTACTATCGGCACTGGCGCTGAAAAAGGGTCCATCTCTTTTCACTTCAGCCAAATGGCAAATCGTTTCCACTTGCTGAGATAAGTAATTCTGGTGGAAGACTTATGAGATGCAATAAGAATGTCACATACTGGGGAAGAAAGATCAGTCTGCCTGGCAACCACTGGAAGTGGAGGAGCCAAGCTGTGAGCTTCAGGCTGTTCAGGTTGGGGTGAATCAGGTTCTGCAGATGGGAGATCAAATCCGGAGTTGGATCGAGAATCCATGGTTGATCTAGCAGGTGAGGCCATAAGAAGGAGAACCAAATTTGCCGAGGCCAATATGGCGCAATGAGGAATATCTTGCTCTTCAACCGGTGGGCTTTCTTCAGGAACTGGGGAATGAGGGGGAAAGGCATAAAGCAGACCCGAGGGCCAATCGTGGACTACAGCGTCCCTGGGTGACTGTCCCCGAGGGGGAATCAAGGCGAAGTAATTGCTGCACTTGTAGTTGGTTGGGAATGCAAAAAGGTCGCAGCAAGGGAAACCCCACCGGTTTAAAATCTCCACCATTATAAGAGGATTCAGAGACCACTCGTGTGGTTGAAGAATGCACCTGCTCAATCTGTCTGCTATCCTGTTGGAAATCCCGGGAATGTGCGTTGCTAAAAGAAAGCAGTTGGTAGCAATCACCCATTGCCATATCCTCATGGCCTCATGACAAAGTGGGTAGGATTTGGTTCGGTCTTGTTTGCTGATGTACCAGACTACAGCCATGTTGTCCGATTGAATTGCAATAGTCCCTGACGGAAGGAGGGGATGAAATGCATGCAACTCTAGAAGCACCGCCCTCAGTTCTAGGACAATTATATGCAAATGAGCCTCTAGATCTGACCACGTGCCTTGGACTGTCTTCCACTGAAAAAGCCCCCCCCACCCCATCAGGGAGGCGTCCGTGGTCACTGTGGCTTTGGGCTGTTGAGGTGTGAAGGGGCGAGACGATTGTGACGGGTTCTGCGACATCCACCAAATCATGTCTTGTTTGCATCTCTGAGTCACCCGAATCTGTGATGAGAGAGGAAACTGAAAAGAGTACCACTAGGTGAGTAGTAACCATTGTAAAAGCCTCATGTGAAAATTCGCAAGGGGGACAATGGTGATGGAAGCTGCCATGGAACCCAACAGCTGGAGAACAGAATGTGCTCTCGATCTTTCCCTTAAGAGGATGGGTATGAGTTGTTGTTTTATCCTTAAGATTCTGTGCTCTGGAATCGATGTCATGCAGTTCTTTGTATCCAACAGGACCCCAATGAATTTGATGGATTCAGATGGGGATAGGTTGGATTTTTTGCCAGTTTATAGTTATACCTAACCTTTCTGTGATGTGAAGAGAGTATGCCAAGGCTTTTTCCAATAGATGTCTGGTGGGGGCGATGATGAGCCAGTCGTCTAGGTATGGAAACACCCGAAATCCTTGCAGTCACAGGTGAGCTGTGACAACTGCCATGCACTTGGTGAACACTCTGGGTGCTGTAGAGAGTCCAAAGGGTGGTACTCGGAAAGTACAGTTGGGTACACTTACCATAAATGTAGATGTTCGAGTGCATTCAGTGTTGCAGTCATTACATTTGGGGTAATCTGCTGGCAGGTTGCCCTCAGTCGGCCTGATTAACAAAGTCTTGGGTCCTGTGTCGGTTGCTGTCCCTTCTTCCATGACGTCAGGTCGTCGGGGGTATAAAACAAGCAGCCAATACCATTACATCAGTTTTTTGTCAGGTGCCCCCCTAATGGGGAGCAAATAAACAAAAAACACAGAGGTATACCTCCAACAAAAAGCAAATACACCAAAAAGGCTTTTAAGCATAGTAAAGCTAAGTAGAGGTATAGACAGAAAAAGTTAGGGGGCTGGAGGGAGGGTAACCAGGAATGCAACTGTGAATACACTCTAACATCTACATTTATGGTAAGTGTAAACAACTGTACTATGTTCTTCGTGTTTCACTGTTGCAGTCATTACATTTGGGTAGATTCACAAAGCTAAGGTTGGGAGGAGGAGTTTATACAGTATTAGGGCCAGCTATAAGGCTCTGCAAGAAAGCAGTGGCAAAGCCAGCTCTGGATTTAGAGAAAATTGGTAAATGATAATGCTTGGTGAAAGTATATACAGAGCTCCAGGTAGCAGCTTCTAGGATGTCCCTAGTAGGAACACCTTTGAGAAAGGCTGCAGAAGTAGATGCAGCCCTGGTGGAGTGAGATCTGACCCCCTTGGGGATAGGTTTTCCATGGTGCTTACAGCAGAAATTAATGCAATGGCTTATCCATTTAGAAATGGTTTGTTTTGAAATAGCCTTCCCCTATGCCCCTGCAGCAAATGCTACCAGCAGTTGTTCAAATTTTCTTCGAGGTTTAGTCCTGTCCAAGTAGGATCTAAGTTGCCTGTGCACATCCAAGGAATGCAGAGTCCGTTCCCCTTTGTTCTGTCGACTGGGAAAGAAGGTTGGCAAATGAATGGACTGATTAAGAGCCACACTGGAAACCACCTTGGGCATGAAGGATGGACTGGTCCTGAGAGATACCCTGTCCGCATGAAAGATGATGAAAGGCTCCACTGCCATAAGGGCCTGTAATTCAGATATCCTTCTAGCTGAAGTGAATGCTAAAAGGAAGGCTGTTTTCCAAAAAAAAGAAGTAGCATCTGGCTCGAAAGGAGGTATTTTGAGTTTCTCCAAAACAAAGTTAAAGTCCCAGGCAGAGGTTGGAGCTCTCCTGGGTGGTCTCAAGTTTTTTGCCCCTCTGAGATACTGCTTGAGCAGAGGACGAGAGAAGAGGGGAGGTTCTGTGTTATAATGAGCTGATGTAGCTGAGGCGTGGATTTTAATGGAGGAAAAAGACAGGCCCTTGTGAATCATCTCAGTTAAGTATTGCAAAATCTGAGGTAAATTGGGCGCTGCTGTGCTCATCCCTTGAGATTGGTTCCAGGCACAGAATCTTTTCCATTTGTCAGCATAAGATTTTTGAGTACGAGGTCTCCTTGCCTCCAAGATGACTTCCATCACAGGTTTGCTGGGGTATGATAAGGGTGAATTTAAGTGATTAGCCAGGCTGCAAGGTTCAATGCTGGAAGCTGAGAGTGCAGAATTTGGTTCTCCTGCTGAGACAGCAGGGAAGGGGTCTGAGGCAGGTGCCATGGAGATAACTGTGACACACTGCACAGGAGGGGGTACCAGTGTTGGCACGGCCAGTCTGGAGCAATCAAGATCATCCTTGGTTTGACCTGTTTGACTTAGTAGAACTTTGAAGAGCAGAGGCAGTGGGGGAAGGCGTAGACTGATAGGTTTTTCCAGCTGAAGGACAGAGTACCCACTTTCCAGGCTTGTTTGTGGGGAGTCCTTGTGCAAAACTTGTCCAACTGGTAGTTTTGGGGGAGGCAAATAGATCTATGTCTGGGCTCCCCCATTCGCTTGTCAACATGTTGAAAATCCTTGGTTCCAGTTTCCACTTGTATGGGTCCATGAAGTTTCTGCTTAGTCCATCTGCCAGTGTAGTCAATTTTCCTGGCAGGAATTGAGCTTGTAGGTGCACTTGGTAGCTCAAGGCTGTGCTCCACAATGTCATAGCTAGTCTGCAGAGGGGGTAGGAATGTGTACCCCCCTGCTTGTTTATGTACCACATAACCGTGGTATTGTCCGCATTTACCAATAGTTGTCCTGGAAGAATGTAGTCCTTGAGGGCTGTCAGAGCATTCTGTACAGCTAACATTTTTTTTTGATTGATATGTAGGCACATTTGATTTGGGTTCCATTTGCCCTGAATGCACTTCCTTACCAGGTGAGCCCCCCATGCATAGTCTGATGCATCTGTAGTTAGGGTTTGGCAGCAGGGGGTAGTGTGAATGGTAGTCCCTTGGTTTGGTGGCAGGCCTCTGCCCACCATAGGAACTCCAAGAGTAAGCAAGGTATGATAGGAATCATTGTTTCCAGGCTGTGATAATGTTGACTCCATAGACTTTTTACATACCACTGTAGTTTCCTCATATGCAGTCTTGCATATGGAATCAGAAGAATGGAGGAGGCCATGAACCCCAAGGCTTGTAGTATTTGTCTTGCAGATAGCAGGGTTTTTGTGGCCACTTGTTTGAAGTTACCAAATGAATTTGCTTTTCTGGCGTGAGGAAAGCCATCTGGGCAGTTGTATTCAAGCTTGCACCCAGGAATGTAATTTGTTGACAGGGTACCAGTTGTGATTTCTTTTCGTTTATGGTGTGCCCCAGACAAGTTAGAACCCTTTTTACAAACGCCAGATGATTTAAAAGTATGTCCTGGTTTTCAGCCTGAATTAGACAATTGTCCAGGTATGGATATATTTGAATATTTCTTTGCCTGCAAAATGAAATAACTGGAGCCAGGGACTTTGTGAATACCCTGGGCGCAGTTGACAAGCCAAAGGGCAGTGCAGAGAACTGATAATGCTTGTAGCCTGCTTTAAAGCGTAGGTATCTTCTGCAAGATTCCCTGATTGGGATGTGCAGGTATGCTTCTTTTAAATCTACAGTTGACAACCAGGTGTCCTAGCCTAGCATAGGGAGTAACTGGTGAAGAGTCAGCATCTTGAATTTTGTAATCGCCAGAAAGGTGTTTACAGTAGACAGGTCCAGGATTGGACGCCATGATTTGTCTTTACTGGGTACCAGAAAAAGCCTAGAGTAGAAACCTTGTCCCTTTTCCTCTTCTGGTACCAGTTGAATACCCCCATGCTTAAGAAGGAAAGTACTAGTTTTTGAGCCTCTGCCCATTGATTTGGGGGCAGGTCTGGCCACCCTTTTGGTAATGGCAATGTGTGGAAATGAAATCTGTATCCCTGGGACACTATATTTAATTTGACACTATATTTAAAACCCATTTGTCCTGGGTTATGAGTTCCCAGTTCTTTGCATGAAGAGCAATCTTTCCCCCCAAAGGATATTTCCCCCCAAAGGGGCAGTCAATGGATAAGTTCTTGGGAATTTTAAAAGGAAGTCATTGAGACGGTTTACCATGGGGGGGGGGTGTCTTGTTATTTCCAGATTTGGAAGTGGAGACCCCACTGCTTAGTTCTGAGAGTCGCCTGGGACTGAAACCTGGGATTTTTGCTGTGTCTGGGTTTGGCTTGAGAAGACCTGGTTTGAACTGGAAAGGACCAATTCTTAGTAGGCCAGTGCCTACTAAATCTTGGAGGTTGCACTTGTAAAAAAAATTTAACAGTTTGCATAGATTTAACTTTATCTTCCATCTTTTTAAGAACTTCTTCAGCCTTGTTGCCAAACAGGCAGTCCTGATTTAAAGGAGCATCCAACACTTTAGCTTTAACATGATCAGGCAAAGATTGCTCCTTAAGCCAAGCATGCCTTCTGAGCTACACTTACCATAAATGTAGATGTTCAAGTGTATTCACTGTTGCAGTCATTACATTTGGGTAATCTGCTGGCAGGTTGCCCTCAGTCGGCCTGATTAACAAAGTCTTGGGTTCTGCGTCGGTTGCTGTCCCTTCTTCCATGACGTCAGGGGTATAAAACATGCAGCCGATGCCATTTTCATCAGTCTTTCTTGCCACATGGTGCCCGAAGCAGAAGCAGTTTGCAGGTGCCGGTCAGTCGACTCCTGACATTTTCGTTTTTGAGTTTCAGAACAGAAGTCTTCAACTACTGATAAAGAAGGTAATACCACAGTCATGTGGTACATAAACAAGCAGGGGGGGTACCCATTCCTACCCCCTTTGGGTCCAAACAATGAAGAGGCTTCAATGGGAGCGTTCAGAAAGGAAGCTTTGAAAGGTTCCGCGAAATCACACAAGCGCATCCAGGCATGCCGTCTCATGACTATGCCTGCACCCGCTGCTCTAACTGTTCCTTCTGATGCATGAGAAATCAGACGCATGGAGGAGTTAGAAATCGATTCAAGGGTGGCTAACTGTGAGGCCACTTTGTCCCGGACCTCATCAGACACAGCTCTGGCAAAGGTTTCAGACAGCTCAGAAATTAAGTCTCTTTGAAGCCTGGTAAAATGTGCCATATAATTCAGGGACCTGACTGCAAAGGTCGCTGTTGCAAGGGTACGCTTCCCTAATCTGTCCAGCCCCCGGAACTCTTTCTTGGGCAGGTGGACAGTCTGGCTTTCTTCTGCCTTCAAGGATGTCTAGTGTATTGGAAATTTTCAACAAAGAAACACTCATTCTTAAGAATTTATTTTTGGAAAAGGGGTACCCTGAACATTTGATAGATAATATAATTCATGAGGTGAGGAATAATAGAGAAACAAAATACCCACCTTTATTAGGGTTAGGCAAAGCATTGAGGCAAGTGGAGCCACAAAGGAAGAGTTCTGAGGTTGGGAACAAGAATAGTTTCATGTACACATTTTCCAATAAGGCGCAGGAGCTGGAATCGATTATTATTAAATATTGGCCGATTCTAGGAGTGAATGAAGAACTAAATGAATTTGTTGTTGAGAAACCTCACTTTATAAGAAGGAGAGGGGTCAATTTAAAAGAATGGTTTGAAAGAAAGGAGCATGCTAACATGAATAAGAAGAAAAAGGGGACATTCAAATGTAATCACTGTAACCAATGTTCGGCAATGTTAAATCAGGGCATTTTTTATCTTCCCCATAGGAAATTTGAGTTAAGATCTGAAAATTATTATAACTGTGCATCGAAGGGAGTGGTATACTTAGGGGTCTGTATATCCTGTTTAGGTTTTTATGTTGGCAAAACAGAGAGACCCCTAAGAAGAAGGGTATACGAGCATCTTTATGACATCTTGAAGAAGAAGGAAACAAATGCTTTTTTAAGCACTCCCAGACATGCAAAGAAATGGTACTAAGGTTCATGGTATTAGAGCAGGTTATACCTGAAGTAAGAGGGGGGAGTTGGGAAACATTGCTTGAGTACCGTGAACTTTATTGGCAGTTGAAACTCAATGCTACTAGGTTTCCAGGTCTGAATGACGATATTAATATTACCCCAGTGTTGAAATTAAGAAGGGCTAGACTCTAATATATTTAGGAGGGGGTGTCGTGGTTTATTTATTAAAGAGGAAATCCCTCAAAAGTTTACCAGGGAAAGTTTTGGGTCATAGTTTTTAATGTTAGAGGTGTTGTTTGTTTTCATGTATTTTGTCTGCATTATACACATAATATATATATATATATATATCACATGTGAACAGTAAGAAAGACATGGAAGTATTAATTTTATATTAATTTTAAATGGAATGTATGAGGTTATTTTAACCAATTAATTGATGAATTACGTGTTGATCAGCTGATATGGAACATTATTATTTAAAGGGAAGATGTATAAATGCATTTTTTTGATCCTTAATAAAGCCTGGTAGAGTACCCGGCGAAAGCGCTTGGTTGTATATTTTTATTCAATAAACTGTTGCTTTGAAGAGCTGAAGAGTTGCTGTTATTTGTGACAGTCTCCGGGTCCTGTGCTGGTGGATATTTTTGGAATTTCTTCTGCCAGATCCTTCTTTGTTGTGGCTGCCACCACCAAGGCATTTACAGGAAGACTTTTGGACCAGTGAGGCTCACTATCTGGAGGGGGCAGGATTTTATCTGGCCTGCAGGGAATGGCGTCAACAGCATCAGGAGCCTTCCATGCACGAGCCGGACAAGGTCGTCGGCAGGTGGAGTAACCCAAGAGGTAGGAGGCCAGACACTAAAGGCCTGCAGGAACACAGAATCTTCAGAGGTCAGGTTAGAGGGCCACCAATCACCTCTCTGCTTAAGTATGTCGAGGATATCTCCAAAGGATACCTCAGAGGGTGACCAAGGGGATCTTTCCCCATCATCAACGTCTGTGTCTTCCATGAGTGAGTCTTCTGGGGAGTCCATGTGCTTCCTCTTACTCAAACCCTTGCGATGAACTTCCTCAGGGGGAGAATCTGGAGAAGACAGTGCAAAAGGGGCCTCCAGTGGGAGTGTATCCTGAGGCCCTTGTACCCAGTGTCTGCCAGACGTGTCTTGTGTAAATTGCGGTCCAGAGGAGGACAGGGGGCACTGATAGCACAGGATCGCCAACAGACGCAAGAGCCTTCTACACAAGTTGGAAGGCTTGTCCACCCGAGGAGGTTATACCCCGCTCAAGCAAATCAGCCTGACTCGGAGTCCCTGGACGGCTGTGAAAAACAGGGGTACGTACGTCACAGCTAGCATCCAGAGCAGCGAGGGAAGTCTGTACCACAGCAGGAGGCTTCAAAGGCAATTAAGGAGGAGAATAAGTAGGAGTCCTTAGAGAAGGGTGATCACTTCCAAAGGAAGAGTAGTTCCTGGAGGGTTGGAGACCTCTGGCCAAAAGTAACTGATCCTTAAGGCACACCACATCATGTTCCAAAACTCATCTAGTGGATCTCATAGACATAGCTGAAGGGGAGTCAGGTCTATCCAAGGATGCAGGAAACTCTGTGTCCACAAAGGGGTCTTTTAACGGTGGTAAAATAGGCATCTGCACCGAAAACAACGGAGCCATTAAGGCTTGTACTACTGGAGTCTGCACCGAGGAGATCCTCGGTGCCGAAGGTAAGGTCTGCACCGACGAGGTCGGTGCTGAAGTGGTAGTTGGCACTATGGTAGGTGCCAAAAGAATCTGTAAGGAAAAGAAGGTGGTCGGTACCGAAAGAGTCGGTGCCGTGAAAATATAGTCTGAGTCGAAGCAGGAGCGGGCGTCGGAATAGTCGACGCTGGAAAGGTCTGCATCGAGGAAGACAACGGTGCCAGTAAGGTAGTCTAAACCGAGGGGCCCCTCGGTTTCAATGAAGTATAGGGCACAAAACTTGGTGCCAAAGTAATGGGTGGTGCCGAAAATCTAGGCACCAAAAGCCTCGGGGCCGAGGAAGTCAAATCCGAACTAGTTCTTAGGTCTCGGTTCCTGGATGTCCCCAGCAGGAGAGTACGGGAGAGACTTGGCCTTCTTGTGTTCATCTCTTTTCTTCTGTGAACTAGGAGGGGTGTAAGCCTCCGACCCAGAAATAGCCTCTGTAAAGGAAGATTTAAGAAGTCCCTTTAAAATCAGTTTATTTTTCCTTTCCACCAAAGTCCTGTTAGAAAAATTAGCACAAATTCCACAAGACAGGTCAACAGTCAAGTGAGGCACACCCAAACAGTAAACACATAATGCATGTGCATCCGAAATAGGCAATTTATGCCCACAATCCACACATTTTAAATCCCGAACCACCTTTTCTTCTCTGCCATGATAGGAGGAAGGAAGAAAGGAAGGAAGAAGGTACCAACAATGGTACGAGAAATACCCGAAAGTAAAGCAGGAAAGATTTTACCAACGATGCTAAAGGAGTTACCTCACAGTAAGCAGAAAGAAGTGGCTTGACAAGACTGAATGACGAAGCAGCAAACTAAATCTAGGGTAAAAGGGAGAGGGGAATTGTGGGTAAGAGTTTAGCTTGAGAGTTTGTGGCTGTCGCGAGCTTGGAAGATAGCCGGCTCAGTTCCGAGGTCAGAACCAATAACCCAAGCGTAAGGAATGAACGAGGATTAACTATCAGATATGTTCGTTTTTGATTTTCTATCTTTAACATCACAAGTTACTTTATTCCTATCCTTAGCTATTAGTAATTATTTAATGTATTCAGAGAAAACCACTGAGTCAAGAAAATTATTTAGACCCAAATAAGGGCAAAATCATACTTCTCAACTTGGAAACGTCAAAAATCTGGGCAAAGGCCTATCAAAAGTAGCTTCAACTGGCCAAAAATCTGGATGCTAATTAACAAAATTTGCGTACTTAATTATGTAACCCCGCCTACCCCAATGGAATTGTGGGATACCAGCATTCAAATGCAAATTGAACACACAAAATATTAAACACAAAATATAACCAGAACAGTTTTTTATTTATATAATTTGAGCTTGTATCAAACTTTGAACTTGTATAAAACTAAATGCAATTTTCTTTTATAAAAATAAAAGTAACTGCTAGTAATCAGTTTTTCTAGTAACATTGCAAGTTTATAAGAACAATATTTTAAATGTCTCCATACTTTTGGGTCTTTGCCCCCTCATTCTTTAAGGCTTTATCCAGATTTTTGTGTTAGGAAGTTGAGAGGTATGCTCAGTGGCCACATATCAGAGACAAAGACCTGCAAGTAGCCAAACTTTGGTACCTTCAGAAGTGAAATGTTTAAAATGGAAATTTCTTGGGTTGAGAATAATGTTGAATTCTTTTACTTAAATAATTACTTTGACCCAAAATGCAAACAAAAAGCTGAAATAATTAAGGTGTAAAATGAAAGCAATTTGGACATCATTAAAAAATTCTGCTTCCTAACTCTGTTGTCTTTTGGCTTTTCCCGGTTAGGGGTCGCCACAGCAGAACTCCAGTCCGCTAATGATTGGCAGTAGATTTTCACGGTGCCGGGTTGCCAGCTCGACGCCCAACCTTCAACAAAGGCACGCCCATTCACGCATGTCTTTCAGAATGCCACTCGACCCACGGGGAGGACATGCAGACTCCACATAGAAGGCACTCCCCTCACACTAGCTGAGAATCAAACGGGAGAACCTCTTGCTGTGAGGCAACAACGCTACTGCTGTAAAACTTTAAATTTAAGTTAAATAACCCAAATCCAAACCCTATAAAGAAAAACACTGATACTGAGTAACAAGAAGCTACATTTTTCAACTGTGTACTTATATTCGTCCTTGAAATAATCATTACATATACGCTTTCTGAGCAAATCACTGACAATCACTGTTATACCAGGCTTGTATAATACAACACACTTGTTAGAGTGCGTTTGAACTTTGTTTTGAGCATTTTTCCATTACGCAATGAAAAAATGTATGAACCAATAATGACAAAACTGCCCAGTTCAGAACATTTCCATCATAAAGGTCTACAATCCACCAATATCAGTAAATATGCACAATCTCTGCAGAAAAGATTACAAGTCATCTAAACAATTCCAAATTAAAGAGATCTGTAACTAATGAAGAGGTTGCTACTACCAAACAACATTATATTTCATTGTTTCACTTACAAATAAAGTGCCTGTTGCCCTTGAAGAATAAATTGCCTATGTTACATTAAAAAAATATGCTAGTAAAACTGCAAAACAGACCGGATGGCAAACTGATTACAGGTTCATAGTTACTAGTTATCTTCTCCAAAGGAGAGCATTCACTCTTTTTACTGTACAACACAGTGCATCCATCTACATACTGTGGAAGTTTCTGCATCAAAATGCAAGCATACTACCTGTTTTGCTAACAATACAAACAGACTTGGCATACACAGCACTAAACTTCTCTTCCCCTGAAACTCTCAGCTCCTTGTAAAATCCATTTGACACAACTAAATCTCTCAACTTTGCAGTACAAGAATTTGGAAAAAGCCAAAATTTATTGGGGGTGGGACAAATGCCCAAAACCAGGGACATTATTTAAACATTGCTTGTATAATCTTAGAAAGCTGCTAGAATAAACTGTTTTGTATTACCATGCGTTTCTTGAAAGATAGGAAGATGGAAACCTAAATGGCTATCATTTAGTGAATTGAGTTCTCACTGATTTGCCAAAAAAACACAAATTTTAAGAGGAACAGACCAAAAGTATGAGCCAAACATTCCAGACATTCTATGAACATCTGGACAGTTGAGACCTTAGATCACAAGTGGTGGTATGGGTAAGACAATGCAGGCTCTTGTTTCTTGTACCTAACATACAGGGTTTGAGCCCGAGTAACAGTAACCACCAGGTATACCTAACTAGGGCATTTTAAACACACAGCTAAAACAGGCACTGAACAGCATAGCAGAATTAAATCGGACACACACACACACACACACACACACACACACACACACACACACATGTTCCTTACTCTGAACAGCAGCAGCAGAATTAAGTACAACAAATGTAAGCACCAGCAATTAGAGAAAACTCTCCTTACTTGAGCAAATGTAAGTAGCAAAACCCCTTACTAGGCAAATAATTAAACCAAAGCTGTAAGTTAAAATTGCGCAGATAGGAAGAAGACATCTACAAGACTACAACGCATGCACTAGTTTCTCTCAGTTACTGTAAAGTAGACTGCTTTCTTCACTCGGTTGTGCGATTCGTGCCTAAACCTCCAGAATAATTGCCCTTAGTCTTCTGTTATGCTGTTTCCCTAAAGGCACCAACACACTTGTCGCTCTTAACTTGATAACCAAATGAGGGAAAGCAAGCTCCCTAAGTTCCTACAGCAAACCAACGTCAGGTCTGAATTGGGGGGGGGGGGGATTTGTTCATCAGTTCATGTGTGGTTCAGAGTATTTCATTACAGCAAACCAATGCAGACCATGTGGGACCCCCTAGTGGTACTCCCATTAGCTCCAGTACATCTTTCCTTATCAGACCTGGATTGCTAGACTCGCCCACTGGCAGAGGATGGGGGTGAAACCTGAAACTAAGTTACCGAGGCGAGTTCCAAAACACCCGGACACTGCAGAGTAATTTACTACATACTAGAGTGCCGCCTAAAATGCGACCTTTGCGAAGCTATACAAACAACAGTATTAATAAAAGGTGCTGCTTCTTACTTTCCACATCCACACTCCAAAGTGTTATCCCTTCTACATTTTCATACACTTTTGTCACTACAAAGATTTCAGATCTTGATAATGGATTACCACATGGTCAGGCTGCCCTCCAGCTGTAAACAACTGATTTTTTTTTTTTTTTTTGAAATCTACTGCATTTCAGAGACTGTGACTTCTACATGAAGCTGATGTTATCATGCACGTCTCCTGCATGTGATGATGTCAGCCATTCTTTAAAATTGCAAATAAATACAATAAACAAATAGGGAATTGAGGGGGCCACTTGGAAATTTGTGGCACCCCATTATTTTGCCCTCAGAATTGGTAAATTAGGAGGAATGGTTGAAAGGTATGGCAAAACAAGAGAGGAAACCGGTTTATCAAATAAAGAAAGCTTAACAACAAAACCACCCCAATGGGTCAGAATCAGTACTAATGACCAAGCCATTTACCAGTTTTCTAATTAGACTGGCTAGCCAAGCATTTCTTAGAATTTCCAGCAGCAATAACTATGCTAATCCATTTTAGGCGAGTGCCACTAATTATGCAGAATACGCATATCCTGATTAAGTGCTACACTTTCAAAGGATATGAAAGAAAGCAAAAAAAAGATTAATTTTATGAGTGACTTACATGCCATTCAAAGTCCAAAAGAAGATTTATAATCATGTTTGTAAATATAACATTAATAAACAGTAAGTGGGGAAAAGAAAAATCTGGAGTACAAATTAAACAGCCAATAATGCAACGTGCCCTTTGAAACAAACACCCATCAAAAATGATTAATCATAACAGACAACTTCTGAGAAACCACAGACCCTCCCCCCAGGCCAACGCTTTAATCTTTAAGCGACTGTCTCATTTACGGAGTATATTTGTCAAAAAATATATACAGTAACATACAAATGACTAAAGCTATATTAAAGAATAATCTTATCAAAGTTGGCAAAGCACTGAGCCTTCTACCCTATATGAAAAAAAATATTCAATGTAGTAGCCAGCTCAATGGAGTGGGGGGGATAAAGATTTAATTAGGCATCAAACAACCAGAGTTAGAATATATGCTCAGGCACCTGAAAAAGCTGTATGGGGAGGATGGGAGTGAGACAGTACAGCTATGTACACTTGCCATAAATGTAGATGTTAGAGTGTATTTACTGTTGCAGTCATCACATTTGGGTTATCTGCTTGCAGTAGCCCTCAGTTGGCCTGATTATCAAAGTCTTGGGTCCTGCATCAGTTGCTGTCTCATCTTCGGTGACGTCAGGTAGTCAGGGTTATTAAGCATGCAGCCGACGCCATTACATCAGTTTTTCTTGCCCCAGATGTCAGGTGCCCCCCTTAATGGGAAGCAAATAAATATAAATATACAAAGTTATACCTCCAAAAAAAAAGCAAACGCATCAACAAGCTTTTAAGTATAGCAGAGGAGAATAGAGGTATAGCCAAAAGAAGTCAGGGGGCTGGAGGGAGGGTAACCAGGACTGCAACAGTGAATACATTTGAACATCTACATTTATGGTAAGTGTACACAACTGTACTATGTTATTTGTGTTTCACTGTTGATGTCATCACATCTGGGTAGATTCCCAAAGCTTGTAAAAAATGTCCACGGAGGCAAGGGATCACCCAAAAGATGCTTTATTCCAACAAAAAATTCACAACCTTCACCACAGCTGACCTAGGTTTCGTCTGTATGACTTCATCAGAGTGTGGTGAAAAAGGCAGCCTATAAATACAACAATCTCAATTAATACATTTATTAAATAATTAACTAATTAATCAATTTATGAATAAGTTAAACTCTAAAATAAAAGTGAAATAGTAATAAACACGTACATGCCATATTAAAATTGAAATTAAAAAAGATGGTTCATTTAAAATGTAATATAAATAAATATGAAAAAATAATGTAAAAATTGAATTTTATACCCATACTACATTTAATTTATATATAAACTACATATTATTTAAAAATGGAAATGAAAAATGTGCAACATACCCAATAAACAAAAAGGCATCTAAATTTGGAATCTAAATTTGTATTCGATTGCGAATTTAGTTCACATATTAAATTTTATACACGTTTTTTAGACGACATCCTTATTATTTGGCAAGGGGACAAAAACATGTTAGAAGCATTTATTCGATACATTAATCAAACAGTGTGGTTTTTAAAGTTTACACATGAGGTTAAATATAACAACATCACATACTTGGATATTAGGTTGATTTTTGATAGGACAAAGAAATGTTTGATCTCTAAAATTTACAGGAAGCCCACGTTCTCCAATTCATACTTACATTTTGATAGTTAGCATCCAGTCCATCAAAAGAAAGCCATTATCAAGGGGCAAATGGTAAGAGCAGCCCGTATGGTAAGTGAGGACGTGGACTTCCAGGTCGAGTTGGACTTTATGATGAAATTATTTTTGAATAGAGGGTATCCTAAATACATGTGTGAAGAAATTAGACGTGAGGTTCAAATTAAAAGGGACAGCGGCCTTTATGTACCTATTTTAAACAGTGAAAAATATTTTTTAACGTTTTAAATGGAGGTGTGAGTAGTAATGTTCCATTCAAGGAACATTTTTTATATATTACAATGCGGATGCAGAGTACATTATTAGAATAATTGAAAAATACTGGGAATCCTTTTCCAAATTGGATGAATTTTCTAGGTTGGCTACACACAAACTCAAGTTTATTTTTAGAAAGGATAAAAGTTTAAAAGAAATTTTTGAGAATAGTACTAAGCCGGTTGAAATTAGGACCAACAAAAACTTGGGTAACTTTAAATGTGGGAGATGCATGACGTGCAGACACATTTTAATAACAGGTAAACAAATCAAAATTAACCACACCTCTATTAAATTTATGGGCCATTTTGACTGTTATTCTCAAAATGTGATTTATCTTGCCAAATGTCAGGTGTGCACGGCATTTTATGTTGGCAAGACCTGTAGGAAGTTCAGGGAGAGAATTAATGAGCACATTTTAGACATTAAACATAAAAAGTGACTAATTCTTTAGCTAGGCACATCATGGCATATGAAGATCATCATTTCAAGTTTTTGTTGTACAACAACAGATTAAGGACCAAAATGGAAGGGTCTTAGATTGCCATCTTGATGTTTGTGAGTTAAAATGGCAACTAAGACTTCAGGCTTACATTTATCCTGGTTTGAGCAGTGTGTGTCGCTCAAACCCCTGTTGAAACTTAGGTTTTTAACATGTTGAGGCTGAAGCCTTTTTGTTTATTGGGTATGTTGCACATTTTTCATTTCCATTTTAAATAATATGTAGTTTATATATAAATTAAATGTAGTATGGGTATAAAATTCAATTTTACATTATTTTTCATATTTATTTATATTACATTTTAAATGAACCATCTTTTTTAATTTCAATTTTAATATGGCATGTACGTGTTTATTACTATTTCACTTTTATTTTAGAGTTTAACTTATTCATAAATTGATTAATTAGTTAATTATTTAATAAATGTATTAATTGAGATTGTTGTATTTATAGGCTGCCTTCTTCACCACACTCTGATGAAGTCATACAGACGAAACCTAGGTCAGCTGTGGTGAAGGTTGTGAATTTTTTGTTGGAATAAAGCATCTTTTGGGTGAGCCCTTGCCTCCGTGGACATTTTTTACAAGTTTCATTTTTGTTCTTTGGTTTAGATTCCCAAAGCTACGGATGGGAGGAGGAATTTAGATAGCATTAGGACCAGCTAGAAGGCCCTGCACTACTGCAGTGGCAAAGCCAGCTCTGGAATTAGAGAAAATTGGCAAATGGTAATGCTTGGTGAAAGTATGTACAGAAATCCAGGTAGCAGCTTCTAGGATGTCTCTGGTAGGGACACCTCTGAGAAAAGCTGTAGAGGTAGATGCAGCCCTGGTTGAATGGGGTCTAATCCCCTGTGGAATAGGTTTTCCATGGTGCTTATAGCCAGAAATGAATGCAATGGCCTATCCATTTAGAAATGGTTTGCTTTGAAATAGCCTTCCCCTCTGCCCCTGCAGCAAATGCCACCAGCAGTTGCTCAGATTTCCTTTGAGGTTTAGTCCTGTCCAAGTAAAATCCAAGATGCCTGTACACATCTAAGGAGTGCAGTATCCGTTCCCCTTTGTTCTGTGGATTAGAAAAGAAGGCTGGCAAATTAATGGACTGATTAAGAGCCACACTGGATACCACCTTGGGCATGAAAGAGAGACTGGTCCTGAGGGTTACCCTGTCAGCATGAAAGATGATGAAAGGCTCCACTGCCATAAGGGCCTGTAATTCAGACACCCTTCTTGCTGAAGTGATTGCTGAAAGGAAAGCTGTTTTCCAAGAAAGGAATTTTAACTCTGCAGTTGCAGCTGGCTCAAAAGGGGGAAGAGTGAGTTTTTCCAATACAAAATTAAGGTCCCAGGCTGGAGTTGGGGCTCTCCTGGGTGGTCTTAAGTTTTTGGCCCCTCTGATGAACTGTTTGAGCAATGGGCAAGAAAAGTGGGGTGGTTCTGTGTTTTAATGAGCTGAAATGGCTGAGGTGTGAATTATGATGGAGGAAAAGGAAAGGCCTTTGTCAAGCATCTCAGTTAAGTATTGAAGAATCTGAGGTAAATTGGGAGCTGTTGTGGCCATCCCTTGAGTTTGGTTCCAGGCACAGAATCTTTTCCATTTTTCAGCATAAGATTTTCTAGTACTACGCCTCCTTGCCTCCAAGATGACATCCAACACTTGTTTACTGAGGGATGGTAATGGCAAGATTAGGTAATTAGCCAGGGTGTCAGGTTCAGGTTTTGAAGCTGGGGGTGCAGAATCTGGCTCTCCTGCTGAGACAGCTGGGTAGGGGTCAGAGGTAGGTGCCATAGGGCCAGTTGGGACACACTGCGCAAGAGGGGGTACCAGTGTTGTCGTGGCCAGTCTGGTGCAATCAGTATCACCCTTGGTTTGTCCCGTTTCATCTTTAGTAGTACTTTGGAGAGGAGAGGCAGAGGAGGAAAGGCATAAACCGATAGATTTTTTCCAGCTGAAGGACAGAGTATCCACTTTCAAAGCTTATTTGTGGGGAGTCCTTGTGCAGAATTTGTCCACTTGGTGGTTCTGGGGGGAAGCAAACTGGTCTATATCTGGGATCCCCCATTTGTTGATCATCATTTTGAAAATCTTTGGTTCCAGTTTCCACTCGTGTGGGTCCATGAGATTTCTGCTTAGTTAGTCTACCAGTGTATTTAATTTTCCTGGCAGGAAATGAGCCTTTAGATGCACTTGGTAGCTCAAGGCTGTGTTCCACAGAGCCATGGCTAGACTGCAGAGGGGGTAGGAATGTGTACCCCCCCCCCTGCTTGTTTATGTACCACATAACCGTGGTGTTGTCCGTCTTTACCAATAGTTGTCCTGGAAGAATATAGTCCTTGAGGGCTGTCAGAGCATTCTGTACAGCTAACATTTCTTTTTGATTGATATGTAGGTGCATTTGACTTGGGTTCCATTTGCCCTGAATGCACTTCCCTGCCAAGTGAGCCCCCCATGCATAGTCTGATGCGTCTGTTGTTAGGGTTTGGGCGGCAGGGGTAGAGTGAATGGTAGCCCCTTGTTTTGGTAGCAGGCCTCTGCCCATCAAAGGAATTCTAACCATAGGCAAGGTATGATAAGAATCATTACTTCTAGATCCTGAGAATGTTGACGCCATAGGCTTTTTAGATACCATTGTAGTTTCCTCATATGCAGTCTTGCATATGGAATTAGTAGAATACACGAGGCCATGAACCCCCAAGGCTTCCAATATTTGTCTTGCAGATAGCAGGGTTTTTGTGGCCACTATTCTGAAGTAAGTTGTCAAATGAATTTGTTTCTCTGGCGTGAGGAAAGTCATCTGGGAAGTTGTGTTCAAGCTTGCTCCCAAACATATAATTTGTTGACAGGGTACCAGATGTGATTTCTATTCGTTTATGGTGTACCCCAGACAAGTTAACACCTTTTGTACAAATGCCAGATGATTCAGAAGATTCTTCCTGAATTAGACAATCATCCAGGTATGGGTATATTTGAATATTTCTTTGCCTGCAAAATGCAATGGCTGGAGCTAGACACTTCGTGAATACCCTGGGCACAGTAGATAAGCCAAAGGGCAGTGCAGAGAAAGTACAGTTGTGTACACTTACCATAAATGTAGATGTTGGAGTGTATTCACTGTTGTAGTCATTACATTTGTTTTATCTGCTTGCAGTAGCCCTCAGTCAGCCTGATTAACAAAGTCTTGGGTCCTGCGTCGGTTGCTGTCCCTTCTTCCATGACTTCAGGTCGTCAGGGGTATAAAACATGCAGCCGATGCCATTACATCAGTTTTTCTTGCCCCAGATGTCAGGTGCCCCCCTAATGGGAAGCAATTAAATCTATAATTACGATATACCTCCAACAAAAAAGCAAATACACCAAAAAGCTTTTTGAGCATAGTAAGGGAGAGTAGAGGTATAGCCAAAAGAAGAAAGGGGGCTGGAGGGTAACCAGGACTGCAACAGTGAATACACTCTAACATCTACATTTATGGTATACACAACTGTACTATGTTCTTCATGTTTCACTGTTGCAGTTATTACATTTGGGTAGATTACCAAAGCTAAGGTTGGGAGGAGGGATTTAAATAGAATTAGGACCAGCTATAAGACCCTGCAAGACTGCAGTGGCAGAGCCAGCTCTGGATTTAGAGAAAATTGGCAAATGATGATGCTTGGTGAAAGTATGTACAGAACTCCAGGTGGCAGCTTTTAGGATGTCACTGGTAGGAACGCCCCTGAGAAAGGCTGTGGAGGTACATGCAGCCCTGGTTGAATGGGGTCTGATGCCCTGTGGGATAGGTTTTCCATGGTGCTTATAGCAGAAATGAATGCAGTGGCCTATCCATTTTGAAATGGTTTGCTTTTAAATAGCTTTCCCCTCTGTCCGTGCATCAAATGCCACCGGCAGTTGTTCAGATTTCCTTTGAGGTTTATTCCTGTCCAAGTAAAGTTGTCTGTGCACATCTAAGGAGGGCAGTATCCATTCCCCTTTGTTCTATGGGTTAGTAAAGAAGGTAGGCAAATGAATGGACTGATTAAGACCACACTGGATACCACCTTGGGCATGAAAGAGGGATTGGTTCTGAGGGACACCCTGCCCGCATGAAAGATGATGAAAGGCTCCACTGCCATAAGGGCCTGTAATTCAGATACCCTTCTTGCAGAAGTGATTGCTAAAAGGAAAGCTGTTTTCCAGGAAAGGAATTTTAAATCTGCAGTAGCAGCTGGCTCGAAAGGAGGAAGAGTTGAGTTTCTCCAAGACAAAGTTAAGGTCCCAGGCTGGAGTTGGAGCTCTCCTGGGTGGCCGTAAAATTTTGGCCCCTCTGAGGAACTGCTTGAGCAGTGGGTGAGAGAAGAGGGGAGGTTCTGTACTGTAATGAGCTGAAATGGCTGAGGCATGAATTTTGATGGAGGAAATGGACAAGCCCTTATGAAGCATCTCAGTCAAGTACTGTAGAATCTGAGGTATATTGGGCACTGCTGTGCTCAACCCTTAAGATTGATTCCAGGCACAAAATCTTTTCCATTTTGCAGCATAAGATTTTCTAGTACTAGGCCTCCTTGCCTCTAAAATGATATCCATCACTGATTTACTGAGGGATGGTAAAGGAGATATTAGGTAATTAGCCAGGCTGCTAGGTTCAGGGTTTGCAGCTGAGGGTGCAGAATCTGGTTCTCCTGCTGAGACAAGAGGGAAGGAGTCTGAGGCAGGTACCATGGGGCCAAGCGTGACACACTGCGCAAGAGGGGGTACCAGTGTTGGCGTGGCCAGTCTGTTGCAATTAAAATCGTCCTTGGCTTGTCCTGTTTGATCTTTAGTAATACCTTTGAGAGCAGAGGCAGAGGATGAAAAGCATAGACTGATAGTTTTTTCTAGCTGAAGGATAGAGCATCCACTTTCTAAGCTAGCTTGTGGGGAATCCTTGTGCAAAATTTGTCCAATTGATGGTTCCGGGGGGAGGCAAACGGGTCTATATCTGGGCTCCCCCACTTGCTTGTCGACATGTTGAAAATCCTTGGTTCCAGTTTCCACTTGAGTGGATCTATGAGGTTTCTGATTAGTCCGTCTGCCAGTGTATTTAGTTTTCCTGGCAGGAATTGAGTTTGTAGATTCACTTGGTAGCTCAAGGATGTGTTCCACAATGCCATGGCTAGTCTGCAGAGGGGGCAAGAATGTGTACCCCCCTGCTTGTTTATGTACCACATGACAGTGGTGTTTGTCTGTCTTTACAATTAATTGTCCTGGAAGAATGTGGTCCTTGAAGGTTGCCAGAGAATTCTGTACAGCTAACATTTCCTTTTGATTTATGTGCAGGTGCATTTGACTTGGGTTCCATTTGCCCTGAATGCACTTCACTTCCAGGTTAGCCCCCCCCCCCCCCCCATGCAGTCTGATGAGTCTGTTGTTAAGGTTTGGGCAGCAGGGGGTAGTGTGAATGGTAGTCCCCTATTTTGGTGGTAGGCCTCTTCCCACCAAAGGAACTCTAGGCGTAGGCAAGGTATGATAGGAATTATTGCTTCTAGATCCTGTGAATATTGACTCCATAAGATTTTGAGATACCATTGTAGTTTCCTGATATGCAGCCTTGCATATCGAATTAGAAGAATGCAGGAGGCCATGAACCCCAAGGCTTGCAGTATTTGCCTTGCAGATAGCTGGGTTTTTTGTGGCCACTTGTTTGAAGTAGGTTGTCAAATGAATCCGTTTCTCTGGTGTGAGGAAAGCCATCTGGGAAGTTGTATTCAAGCTTGCTCCCAGGAATATAACATGTTGACAGGGTACCAGGCATGATTTCTTTTCGTTTATGGTGTACCCCAGATAAGTCAGCACCCTTTGAACAAAGGCCAGATGATTCAAAAGTATGTCCTGGCTTTCTGCTTGAATTAGACAATCGTCCGGTATGGCTATATTTGAAAATTTCTTTGCCTGCAAAATGCAATGACTGGAGCTAGGCACTTTGTGAATACCCTGGGTGCAGTAGATAAGCCAAAGGGCAGTGCAGAGAACTGATAGTGCATGTAGCCTGCTTTGAAGTGTAGGTATCTTCTGCAAGACTCCCTGATGGGGATGTGCAGGTATGCTTCTTTTAAGTCTAGTGTTGCCAACCATGCATCTTTGCCGAGCATAGGAAGCATCTGGTGAAGAGTCAGCATTTTGAAATTTGGAATCACCAGAAAGGAGTAGAAGGGTCCAGGATAGGACCCCATGTACTGCCTTTTCTGGGTACCAGGAAAAGTCTCGAATAGAAACCTTGTTCCCTTTCCTCTTCTGGTACCAAGTGAATAGCCCCCATGCTTAAGAGAGAGAGAACTTGATTTTGGGCCTCTGCCCACTGATTTGGGGGTAGATCTGGCCACCCGCTTGGTGACGGTAATGTGTGGAAGTGAAATCTGTATCCTTGGGACACTATATTTAAAACTCATTTGTCCTGGGTAATAGTTCCCCAGGTTTTGGCCTGCAGACCAAACTTTCCACCTAAAGGAGCATTCAGTTGGGAAGTGCTTGGAAGTTTTAAAAGCAAGTCAATGAGACAGTTTTCCATAGGGGGGAGTCTTACTACTCCCACATTTGGGTGCGGAAATCCCCCACTGCTTAGTCTTGTGCGTCTCCTGGGACTGAAATCTGGGGTTTCTGCTGTATCTGCACTTGGCTTGAGAAGACCTGGAAGGGGCTGGAAAGGACCAATTCTTAGAGGGCCAATGCCTACTAAATCTAGGAGGCTGAACTTGCAAGAAATCTTTAACAGTTTGCATAGATTTAGCTTTATCTTCCATCTTTTTAAGAACTTCCTCAGCTTTGTTGCCAAACAGGCGGTCCTGATTTAAGGGAGCATCCAACAGTTTAGCTTTAACATTATCAGACAAAGATTGCTCCTTAAGCCAAGCATGCCTTCTGAGCACAGACCCAGTAACAGCAAATGAATCAAATCCATATTGCAAAGTATGTTTACCAACCTGTTTAGCAGAATGCATTAAATCCTGTAATTCTTTATTTTCAGCAGTCTGGAATCAACATCATTTTCTGTTTATGCAACCCAATAACATGTTGTTGATACTTTAACATATGAAACTGGCAGTTTAAAGCCCTAATGGCCAAGGTTGCAGAAGTGTAAACCTTCTAACCCCATCTATCCAGTGCCCTGGAGTCTCTATCAGAAGGGGTAGGATTTTTTAGCAGTAAAAGCCTTGATGCCCTTGGGTCCCTGTGAAATAGTCTCTGGATCCGCAATAGGATTTTTAAAAATAAACTTGTGTGAATCAGGAACCCTGTAATATCAGTCAGGTTTTCTGGGAGCAGGAGGTAAAGGAATCAGGGGCCAAACTAGATTCTGAAAATGCATCATCAACAATGTCTAGTACAGGAGGTATAGCTAAAGGCCTATGCTAAGGCAGGAGTAAGAAATTCCTAAGCCTCTTTTTTGAATCAGAAAAATCCTGGCTTTCCCAGTGGAAATGCTCCCTTAGAGTATGTAAGGTTTCACCAAAAGAAAATTCCTCTGGAGGGGAATCAGAGGGAATATAGTCCTCTGCATCAGAATCCTCATAAGTAGATAAGGGCAAATCTAGATAATCAGAAGAATCAGAAAAATCAGAATCCTGGTCAGAAGATTCATAAACAACTTCAGTCCTAGGTCTCTTAGAAGGGGGAGGTTGGCTTCCCCTGATTAAAGTTATAAGATCTTCAGCCATTCTTATCATTTGTTTTTTAGGCATAGAGGCCTGAGCATGTGGCCTGGGCGTCTGTTTCCTAGGCATGGTTTGAGATTTAGGCCTAAATGAAGAAGGAGGTGTCTGTTTAATATTCAAGTCCGTAGATCTGAATACACCCTCAGAAGCCGGTGCCTGCACAATGGCTCCGGACTCATCCAAGATACAGACATCCGCAGGTTCCACAGTTGAAGCATCTCGCGGCATACCTGACTCCGAATGGGTCTCAGTAGAGGCCTGCGAATCAGAAGTAGCGGGTATCAGGGGCTGCGAAAGCACCTCACAGAGTACCGGCGAAATGGCGACTGGCTTAGGAGAAGCGTCATTGGCAGCTTTGGACCTAGGCGCCCTATCTCTGTCTTTATCTTTGCGTTTTTTTGGAATCCCGGTAGTCGGATGGCTACCTGACGACATCTCTGGATAATTAAACAGAAAATCGAAATGTTTAGAAGCAAAAATATACAGACGACGGAGAGTGCGCTGATTAAATAAAGCACAAAACCGACAGTAAGGTACATCGTGGTCAAGGCCCAGGCAAGGAATACAGTATGAATGAAAATCTTTGTGAGGTATTTGCTTTCCGCAAGTAATGTAATTATTAACTTTTACTGACATCAGTAAGGAGCAAGAAAAAGTTTTCCCAATGGGGTACTTGGCTTTAGTTATAGACTTCAGTTCTGAAACTCAAAAACAAAAATTTCAGGAGTCGGCCGACCGGCACTTGTGAACTGCTTCTGCTTTGGGCACCACACGGCAAGAAAGACTGATGTAATGGCATCGGCTGCATGTTTTATACCCCTGACGACCTGACATCATGGAAGAAGGGACAGCATCCGACGCAGGACCCAAGACTTTGTTAATCAGGCTGAATGAGGGCTACTGCAAGCAGATAACCCAAATGTGATGACTGCAACAGTGAAACAAGAAGAACATCTGATAGTGTATGCAGCCTGCTTTGAAGCGTAGGTATTTTCTGCAAGATTCCCGGATTGGGATGTGCAGGTAGGCTTCATTTAAATCCAGTGTTGCCAACCAGGCATCTTTGTCTATCATGGGAAGCAACTGGTGAAGAGTTAGAATCTTGAATTTTGGAATCACCAAAAAGGTGTTTAAGATAGACAGGTCCAGGATAGGATGCCATGAGCTGTCTTTTCTGGGTACCAGGAAAAGTCTTGAGTTGAAACCTTGTCTCTTTTCCCCTTCTGGTACAGTCTGAATAGCCTTTAATCTTAAGAGAGGGAATACTTGCTTGTGAGCCTCTGCCCACTGATTTGGGGATAGATCTGGCCAACCGTTTGGGTTTGGTAACGTGTGGAAGTGAAATCTGTACCCTTGGGAAACTAGGTTTAAAATCAATTTGTCCTGGGTAATGAGTCTTGCAGAGCAATCTTTCCCCCTAAAGGAGCAGCCAGTTGAGAAGTGCTTGGAAGTTTTAAAGTTAAGTCACTGAGACAGCTTACCATAGGGGGAGTCTTACTACTGATTTGGAAGTGGGAGCCCCCCACTGCTTAGTCCCAGGGTACGCACAGGACTAAACAGTGGGGAGCTCCCACTGCTTCAGTCCCAGGGTACGGACAGGACTAAGCAGTGGGAGCCCCCCACTGCTTAGTCCTGTGCGTACCCTGGGACTGAAGTTTGGGTATTCTGCTGGTTCAGGGTTTGAACTGAGAAGGCCTGGAAGAGGCAGGAAAGGACCAATTGTTTGAGGTCCAATGCCTACTAAATCTAGGCGGCTGCACTTGTAAGACATCTTTAACAGTTTGCATAGATTTAGCTTTTTCCTCCATCTTTTTAAGAACTTCTTCTACTTTGTCACCAAACAGGCTGTCCTGATTTAAGGGAGCATCCAGCAATTTAGTTTTAACATGATCTGGCAAAGACTGCTCCTTAAGCCAAGCATGCCTTCTAAGTAAAGACCCAGTGACAGCAGCCCTGAAAGATGCCTCTAGTGAATCAAAACCACATTGCAAAGTACGTTTGCAATGTGGTTTTGATTCACTAGAGGCACATTGCAAAGTATGTTTTCCAACCTGTTCAGCAGAATGCATTAAATCCTGTAAATCCTTATTTTCAGCACAATCAGGAAGCAACATCATTTTCTGTTTAAAGCAATCCAGTAATATGCTGCTGATACTTATGAAACTGGCAATTTAAGGCCCTGAAGGCCAAGGTAGCAGAGGTGTATACCCTCTTACCCCATCTATCCAGGGCCCTGGAATCTCTATCAGAGGGGGTAGGATTTTTGGCAGTAGTAGCCTTAATGCCCTTGGGTCCCTGTGAAATGGTCTCAGGATCCACAGTAGGATTTTTAAAAAGTAACTTGTGAGAATCAGGAACCCTGTAACATCTATCAGGTTTTCTGGGAGCAGGAGGTAAAGAGTCAGGGGCCAAGCTAGATTCAGAAAAAGGCATTGTCAATGTCCAGCACAGGAGGGATAGCTAAAGGCCTGTGTTGGGGCAGGAGTAAGAAATCTCTAAGCCTCTTTTTAGAATCAAAGTAATCCTGGCTTTCCCAGTGAAAATGTTCCCTAAGAGTATGCAAGGTTTCACCAAAAGAAAAATCCTCTGGGGAGAAGCAGAGTCCTCGGCATCAGAATTCTCATAGGTAGATAAGGGTAAATCTTGGTCAGAGGAGACAGAAATTTCAGACTCCTGGTAAGACGTATCTTAAGCAAATTCAGTCCTAGGTCTCTTAGAGGAGGAAGGTTGGCTTCCCCTGATTAAAGTAATAATGTCTTCAGCCATTCTTATCATTTGTTTTTTAGGCATAGAAGCCTGACCATGTGGTCTGGGCATCGGATTCCTAGACATGGTTCGAGTTTTAGGCCTAGAAGAAGATGGCGTCTGTTTAATATGCAAGTCAGTAGGCCTGAATACACCCTCGGAAGCCGGTGCCTGCACAGTGGTTCTGAACCCATCCAAGGTAGAGACACCCGCAGGTTCCAGAGTTGAAGCATCTCGCGGCATACCGGACTCAGAATTGGTCTCAGTAAAGGCCTGCAAATCTGAAGTAGCAGGTATCGGGGGCTGCGAAAGCACCTCACTGAGTACCGGTGAACTGGCAACTAGCTTAGGAGAAGCGTCGCAGGCAGCTTTGGACCTATGTGGCCTGTCTCTGTCTTTATCTTTGCATTTTTTCAGAATGTCGGTAGTCGGGTGGCTTACCGAAGACATATCTGGATAATTGAACCGAGTAACAACATACCAAAATATTTAGAAGTGAAAATGTACCGGCGACTAATAGTTCGTGGTTTAAATAAGGCACAAAAACCAACAGTGAGGTACATCGTGGTCAGGGCCTAGGCAAGGAATACAGCACAAATGAAAATCTTTATGAAGTATTTGCTTTCCACAAGAAATACAATTATTGACTTTTACTGACATCGGTTTAGAGCAAGAAAAAGTTTCCCCAATGGGGTACTTAGCTTTAGTTGAAGACTTCGATTCTGAAACTCGAAAACAAAAATTTCAGGAGTCAGCCGACCGGGACGTGCAAACTGCTTCTGCTTTGGGCACCGCACGGCAAGAAAGACTGATGTAATGGCGACGGCTGCATGCTTTATACCCCTGACTACCTGAAGTCACGGAAGATGAGACAGCAACCAACGCAGGACCCAAGACTTTGATAATCAGGCTGACTGAGGGCTACTGCAAGCAGATAACCCAAATATGATGACTGCAACGGTGAAACACGAAGAACATCTGTGCCAGCTTGTCATTCCTAAGGGATGGAAAGAGCTGTGGCCTACCACAAAGGTGACATCTAGCAGGAGAACTAGATGTTACCCATTGAAGTTTGAGCCTGTTCTGTCACTTAAACTTGAAGTGTGGTGGCAGCAACAGCAGAACTCAGAGAAGCAGCTCAGAGACAGGGAAAATATCCCAGGATAGGGGGTAGGCATGTGTCCTCGCCAAGAGCAGCAGGTTGGCTGGCTCCCAACTACCCAGCTCTCACTAGGGAGAGGTGAGTCAACTCAGACTCCCAGGCAGGAATGAATGGGTTCATAAGGCTCTCACCCAACTCAGAGATACCCTTAAAGGTTCACAGGCAAATACAAGGCTATCAGTCTGCAGACTATTACAAGCCTAGCCAATAACCAGAAGTCAGAATCAAACCTAGTACCTTGTATCTTTGAGCAAAGATAGACGTTATATGAAAGACCTTAACCACTATGCCATACTCTCAACCTTGAGATGAGCAAATACCAGCCACTGAGCACGGTCCTGGGGGGGTAGCACATTATAACTACACTGATAAGTAGAAATCAGCCAGGCTTGAAGGCAACAATTCCCCAAATACAAAAGGAGTTTTCTTGAAGTCTTCAAGCTGATCAAGCTCAGTTTTGCAAGGAACATCTAGATATGAATGTCCTTGCCGACAAGGAGCTAACAGAAGGATGACCACTTTGCGTGGCTATATTCCAGTGGACTATCCAAAGTAAGTTTAAACTTGGTGTAATTTCCAAGAGAAGCTTGGCTTCTTCACTGCAGCCCTCGTACAAGAGGCAAAGAATGGGTTTGCCAGCTGTGCTATTTCCTAATCGTACAATGATTTGTGTGAAATAACTACAAGGTATGCTTTGGCCACATATAATACAATAACAACTTCTCATTTCACCCAATTAAGGAAACAATCAACTTGGTCACTTTTTACTAGTTCCACTCAAACTTTGTCAGAGTATAATGCTGCATCATTAGTACAAACAGTACATACATTCAAGTGTGCTGCAGAAGACAACTTTGCAAAGAAAAGGCAATTTTTTTGACGTGGAAATACTTCTGTTGGTCTTAGATATAAACACTGATCCAGCAAATTCAGTATGAGTTGCAAAGAAATGGCTTAACGGTTACTAGACTACATATATCATGCACAGCATAGGCTCGTTATTATCACACAAATATACTATCACACTAGTACTCTTTTTCATGAGCTAAACCTGTACATATGTAAACTATCAAGAAAGTTAACACTGCAGAATGACAACCCAATCACCTTCCAAGATAGCAGACAGGTCCACATAACACAAAGAAGTAAACAGGGTCACCAGTCACTACCAGCTTGTGTGTTATGAGAAATGGATTCAATTCCTGGATCCTTTTTGAGAACACAAGTGGTTGTGATCAGACAACAAATCACAATCCTTAGTACTACATGAGTTGCCCTGATGTATTAACGCCTTAAGTGTACAAAAACTGCTGTTGATTTTGGGCCATAATTAAGCACTCCATGTACGGCAAACATTACTTAACAGAAGGAATACTATTGCTGGATAACACCCATTTTTGCCTAGGTTTAACTCTACATTTGCAAACTGCAAGTAAAAATATGTTTTACATGAAGTTTAAAATGATATATAACAAACATTATCTGATGCAAACACTTGCTGCTATAAGCTGTACAAAATCAAAATTCCAGACAACATACTACCTAAAATAATTCTGCACCCTTTAAAGTTTACAAATGTTCAGCTGCCATTTATGTGACAGCATGGTGTGAGGTACAGCTTATAACGCTGTTTCTATAGTAGTACTGAGTAACTGCCATCTGCATGGCAGCAAAAAACTCCATTGTCACTGGACATACTATCCCAGAAGGTAAGGGCATGGTTCATCTGAAAGAACTTTGCTATAAGCTTATTTTTCTCACAATTTATGAATATAAGAATGGTCCCAATATTAACTGCCATATATTACAATACATACTACAGTGTAAAATCACCATACAATGCTTCTCATAATGCAACATGCTTACAGGCAAAAGATTCCATCTAGCTCAATGCTAACATGAGCAATGTGAACAAGTACCTTTACTTCTTCTGCAGCACACTTGAATGCATGTACTAAGAAAGTACATTTTCATTCTTTACGCCTCCTTAATTTCCATTCTTCACTTACTTTCTTACTGCTAAGTCTCTTCCCTGACTCTCTCTACATAAGCCTGTCTTTCCCTCACTTTATATTGCAATTCCTATTTGTATTAGACTAACTTACCTTTTAATTTTCTCTACAAAAACTGTCTAAACTTAAATGATCATCATATACCTTGTATTGATTCTGAACCAATATTTTTATACTATGTCTAATTTATTATAACTACTTAAACTGTACATGTTTTTCTTTTATTTTTGAAGATTGTAAAATTATTATTCTTAAAATGTTTTGTAATAATTTGGAGCTTTTCTTCCTGAGCCTCCATTGTAAATGGGCATCTACCCAGTCAGATGTTCACGGTAATTTAATATCAATAAATAAAAAAATAAAATAAAAAGTACAGTTTTGTACCTACCATAAATGTAGATGTTCGAGGATCCACATTGCTGCAGTCCTAACTACTGGGTAGTCCGCTGTCCAGTCGGCCCGAATACCAAAGTATATGGCTGACGTCGGTCAGGGCGCATTAGACTGACGTCAGTACGTCAGGGTACTAATGCGCATGACCGACGTCATATCCTCAGTCTTTTCTTGCCCCAGATGTCAGAAGACCCTGAAAAGATAAGGCCAAAACCAAAAACTCCAAACATACCTGCACCAAAAATATGTACAATATATACAAAAATACCAGAATATAACCTCACCTACACAACCACCCCTAAACACAGAGGGGAAGGAGGGAGGGTAAATTGGACTGCAGCAATGTGGATCCTCGAACATCTACATTTATGGTAGGTACAAAACTGTACTATGTTCTTCATTCCACATTGCTGCAGTCCTAACTATTGGGTAGAATCCCAAAGCAGAGGTAAGGGAGGCTGGCAAATCATAAGGAAGCAGGAACTGACAACATGCCTTGCAAAATAGCTGTGGCAAAACCAGCCCTAGACTTAGAGTAGAGAGGAAGGTGATAATGCTTAGAGAAAGTATGCACTGAACTCCAAGTAGCTGCCTCCAAAATATCCTTAGTTGCCACCCCTTAGAAATGCTGTTGAAGTGGCAGTAGCCCTAGTGGAATGAGGCCGAATCCCAGCTGGAATCTCCTTGCCATGATGGGAATAACAAAATGCAATGCAAAACCCAATCCACCTAGAAATAGTTTGTTTTGACACAGGTTTGCCCTCTTGAACTCAAAGCAAAAGAAACAAACAACTGCTGAGACTGCCTAAAATCCTTAGTCCTGCTCAAATAATAACGCAATTGCCTGTGTACATCTAAAGTGTGCAAAATCTTTTCCCCTTTATTTTGGGGATCTGCATAAAAAGTAGGCAAATGAATAGTTTGGTTTAAAGCCACACTAGAAACCACCTTAGGCATAAAGGAAGGATTAGTACGTAAAGATACCCTATCCTTATGAAAAATCAAAAAGGCTCTACCGCCATAAGGGCCTGCAACTCAGAAACCCTTCTTGCAGAAGTAATGGCCAACAAAAAGCAGTCTTCCATGACAAGTATTTCAATTCAGCAGTAGCCGAGGCTCAAAAGGTTGTAGAGTAAGTTTCTCCAACACAAAATTGAGATCCCAAGCAGGAGTAGGAGCTCTACGTGGGGGTCTTATATTCTTTGCCCCTCTAAGAAATTGCTTGAACAAAGGATGCGAAAACAATGGTGGGTCACAATCATAGTGAGCTGAAATTGCTGCAGCATGAATCTTAATGGAAGAGAAAGACAAACCTTTGTCCAATAACTCAGTAAGATATTGAAGAGCCACACTCAAATTAGGCTCAGAAATCTCCAAATTGTTTGCTGCACTCCAAAATAAAAATCTCTTCCATTTTCCTGCGTACACTTTCCTTGTACTAGGTCTTCTGGCTTCCATAATCACATTTAAAACTTGTTGAGGAAGTTGAGACCTGCTGTCTTTCAAAACAGAATATGCCAGGCTGTTAGATGAAGAGAGTGAAGCTTGACATTGAGCAGGTGACCGTTCCTCTGAGACAACAGGTGTGGAATCAAGGGTAAAGGCCATGGAGGCTTCCTTACCAGACTCCTCAGTAATGGATACCAGTGCTGCCGAGGCCAATCTGGAGCTATTAAAATCATCCTTGGCTTGTCTTGTCTGACCTTTAGAAGCACCTTTGGTAGAAGAGGCAGAGGTGGAAAAGCATACACATGAAGATTTTTCCAACTGAAAGAAAGAGCATCCACTTTCCAAGCTGTGTGATGAAACCTCTTTGTGCAAAACTTTGGCAGCTGGTGGTTTAGTGGAGAAGCGAACAGATCTATGTCTGGAGTTCCCCATGACACTGTCAATTTTTGAAATACATGAAGATGCAGTTTCCACTCGTGGGGATCCATGATTTGTCTGCTTAATACATCTGCTAAGGAGTTCTGTGCTCCCGGCAGAAACCTTGCCTGAAGAGTTAGTTGCAAGCTGAGCGCAGTCTCCCATAAAATCATTGCTTGCCTGCACAATGGGTAAGAATGTGTTCCTCCTTGTTTGTTGATGTACCACATGACAGTTGTGTTGTCTGTTAGAATCAACACCTGCCCTGGAAGAAGTAACTCCTTGAAAGCCATTAATGCAAACTGGACTGCTAACATCTCTTTCATGTTGATATGTAGATGCTGTAGTCTGGCAGGCCACTTGTCTTGTATCCACTTTCCATTTAGATGAGCTCCCAAGCAATGTCTGAGGCATCTGTCGTTAGAATCTGACTCGCCTCTGGCCGGGTCACAGAGAGTCCCTTGTTTAGGTGACATTCCTGAGCCCACCACAAAAATTCCTTTTGAATGCAAGGTATTATTTGAATGACAGTGTCCAAATCCTGGCAGTGCTGTGTCCATACATTTTGAGATACCATTGCAGCTTCCTCATATGCAGTTTGGCATTGGGAAGCACCAGAATACAAGATGCCATGAACCCTAAGGCTTGAAGGACTGTCCTTGCAGTCAGCCCGGACTGAAGAGATAGTTGATGGAATTAACTGGAAAGATTCTTTTGTTTGTCCGGGGTTAAAAAGGCCATCTGGGCTGCTGTATTCAGTCTCACACCCAGAAAGCACATGTCTTGAGAGGGTACTAGACTGGACTTTATTTCGCTTCACAGAATACCCTAGGCATCTTAGCACTGCTATGACATATTCCAAATGCTGTAGAAGGTCTTCCTTTTCTTGAGCCAGAATCAGGCAGTCGTCCAAGTAAGGATAGATTTGAATTCCTTTTAGCCTGAAGTAAGCTATCACTGGAGCCAGAACCTTTGTGAATACTCTGGGCAGTAGATAAGCCAAAGGGCAATGCAGAGAACTGATAATGAGAATTTCCAGCTCGAAAATGCAGATACTTCCTGCAACTTAGTCTTATAGGCACATGAAGGTAAGCTTCCTTGAGATCTAAAGTTACCATCCAGTGATCTTTGCCCAGCAGAGGTAAAAGCTGTTGTAACGCCAACATTTTGAACTTGGGAATGTCCAGATAAGTGTTGAGGATAGATAAATCCAAAATTGGTCTCCACGTGTTCCCCTTTTTCGGTACTAGGAACAGGCGAGAATAAAATCCTAGGCCCCTTTCTGGCACAGGAACTGGCTGAATGGCCCCTATTTGGAGCAACAGAGAAATTTGCTTGTGAGCCTCTGTTCTTTGTAGAGGAGGAATGTCTGGCATGCCTTTGAAAGGAGGCAAGGTATGGAAATAAAACCTGTAACCGTGGTGAATGATATCCAGAACCCATCTGTCTTGGGTAAGTAAATCCCAATTTTCTTTGAAAAGAGACAGCCTTCCTCCCAAAGGTGCTGCCAGGCGAGAATGTACTGGCAGCTGAAAAGGCAGGTCATTGGGTCTGCTTACGAAAGGACTGACCCCTGCCCTCACCAGAAGTCTGAGCAGGGGAACTCCCTGTCCTAGGCCTAAAAGAACCTTGAGCTCTGCCCCTACCACGTCTAGACCTACCCCTAGACTGGGAATCATAAGCAGGATAAGTCCATCCCTTAGAAGGCCAATTTCTACTAAACTTCGGAGGCTGCACCTGCAAAAAATCCTTAACAGTTTGCATAGACTTAGCCTTGTCCTCCATTTTCTTTAAAACTGCTTCCACAGGCGAACCAAACAACACATCAGACTGTAAAGGAGCATCCAAAATCCTTGTTTTAACATGCTCAGCTAAATTCTGATCTCTCAACCAGGCGTGCCTCGAAGAACAGAACCAGTGGCAGCCACCCTCGAGGAGGCCTGCACAGCATCAAAACCACACTGCAAGGAATGTTTACCCACCTGTTCAGACACATGAACTAAATCCTGCAACTCTTTACACTCAATACCTTCTGCCAGAGCATCCACCTTAGATTTCAATTGTGAAAGGAGATAATTCTGATATTTTAACATGTGAAACTGACAATTCAACGCCCTCATGGCTAAAGTGGAAGAAGTATACACTTTCTTTCCCCATCTATCCAAAGCCCTTGCCTCTTTATCAGGAGGAACAGGATTTTTAACAACAGAGGCCTTAACACCTTTAGGCCCCTGAGAGACAGTTTCGGGTCTGCCCTAGGACTCTTAAAAGATACTTATGAGCTTCAGGCACCCTATAGTACCTATCCGGTTTAACTGGGGCAGGAGGCAAAGAATCAGGATTCAGGGAAGCCTCTGCAAAACATCTTCCACCACATTCAGAACAGGAGGTATAGCTAAAGGCCTATGCTGGGGTAAAACAAGAATTCCCTAAGCCTCTTGCTGGAATAAGAGAAATCTTGACCTTCCCATTTAAAATGCTCCCTCATGGAATGCAGAGTCTCTGAAAATGAAAAATCCTCAGGAGGAGAAGCTGAAGGAGTAGAATCATCCACATCAGAATCAGAATAAGGAGGATACTCCTGCAAGTCTTCAACCAAGACTCAGAAGCCCCGAACAATGCTCAAAACTCTCAAACTCAGGTGCCACCCTAGGCCTCTTATCAGGAGGGTGCATAGAACCTCTAATCATAGTAATCAAATCCTCTGCCATTTTAAGCATATGTTTCTTAGGCAAAGACCCTGAAGCACTAGGAGAAACCCCCACTGAAGCTAAACTTGGCCTGCCTCTCAAAGAAGCCTTGGAAACAGAAGGGGAGGCTCTAACCACCTTAGGAAGAGAGGGAAGAACAGCCACCTGAGAAGCCCCCTCAGCCTGGCCTACTTCCTGAGAGGATACATCCTGTAACAGTAAAGTCTCTCCCTGAGACTCCAAAGAAACTCCTGGCAGAACCTCCGGCTCCACTGGGCCTTCTAAAGAACCGACGTCTGGGACTGTCGGTTCTTCCACTCTAGGCCTTGCTGCTTTGTCCTTGCGCTTTTTGGTCGGAGCATCCGACGGCATTTTATAATTACAACGCTTCCCAAAAACTAACCTGGCACAGTCTAACCTTCTCTTAATAGTGCGTTTGTTAAATCTAGCACAAGAGCGGCATCCAACAACGTCGTGCTCAGGCCCTAAACAAGGTATACACAAAGTATGGTAATCCCTATGAGGTATCTGTTTCCCACAAGAAATACAGTTATTCACTTTTTCTGACATCCGGTTAAATACTGAGGCAAGAAAAAACCAAAATATTCCCCAACGGGGTACTTAGCCAACTTTGATTCGGTCTGAAACTCTGACTTCAGAAACTTTCAGAACGCCAACCTGCACTCGCAAAATTGCTTCTGCATCGGACCATGCGGCAAAAAAGACTGAGGATATGACGTCGGTCATGCGCATTAGTACCCTGACGTACTGACGTCAGTCTAATGCGCCCTGACCGACGTCAGCCATATACTTTGGTATTCGGGCCGACTGGACAGCGGACTACCCAATAGTTAGGACTGCAGCAATGTGGAATGAAGAACATCATTATTTCCTTGTTCCCCATACAGTTATATCATGTAATATATTTGATTTTATTTTAAATTACATGTCAAACTGATCCTCTTACTACTTTTTACATTACAATGTTCCTTTTGTTGTCAAGCAAGACTATCAGTGCATTTTATACTGTTCCATCAGGGCTACTGTCTGTGAACATACTCAGACACTAACAGACAGAAGTGCTCAGCCATGAAAGTAACAAAACTAACAACTCTCCCGTTAACAAGAGATGTAAAAGTGGAATATTTACAAAAACTGGAAAAGGTTCAGGTAAACTCACCACTTAAACACAGACGGACAATGGATGCTCACTGTGATACCCACACACCTAATTAACTACAACACTGTTGCTGCATAATCTGAGCTCAAAGAGCGATTTCAGTATTGCTGTGTAAAATCAAGCATCAGGTCAGCTGCTGCATGACTCTGCCATAGTTTATAACAAGGAACTATGGAAAAGTAATTTACCATTTTTGGATGAAAAGACACTTGTTATGCATTTAGGCCACTGAAAAAGATGCATCACTTTTTTTTTTAAACCGAGAACTAGCATTTTTTATGACTCTAACATTTGGTGGAATGTAAACCCCAGCTATCACCAAGGATTAAGCATGCAACACACCCAGTATGGTAATAGCTCATCCAAGTAACACATTCCTGTAAAAAGCCCTAAACCTCTATAAGCAAATGCTTTACTTATTAAATCCCTGGAGCCAACCAAAGACCTCTTACCTACTCGCCTGATACAGGGAAAAAGAAAAAAAAAAAGGTTAGTCATTCCTCTTTTTCCTCAGACTTGCAGCTTCTCAGACACCCAAATACATGGCCTCTGCCTATGCATGCACAGAATGACCTGACGGTTGAAAATTTGATTCAGACCATTAAAAAATTACCAAGCTACTGCCAACTGTTGAAAGCCATAGAGAAAATTATGCAAAAGAAAAATAACAATAAAATGATTAACATCAGGTTGCAGCTGGTTGCTGAAAGGGAAAGTGTCTTAGCTTCAGAGAATATGATGACCCCTTAAGGTCTCAGTATCATATGGGGTTAGTAGACTAATGGCCCTGGAGCCCTTACAAGCCCAGCCAAGAGTTTATACCCATGAAGAAACCTTAGTCAGCACCTGTCGCCCCTGTCAATGAGGGGCACGGGTAGAACCCCCTGGGACAAATTTGTGGTTTCCCATCCACTCATCAAGGTTGCGCTTGAAGAGGGTCAGCGAGGTACTCTGTTTGATGTGTATGGGAAGTCTATTCCACAGACGGGGAAGCCTCTTGGAGACAAACCTGTCTCTCCAGCAGGTTTTGTTGATGTTGCATATTAGACTAAGGGCTTTTGAGCGGGTCATGCATAGGCAGTTAGACATACAGATATGGAGCACCTCTAGTAGGGCAGGGTCCGAGACTGCCTTGTAGGAGAGACACAGATCACCCCTGAGCAATCTGTATGATACAGAGTAGAGGGATAGTCATCTGAGCCTGCCTGCATAGGTCAGGTGTTGGAGGCCATGGATTTTCTTTGTGAGATATTTCAGTGGCCTTTTCAGTTGGTGCAGATGTTTGGAGTGGTACATCCCAAATAGGGCATTATACTCAATTATTGGTCTACTGAGGGAGGGGTATAGAGAGGCAATAACCTCCTTTTTTTCTAGATGCAATCCCTTTACTTATGAGATGAACCAAGTAAAATGATTTTCTGACCACTGCTACTACAAGATGGTCGAATGTGAGGTTAACATGAGTGCCCAGGTCTCTCACCACAGGTTGTGTGTGTTTATGGGGGTGCCATTGATGTGGCAAACAGTAGGGGTCATGTTTTTGTTGAATGGTACAATGATACTTTTTTTTGCATTTAGCTTGAGACAATGACTTTGGCACCAGTTATTAGTTGCTGCAAGACCCTCTTGCAATATGTTAACATCATTTGGGGAGTCAATAACAGCACCCAATTTACAGTCGTCCACAAACTTGGTCAGCCACAGGCCTTTTGTCTTTGCCTGGACCACTGAGAAATAGATGCCAAATATAGGGGGCTTATAGGAGTAAGGGAAGTGTTGCAGATGATAAAGGACTGTCTATATATTCACACGCATGCACACAGACAGGAAGCTTGTTTATATGTGCATATATAGACACACACACAGACTACACACACTGTGTGTGTATTATATATATATATATATATATATATATATATATATATATATATATATATATATATATATATATGGGTCCATGTCAGATGGACGAAAGCTGATGTAAACGAAGACCACATCACAGAGGCGACTTTGCCAGCAGGACGAATCCCCGACAACGGTAAGTAGTGCGGACTGGGAGTTAGTCCCATTCCCTCACTGTAGTGTGATCTTGGAGTTGGTATACTTAAGTGAGGGGGGGGGGCTTTCCCGCCTGCTATACATGTTTTCATGTGGTTTTCAAGTGTATTATGGAAACGGAAATGTATTCTGTTCCGTAATACATTGACTTACCGTTCTCGGGGATTTGTCCTGTCGGCCAAGTCATCTCAGTGATGAGGTCTTCATTTACCTGAGCTTTCGTCCATCTAACATGGACCCATATATATATATATATATATATATATATATATATATATATATATATATATATATATATACACACACATATACATACATACATACACTCATACAGACACACACACACACACACACACATACATGCATGCATACACACACACACACACACATGGTAAAAAAAGCACTAAAACCAAAGATAAATTTCACTAAGAACGAACTTCGTGACACAAAAGCATTCAAAAAGAATTAAAAGGAAAGCACCAGCAACTCTTGTATTATTTACCACTTTTGTCTTCTTTAATATCAAGACTTCTTCAGAATGACATTTTCATTAATAAATTTTATACATTAAATAAAATTAAGCATGTAGTCAGCTTCACCTGCATAAGTAAAACTCTACGATGAGGAGTATTTTTAATTAAGATTACATACAAACATGGTTCTAACAGAGGAAAAGAGAGAGTCAACAATAGGATGCTTTCACTGGGGATCAGGTAGCCCCCCCCCCCAATTTAACTGTAAACTAATCTGTGCTTGGGTAAAACACTACAGTGAGTGTATAAATACTTTTTCCAAACTACACTTATACCTCTAATTCTGTTACTTATGTAATCTTTTATTTGCAGTCCACAAGATGGTAAATGGACTGATTCTCTATAGTCTTACATGGGTAGCAATTCATCTGTCAAATTCCTGCTAACTGTCTGACATAGTAAAATTTACTTTACTCAAGAAAGTGCTGTTACTGAAATTTCATTTTCACGCTTGCCCACAGTCTACATTCTAATCTTTTTCAGTGACTAATTACTCACTGATGGTGACTGGAAGTGTGGAAAATCAGTCCAGCCAAGCCTTGAAATAAACCTGGAAGTAGCAAAATGTATGATTAGGATAGTGAACGTGATGTCCATGTTAAAGCCCCTCCCTGGGGCAAAATAAGGTGATGCCTGTGCATACATATAAACTAACACAAACATCTAGACAGCATTAAAATGCAAGAAGTGAGACCTGAAAAAACAGTGAAAACTTGCCTACAATTAGTTGAAGCATTCAAACTACAGTAGTTCTTTAAATCTGTGCAACATGATCAATTTCAGAAGTATGCATATTTTACACTTAAGAATCAGAAGAAGCCATGAAACATCCCAGAAAACAACCTACCCTGCCATACAGTGTATGCAGTAAAGAGTGGCCTGTCCTGTCAGCCACACAACAGCATCTGTGAGCCTGGCCTCCTTTCCCAAACTGAAGACTTTGGCCTCCAAAGGCTCGCTGGTAAATTTTTCCATCTTCTGTTCTGCTAAAAGGCATGCCATAATTTTCAAGCTAGAAAACACAAAGTTGATATTAAGCACCATGTTCTCATTCAAGTATTAAATGTTCATTTAAGTAGCCAGAAAACTTATCTGGAAAGAAGTAATGGTCACAGCCAAGCAAGATTAAGTGTTTACAGATGTGGAATGGAACATACCATATCTAAAAAAAAAAGTTTAACTAAAAAAACATCATTCACAATTTCCCTGAATTCATTAAAATGTTTTATATGGGATACAACATTAACCCACTAAACTGCTAATGATGTCACCCAGCTAGGACTTTAGAGAGACAGCATAGAGACAATAGTTGTCACAGTGCAGTCTTCACTAAAAGTCAAAGTTCGTCCTCCATCATGGTCCTTTCTTTCTCATTCTCTGGCATTCAACTCCATAGGACAGATGCTACAAGTGCCCGTGGACACACTATTAGCACCATATTGAAACTGTTTACACCTGATTAGGTTTAATGGGTAAAATCATCACAGCTGTCAGGAATATTAGATGTTCTAATCTTCAAGACTCTGAAGATAAACATACCTAAGCAGATCAAAACACACACATGCTTCTTCTAGGGGATGTTAATTGGGCAGCACAATTGTTCAGTGACATGTCTACAGTACCTGGCAATGAGAGAAATATTTTGCAAAGAAAAACTTATTTTCCAATACCCAACATATGAACAAACAAGCTGGAGCTAAATGTGAATGATCTTGAGTGTGGGAGTAACAAAGTCTGGGACCACCTGGGGTTTTTTACTTGAATATCTCCAGCTTTGTAACACTCGAGCAAAGTGTGATTATATTGTACAGCATATATGTGATTTACAATACTTGCAATTGTGAACATGTTAATATGAATTGTTTTGTTTTATATAAATGCAATGTTACCCATGTTGGAAAAGATAATTCAATAAAGGAGTTTAAAATAAATGGAAAGCTCTACTAAAAAAAATAAAATGAACTGTACACACATGGATAACTCCCGTTAATACCATTCATAGAAATAAGACAGTGCATAGTAAAAACTGCTGCAGCTCTTTACCTTTTGACACAAACATGCCACCCATAATCAACTGCACTAAGTCAACGAATTCCACAAACTCTCTAGTGTACTCATCTGCAAAATACTTCCATGGTGTCTGATCTCCCTGATGTTGGGAAAATAAATCTTTCCACAAAACTTCCAGTCCTCAGGGTTCACATAATCGATGACTAGTGGAGCAGGAAGGAACCTCCAGCAACTTTCCTACTTACCCCTGTTCAGTCTATCTCAAGAACACATACTAGACAAATCTAGTGCAACTTCCTCATACTCTGACGCACGCACACACACACACACACACACACACACACACACACACACACACACATCTGATACAACCTTGTAAAGGAAACTGTGAGATAAAACTCTTAACATTGTTCACAGCCTTCAGTTTCTTCACATACATAGGATCAAGCAAATGGTGGTAGCATACAGGCTTCAACAACTCTTCTAGACCTGAACACAATGTTATGGGACAAGACCAGCTTATTAAAATGTATATTAATTTCAGTTTATTAATAATGCTATAATATGATTGTTAAAAAGCAAATATCATTTGTATGCAGGGCTATGAAAAATACAGCTTCATAAGTCACATTGTTACTGTTCATTTTAAACTGCATTCTTTTAGTATGTAATAAGAGAGAATAGTAAGTGTTGTATAAAGTGAGGCATGTAGTTATTACAAAAAGGAATTTGTTAGCCTGACTCCTCCAGGCTAGGAGTGCATTGTTGCTAGGGTAGGTTTGAAACATCCAAGGTCAGAAATAAGGCCGCTTGGAAGCAGGTGAATCATGTATAGGAAGGTGTTCACGTGAAGTCTGAGGCAGAAATCATGAGGGATGAGGACTTCTGCAAAGTTTTCTATAGGACACAGTCATTATAATGTCATGAAATTGCATGAACAGTTTGATAAGAAAATGTATAAAATTACAGTTTTTGTATGTAAAGTGAGAATGCTTCATCAAGAATTATAAAGACTAACTCCCAGCGCTGTAAGAATAAAATTTCTATTTGCATATCCTGAAGTGTTGTTCCTGACTAAAGGCATATATGGTAAATTCTTAATGTTATTTATTTAGGACAATTTGGTGCCATTCTCTGGATCTGAACTTTGGTATTGCTGCAGGGCAGTTCTGGAATAGGGCCCATCACAAATTTTCTGTGAATTTCACACTGCTTTGTATGGAATAGTCAGAGATCAGATGTGCAGCTATTCAGGGTGTGCAAACATACTAGCCTTGGCAGGGAAATTGTTTTGTAAGGGGAAAAGGGTTGGTTTGTGTTTTTTTCCTCCTTTTTTTTTTTTTTAGACAATTTTAGCAAGTGTAAGTGCATAACTGTGTTTGTAGTATAAGTGCATGACTGTGTTTTTGTTTGACTGAGTGGTTGTAATATATACAAGTAACAGTGGGAGGACCCCACAGTAAATGAGTATAGTAAATGTATGTGCACATACAGTAAAAGACAAATTAACACAAGGAGGTGCCTTGTGTCGAGGGAGGTACCCTCAGGATCGAAAGGTAAGAAGTATGAGAGATGTTTTTATTCTGTCAATGTATGAATGTATGAGAGAAAGAAAAGAAAAAGTTAAAAGCTAAAAATAAAGTTAAAACAAGGTTATGAGCCCACTGCATGATTGGGACGTAGACTGTAAAGTTAAAACAAGGTCATGAGCCCACCGCATGACTGGGACGTAGACTATAAAGTCTGCATAACTGGGACGTAGACTATACAACAAGTTCATGAGGCCATAGCATGATTGGGACATAGACTATATACTGTTAAAACAAATTCATGAGCCTACCGCATGATAGGACGTAGAGGTATGTGTTGTTAAAATAAATTCATGAGCCCAAAAGCATGCTGGGACTTAGTGTGATTGCATGAAAGTACCCTCAGAGGGTCCAAAAGAGTTGTCAGTTCTGGACACAGTACCTATCCGCCCTGTTACCCAGACCGCAATGCTGGAGCTGTAACTTTTGAGCTACCGCAGGGACAAAAGCAAGGGGGTGCTGTGGAAAAAGGCTGATCAAAACCACCACTCTGTTGCTGCACAGTGACAGACTTCCTACCTTTCCCTCCCTGTATGTTGTGTGGATTACTACAGTCATTTTCTGTCTTTGGAACCACCAGAATCCAGGAGTTGTAAGGTAAGCCTAACATTTTTATTATTAGTGATTTATAAAATAAGAAAAATGGGGAGCAAAGATAAGCAAGCAAGATCAAATCTGTGAAAAGGGAACACCTGCACATTTTATGTATTTTAATTATTGGAAGGAAAGTTGTAAATATCTGTATGACTGGTTTCAGCTTACTAAGAATTGTGCTGGTGGGGTATTTCCATTAAAATGGAATTTATGATAGGATTAAATTGCTGACATTGAAAGGCATTTTGGAAAAAAAAAAAAGCAAAGTAAGTGGGGAACAAACAGGGTTGCCAGACATCCCTATTTGAGCGGGAAAGTCCCAGGATCCGCAATCCGATCCAGAGTCCTGCACTGCCGGTTTAAATCCTGGCGAAACAGCCCTCCACTTTTACTTTTTTTTGATTGGCCTGTATACCGGCCAATCAAAACTCGTTAAACACGGAGCTGCTTGTGTTTAATGCAGAACATCAGGCAGTTCCGCATTAAATACAGCTCAGTTCTGCGAGTTTTTTGATTGGCTTGTATACCGGCATACGGGCCAATCAAAAATCGGTAAACACAGAGCTACTTGTGTTTAATGCGGAACTGCCTGATGTTCCGTATTAAACAGAAGTAACTCCGTGTTTAAAGACTTTTTTTTATTATTTTTGGTCCCTACCCGGCCAGTCGGAAATCTGGCAACCCTGGGAACAAATGACAGCATTTTATTCTTGGTACTGTAAAGCACTTTAAAGGGAAAAGGAGTCAGCATTAAGAGGGTTGCAGGATGTTAATAAGAAATTGTTTCAACAAGTTGTTGTTGTTTGTCTTTTCGGATTTTCCCGGTTAGAGGTCGCCACAGTGGAACTGGAGTCCGCTAATGATTGGCAGTAGATTTTTTTATGGTGCCGAGTTGTCAGCCCGACACCCAGCCTTCAGCAAAGGCACGCTCATTCATGCATGTCTTTCGGAGGCCACTCGACCGCGGGGAGGACATGCAGGCTCCACACAGAAGGCACTCCAGTCGTGAATCAAACAGGAGAATCTCTTGCTGTAAGGCAACAACGCTACAGCTGTACCACCGCGGCTTCAAGTAAGAGAGGTTAAAAAGGCAGTACAGACCACTAAAAAGGGATCCCTTTATCCTGTCTTAGCAGGTTTGAAACAAATTAAAAATGGTCAAAAAGCAGAAACGTTAAAGAGGATAATAATCCTCCAGTAACTAATGCACCCCACCCCCATACTGGTACAGGTGGCTCCTGTACAAGATTCTGCTGTTTCTCAGACCTTTGCATTTTTTTGAGCACAAGGTCAGCATGGTACTGTTACATCTAAACTTAGTTCTGCTGTTAGCTCTCATCTTTAGAACAGCATCTTCAGTTAAAAAGTTTTTTTTTCCCTTCCTTCTTCCTATCATTCTCAACAAGCTTCTACCTTTCCAACAGGAGCACTAGTGTTTGACACTCCTGTGGCTCATCACAAGTGCTCACATGATAGGGTAGGACAAGAGGCTATTGCCTCTGCAGAAGATTTTTTTGGCACCTTAAAAAACAGGGGGAGGGCTAATGGTGATTTGCATAGTATGTCTAAATGTTTTCTAACTGAAAGAAGAGAAAAAAAAACATCCATAAAGGTTTAAGGAGGAACTGAGGAAAAAAAAAACAGATTTAAACCAGATGCTTCGGAAAGTTACTCCAATAAAATAAGAACACAGTTACTTGAAAAAGCTAATATAAATGTTATTCCCACAGGAAATGCACCGATAAATAAAAGGATAGCACTGGTAAACTACAGAAGTGTGTCAGCCATGTAGGCAAAATAAAGAGAAAGCCTCTGCAGATTATGAGTCATCTTAAAGCAGTGTTTGCTAAACATTCAGAAATACCAGATCCAAATAAACAAGCTAAACCAGCTATTGCAGCTGCCTTTGTGAAGGGTTTGCAAACCATGTACAAAATCAAATGAAGCAAGTGCTTATAGACTAGCAGGAAAAAGACTTAATGTCCTTATTAAGTGCTGCAAATCACCGTACTGACTATGGCAGGGTAATAAAACAAAAATAAATCTTAATCCCATTTGCTGCCACGGAATCAAAAAGGACACTATGTTAAAAGTAGAAATAAATGCAAAGCCAATTCTATTCTTGGTGGATCTAAAAACACTAAGTCTGTAACAAAAGTTACTTCAGACAGTTAAATACCAGTATAGGAACAAAGTAAAGCCAGTTGGTGTAACAAATGCTAGTGTTACATATCCAGTTTTAAAACCTATACTCTTTTCTTTAGGTCTAATTGACAAGAAAGGCATTCAAATTTTTCTTTGAGTACAACTGCGCCAGTGAATCTTCTCTGTGAGCTGGGTGGTACTGTTTGCTGTACACCAGAGGGGGTGTAGCTAGATGTTCCAGCAGAATCAGTGGGGGAAGTATTACAATTCTTAGCAAAAGCGGGGAGGAGCCTTTTTGATGGCATACAGACTACTAAAAACTGCTGCAGCAGGTTACCTGCTAATTTATGGGTTAAACATGCTAATGAATTCAGTATATTAAAATCTATAAAACCAGTAAAAATAAAATTAAATCCATCAAAACCTCTCCCCAGAGTTCCACAATATCCACTAAAGTCAGAAGCAGCGCAGGGAATCAAACCTGTCTCTAATACATCAAGGAATAATAAATGCTAGCTAAGTGAAAAAGCCAGGAAAGGATACTTTGTACAAGACTTAAGGGCTATAAGTAATGCAGTACTACCTACTTGTCCTGTAGTTCCAAATCCAGCAACAATACCGAGTTCCATACCACCTCCAGCTAATTACTTTTCTGTGATAGATATATGTTCAGCATTCTTTTCTATACCAATTCACACTGACAGTCAGTTTTTTGTTTGCTTTTACTTATCAGGGACAGCAATATACCTAGACACTGTTGCCACAAGGATTTACTAAATCTTCTTCATTATTTTCTCAAATTCTGCAAAAGATTTGGAGAATGTGGCATTTCCGGGTGGGTCTGTCTTAGTACAATATGTAAATGATTTACTGATGGCACCAAATTCCTTTCAGCAATGTTAACAGAATTCCTTGCATCTTCTGACTATTTATTTATTTCAGTTTGATTACCGGGGAAGTCCACTGGGCCAAGAAGTGCCCATTTTCAGTGGAGGCCCGGGGAGAAAAGCTCCAAGATCAGTATAATACAATATAGGTTACAGAATAAAAGCTCCAAGAACAGTATAATACAATATAGGTTACAGAATGCAAATAAAGATTACAAAGTAAAAATACATACAATATAGTTTGTAAAAACAAGTAGAGTTAATACATTTGAGAGTTGCAGAGAACTTGATGGCAGATTTTTTTTTTTTTTGAATCAATATTTATATGCTTACAGTCACCTAAAGTCTGTTAGTTGTAGTTATTTTGAGAAATTAGAATAAGTATGAGAGTATAGTGGAGTAGGAGTACTTAGTTAAGAGTCGCTATGGAATTTAAGTGGGGTGAAAGCAGGAGCATTTCCATTTGGAGGATAGGTGAAGAAAAAGTTGAGTTTTGAAGGATTCAGTGTTGGGTATGGTCCTAAGTGAAGTAGGCAGAGAGTTCCATTTTTTACCTAGTGAGAAGGAGAGTAAAAGCTAGCCAGCTGGTCGTTTCGGTTTACTAATGGAGATTAGGTTTTGGTTTTCAGATCTCAGTGATCTGTTAGGGATGTATGGAGGAAGTATGTCCTTTAAGGCTGGGCATTTATTAGGGGAGAATATTAGTTTGTGAGCGGTGGTTAGTTGTAGATAGTCTAGGTGATTAGGGAGTTCTAGCCAGTTCAGAGAACGAAGGCTGTGGCAGTGGTGACGATGTTTTAGATTTGGTGGCAAATTTAGAGATCTTATTATAGCAAGCTTCGAGCTTAGAGGTGTTGGTAGCAGACAAGTTGGTTAGGAGAGGGGCTCCGTATAGAAGGGAAGGTAGGAGGAAGGATGTTGCCAGTGTATGCCTAGTGGAGTTTGAAAGGAAGTGATTGTTCCTATATAGCATACCTAAGCTTTTGGTGGGTTTTCTTTATGTTATGTTGTATGTGAAGATCAAATTTGAGGTGTTCGGCTATGGTGATGCCAAGGAGTTTTGCAGAGGGGACCACTTCAATGGCAGTGTTAGTTTGGCTGAGAACATTGAAAGTGTTTTTGTCCACAGAGGAAACTTTGGAGGGGAGAAAAATTAGTATTTTGGATTTATTGGAGTTGAGAGAAAGGTGGTTTTGGTGCATCCAGTTCTCTGTGGTGGTAAAGGCTAATTGGGTTTTGGTCTGGAGTTCAGGAAGGTTTGGGGCAGAGCAGACCAAGGTAGAGTCATCTGCGTATTGGATGACTGTGGTGTCAGGGATAAAGATGTGAAGGTTGTTTATGAAGATGTTGAAAAGCATGAGTCCAAGGATGGATCCCTGAGGAACGCCAGTAGATGTAGGCAAAAAGGAAGAGAATGAGTTCTTCCATTTGACTGCTTGAGATCTGTCAGATAGGTAACTGGAGAACCAGGAAAGAGTGTTTGGGGAGAGTTTGAGATTAGCCAGATGATGAAGGTGTGTGTGTGTGTGTGTGTGGGAGATGGTGTCAAAAGCTTTTGAAAGGTCTAGCAATATTGTGGATACAATGAGTCCAGAGTCTTGAGCTTGATTGATAGTTTCTAAGAGGGTAGTAGTGCAGTTATCTTACTGTGGTCGGGACGGAAGCCATGCTGTGTGGGTGTAAGGAGGTGATTTTGAATGAGATAGGGTAAGAATTGGTGGTGGACGCATTTTTCTAGAATTTTAGATATTGGAGAGAGTAGGGCGATAGGGCAGAAGTTAGAAATAGAGGTGCTTTTGCCTCCTTTGTGAAGAGGTAGGATTGTAGGCTGAACGCCAAAGTTTGGGTACGTATGACTCAGTTAAGGATCTATTAATCAGAATACTAATTGGAAGGGCGATACCTTCAGCTGCATGTTTGAGGAAGGAAGGGGGAATGTTGTCAGGGGCGTTAGAACCTGGCTTTAGCTTAGAGAGAAGCTTTTTTATAAAAGATGTGGATACAGGTTTGAGATGGAAATTGAGGGGATTATTGTTTGGGTTGTTGGGTGGACAGGAAAGGGAGTTAGGTGGGTTGTTATTAGGAAATGTTACGGTTAGTTTAGCTATGAATTCAGTGAAGAAGGTATTGAAGTGGGAGCTAAGTTCATTGTCGGATAGATTAGGGTTGGGGCAGGGGTTGCATTGAGATCCGGGATGAAGAAGGGAATTGACTGATTTCCAAAATTGTTTAGGGTTTTTATTGTTATTGGACTGAAGTTTAATATAGTAGTTTTTTTTGTCTTTGGTAATGAGTTTCTTTATTGGTTGTGGAGTTGGGTGTATAGAAGTAAGGTAGAGGATAGTTTATTTTTCTGGTAGAGCTTCCAGGACTTGTCTCTGACACATGATTTGTTTAGTTTCTTTGGTCAACCATGGTGCAGAGTTAGTTTTGATTCGCTTATTTCTTAGAGGGGCTAGGGAGTTGAGAGTATCTAGGAAGATGGAATTGAAGTGTTCAACAGCATTGTGGGAGGATATTTAGAGGTTGCCAGTTGATTTGTTTGAAGAGGTTAGAGAAAATTAAGGGGTTAAAGTTACTGAGGTTACGAGTTTGAATGTAGAGGTGTTGGTGTTGGGTGGAGCTGTTTGATCGATGGATGAAGGCAGGGAGATGGGTCACTGAAGGTGTCAGGGATAGTGCCACTGAGAGTGATTTTGTTTGGATGGGAGACTAGATTCCAGTCTAAGATGGACCATGGGGGTAGTTTTTGTTAGGGTGAGTAATTGAGGAGATTACTTGGGTGAAGTTTAGAAGGTTAATGGAAAGTGAGGGTGATGGTGAGTTGATTTTATTCCAGTCGATATTGACATTGCCTAGAATATATGTTTCATATTTTATTTGAGTTGAGGACCAGTATAGAATATCTTCAAGGGTGGAGATATTGTTGCCAGGGGAGATGTACAAGGATATGAAGCAGATATTCTTGTGTTTGTTTAATCAGAGAAGGCTAGCTGTGATTTTGCAGTTTGTGAAATTAGGGGTAGGAATTTGAAGGGGTATTAGAGAGAGATGATTAGAGTAAATTATGGCTGAGCCACCACCTTTTTTGTTTAAACGGTCACTTCTGAGGATGTGGTAACCAGGAATACCTTGGTATCCTTGCAGGAAATACCTTGCATTTTCTCACTATCCTTGCAAAAAAAGGACACAGTGTCAACAATAAAATTACAGTTATGTTTACCTCAGGTATGTTAGCTTGGTCATTTAATTTAATATCTCAGAGTAGGATCTTACAGTAGCTATCCGTCACTCTGAATCATCTTTATTACTTAAAATAAAACGTATCCCTTCTTGACTGCATGTCTAACTAGATATGAACTTACACTTCTTTCTGATCCATCTATTTCTCTGATCTGCTGTCCTGTTCTAAAGCCTGGATCTCTGTTGCCCACTGCTGACGATGGTAAAGAGCACGATTGTGTGTGTGTAACTATTTGCTTTCTCCTAGGGAGGACTTAAAGGACACTCCTATACCCAATGCTGACATGCATCTGTTTGTGGATGGTTCCTGTTGAAGACATCAATCAGGAAAGTTGATCTCGGGAATAGCAGGTTGCACCAAAGAAACAATATTGTTTCAACAAAGATTAGAGGGTGTTCACTCTGCTCAAGTAGCTGAGCTAGTGGCTTTGCAAAAAGCCTGTGAGTTAGCCAAACACAAGGTGGCCAATATTTTTACAGACTGCTGTTATGCTTTCGGGGTGGTACATGACTTTGGGCAACTTTGGAGAGAGAGGGGGGGGGGGTTAACCTCTTCAGGAAGTCAAATTACAAATTCAGGGTACATAAAATCATTGTTAGATGCACTTTTGTTACCTAAAAAGCTGTCTGTAATCAAATGTTGCACCCATCAAAAGGGAATAGACATTGTAACTTGTTGTTTCTTTTGGCTTTTCCCAGTTAGGGGTTGCCACAGTGGAACTCCGGTCCGCTAATGATTGGTAGTTGATTTTTATGTGCCGAGTTACCAGCCCTGACGCACAACCTTCAACGAAGGTACGCCCATTCACGCATGTCTCCACGCAGAAGACACTCTAGCTGAGAATCGAACCGGACAGCGTCTTACTGTGAGGCGACAACACTACCGCAGCACCACCACAAGGGCAATAATTTGGCAGATCAAGGTGCTAAACAAGCAGTAGAAGATTGTTGTAAGATCTGTGCATGCAACTATGATGAACTCCAACAGTAATGATGCGTTTGATTTTAAAAAGTTGTCAGCCTTTCAAACTGAAGCATCACAGGGAGAAGTTCTGAGGTGGCTCATGGATGGATGTAGAAAACCCTCTGAGCCTAGTACCAACCTATGAACCTGTGAACCTATATGGCAACATCTGGACGGCTGACTGATGGCATCTGCCTCTTTGATACCCTACCTGGTAAGGGCATATCATCTACTGGCCCATACAGGTAAGTCAGCTTTATTTAATCAAATTACCCGAAGTTGGTATGCCTCTCACGTCTCTCCTCGTTGATACTTCAATTTAGTGTACGTTTACAATATAATGTAAGTAAACATGCCAGCAGTAAAGGCTGCAAGTTTACCTCCACCTTGGGGACCTTTTGTTAACATACAACTGGACTTCATCCAGATGCCTAAGACAAATCATTTTCAATTTATCTTGGTTATGGTCTCCATGTTCTCTGCATGGGTGAAAGCTTACCCATGTCGGAAAGCAGATGCAGTCACTGTTGTCAAAAAGTTTTTGTATGACTACAGACCGAGATTTGGTATACCATGTTTTATTAATAGCAACCAGAGAACACATTTTAATAATCAATTGCTTAAGGGACTATGTAAAGTTTTTAATACTAAGTTGAGTCTTCACTGCCCCAACCATCCACTGTCATCTGGATTAGTGGAAAGGGTGAACAGGAACCTTAAAAATAAAATTTCAAAGATTTGTGCTAAAACCAAGTGGCCCGAAGCCCTTCCTTTAGCATTAATGAGTATGAGGGCCTCACTAAATGCCACCAGGAAGTTGAGTCCGTATAAAATATTAATGGGGAGACCCATGGCCCTTCCAGCTACCCCTCCAGTGGGAAATGCCGATTTAACTTTGTCAGATGATGCTGTGATTTGTTATTGTAGGTAACTCCTCAAAATTTTGCAGCAATATCATCAAACAGTAAAAGCAGCATTACCAAAGCCTCCTGACCAACCCTGTCATCAACTACAACCGGCTGATTGGGTCTACATAAAAAAAATTTCCAGAGGAAAAACTGCCTCAGTCCGAGGTGGAAGGGGCCTTTTCAGGTCCTGCTAATGACTGTTTGCTGTGCAGGACTACCAACGTGGATCCATTCGTCACACTGCAAGACCCGTCGTGTGGGGATCCCAGACGAATCATCGCAGCCAACAGAGAGAGATTGAGGTGTGACAGATAAATCATCTGCCCAGTGAGAAGGTCAACTTCAGTAGCAGTCCATGATGAATCTGGTGACAGCAGGTACTTATGCTTTGTTTCTGCTGCTGTTCCCTGGTCGAGAGAAAAGTTTCTTGCTGGTCCTTTGACAACATGCCAAAAATCTAAACAAAACAAACTGCTGAACATGTTTGCATGTACCTCCTTATTCTAAGGCAGGGATTCCTATTATTCCTATCCCTGCATCACAGGTGTCATTTGAAAAGGACCTTAATGACATCAGCTTAACCTGGTGTAATGTAACTGATTTTTCAAAGGTTGTGTTTCTTCAACTTGCAACCGCACATCATGGAGACACATGTTATGCCAGAAATGGGACTGTACCAGTGGGAAAAAGCAAATGTAATGACACCAGGCATGAAAGTGTGTTGGACTCTTTGCACTTAAAAAGCTATGACTGGGGGTGTGGCATGGACATAAGTGACCGTTACTACATCTGTGATATTTGTGCTTACCCCTGGTTGCCTATATACTTGTCTGGATGTTGTTTTGTAGGCTATATTACTCCTGCTAGTCAACATTTCGAACACCCACCAGCAGGTAGACTGAGAAATAAGCAAGCAATCCACTGGACTGAGCAAGGATTTTCAATTTTTAATCCTGGGTATGGAGTGCAAAGGACAATGTTTGAAATCACCATACTTGCAGAAATTCTACAGGAGGTGGTCAACAAAACTTCACATCCCATCAGGATGGCAAATCAAAAAATGACTGAAATGCAAACTGGGTTGTTACAAAATCCAATGCCACTTGATATAATGCTTGCTGCAAAAGGGGGGGGGGGTGTTATGTGCCCTCAATAAAGAGTCGTTGCTGTTCATATATTAGTGACTATCAAGATAAACAGGAAAAACTGTCAAACTTCATGGAACAAAGGGCAGTATTTTTGGTAACCTGGGAATTAGCATAATCCAGGGTATTGTCATTGTACTTTTTATTACATTTGTGATCATTTTGGTATTTTCTATTCTAAAGGCAGTTATTACAAGATGTTTAACCTCACCTGCACATGAAATGCCACTGCATGCACAAATCAATGACAGCTCTATTTTGACAAAAAAAATGATGACTACTATGACGCTGAGGCATATTTTATCAAGTTAAAAAAAATAAAAATATATGGTATGACACTGAAAGTGTCAGAGGGAGAAAACTGTTATGGGACAATACCAGCTTATTAAAATGTATATTCATTTCAGTTTATTAATGATGCTATAATATGATTGTTAAAAAGCAAATATAATTTGTATGCAGGGCTGGGAAAAATACAGCTTCATAAGCCACAGTATTACTGTTCATTTTAAACTGCATTCTTTTAGTATATAATAAGAGAGAATAGTACATGTTGCATGAAGTGAGGCATGTAGTTATTACAAAAAGGAATTTATTAGCCTGACTACTCCAGGCTAGGAGTACGTTGTTGCTAGGGTACGTTTGAAACATACAAGGTCAGAAACAAGACCCCTTGGAAGCAGGTGAATCATGTACAGGAAGGTGTTCACGTGAAGTCTAAGGCGAAAATCACGAGGGATGAGGACATTTGCAAAGTTTTCTATAGGACACAGTCATTATAACGTCATGAAATTTGCATGAACAGTTTGATAAGAAAATGTATAAAATTACAGTTTTTGTATGTAAAGTGAAAATGCTTCATCAAGAATTATGAAGACCAACTCCCACCGCTCTAAGAATAAAATTTCTGTTTGCACATCCTGAAGTGCCGTTCCTGACTAAAGGCATACAAGGTAAATACTTATTTATGTATGACTAACATTTACATTTCTTCTTTTGTACCAGACAGACCATTTTAAATGATATCCCATTATACTCCTTTTCCAACATGTACAAAAATCAATATTCAGCATCAGCTTCCCTCTGATTTAATACTATTCCATACTCAGCATCATCTTCACCAGGAGCATGAAAGATTCTATTCTCCTTCCAAATCAGGAAATGGCACAATTCACTGCACACCCATGTACTTCACTGCATCATTTAATCAAGTTACTAACTGGTTCTCTGAGACAGTAGCTGATGCATGAATACCAAATTACAATAAAGCAAGCACTGGTTTAGATATTTTTAAGATCAGACTGGACTCTTATTATGGAAACAACTGTTTTGGTAAACCGACAGGCCAGAAGAACATTACTGCCAGTGCTTGAAATATCTGACTGTATGTCCTGGTATACGAAAGCTTAATACGACTCTTATGACTTCTCAGTCAAATACAAATATCCATGCTAAGTGCATGAGAAACATTGTTACTATCCATTGTAACAAAGCTGCATCAGTAAGTCACAAGGTCTTCTACATCTGAACAAGCAATATGCAGACTTTCATGGGTGCTACTAATGGTTGGTTTCACATGCATAAGGCAGAAAACAGTAGCCCCCCTTTACATCACTTGAACCTTTAAATACATTATAAAGCCTTACAACTTACCTCAATCACAGAAGCAGGGGCCTGCTCTGTCATGTAATGGATTGCATCCTGGTCACCTAACCAATCAGAGCCTTTTACAGTATCATAGAAGTGCCATCGCCAGTCATCTTGTTCCATGTTCCCCAGTGCTGCATTGATGCCTCCCTAAGGGGGGAAAGCCAGCTTTATTATAGCAGACAATGACAGAAGTATAAATGAAACTAATTTCTTCCCTTGCATGTTACATCTAAGCATTTAAAAGCTGCTTTCATTAAATGCTACCATACACTGAAGAGGGTACACAGCAACAGGTGAATAAAATAAAGCCTGACAACAAATGAAAAGAGGTTACATGTCTACAAAAAGCACTCTGAAGCAAGTTACAGTGATGAGCTGAATTCAATAATGCAAACCGCAAGCAAAGAATACAAGTATGTTCATAGCAAGTTGTTCCAGCAGTCATGCAATATGGCCTTCATTTTGGACTGTCCACGAAAAGTACAGTTTTGTACCTACCATAAATGTAGATGTTCGAGTGCTAATACAGCTGCAGTAATCACAGATGGGTTCTCTGCCGTCAGGCGGTCCCTCGGTCGGCCGAATTCCAAAGTCTTGGTCCAGCGTCGGTTGTCGTCGCTTTCTCTTCTGACGTCAGTGAGGCCAGAGTATATAAGACACAGCCGACGCCATGTTCTTCAGTCTTTCTTGCCCCAGATGTCAGGTGCCCCCAGAAGGAAGGCAATACATAAATTATGCTTATATGTATATACAAGCAATGCAATATAATCCAAAATCAGTGGTTGCAAGCAAATAAACCATAGCAGGATAACCCAGTCAGGTTGTATTAAGAGGTTGTTAGGCCCCATGCCTTTACCAAGTGGGGAAGGAGGGAGGGAAACCTGTACTGCAGCTGTATTAGCACTCGAACATCTACATTTATGGTAGGTACAAAACTGTACTATGTTCATCGTGCATACAGCTACAGTAATCACAGATGGGTAGAGTCCCAAAGCTACGCACAGGGTGGTAGGTACTAGGAGGAACTGGGTTGAGCCAGAATGCTCTGCAAAACAGCAGTGGCAAAGCCTGCTCTTGTTCTGGAATATAAAGGCAGGTGGTAGTGTTTTGTGAAGGTATGTACAGAACTCCAAGTGGCTGCCTCCAAAATATCTTTGGTAGGAACTCCTCTGAGGAAGGCTGTAGAGGTAGCTGTGGCCCTGGTGGAGTGTGATCGGATACCTGTAGGAACAGATTTCCCATGACAGGAATAACAAAACCGTATGCAGTGGCCTATCCACTTTGAAATAGTCTGCTTGGAAACTGGCTTCCCTTGAGCCCCTACAGCATAGGACACAAAGAGTTGTTCTGATTTCCTGAAGGACTTTGTTCTGTACAAATAGTAACGTAGCTGCCTATGGATGTCTAAAGAATGTAGCAGCCTTTCCCCTTTGTTTTGAGGACTGGGGTAAAAGGTAGGAAGGTGTATGGCTTGATTTAAAGCTACCCTGGATACCACTTTAGGCATAAATGATGGGTTGGTACGAAGAGAAACCCTGTCCTGATGGAAAATGAGAAAGGGCTGCACCGCCATGAGGGCCTGTAGTTCCGAAACTCTACGAGCTGAAGTGATAGCCAGAAGGAAGGCAGTTTTCCAGGACAAATATTGCAAATCTGTTGAGGCAGCTGGTTCAAAAGGAGGCAATGTTAATTTTTCTAGTTTGTAATTAAGATCCCAGGCTGGTATTGGTTGTTTCCTTGGTGGTCTTATATTCTTAGCCCCTCTGAGGAACTGTCGTAAGAGTGGGTGAGAAAATAAAGGAGGACCCGTGTTGAATTCTGCAGAAATGGCTGAGGCATGGATTTTTATGGAAGAAAATGAAAGTCCACTGTTCAGCAGCTCAGCTAGATACTGTAATACCTGAGGCAAGTTCAGTTTTCTAGGGTCGTGGCCTTTTTTCTCATTCCAAGAACAAAACCGCTTCCATTTTGCGGAGTACGCTTTTCTAGTAGATGGCTTTCTGGCCTTCAAAATGACATCCTGCACCTCCTTGGAGAGTGGTGTTAAGGAATTTTCCATGCAGCGAGATTGAGTGTTTTCAGCTAACTGTGAAGAGTTTTGTAGCTGTGCTGAGTCAGCAGAAGAGGCATTAGAGGCAGGGACCAGGGAGGAGTATGTGTTAGGCTCCTCAGCAGTGGGTACCAGTGTTGCCTTGGCCAATCTGGAGCAATCAGTATCATCTTCGGTCTGTCTGCTCTTGCTTTCAAAAGCACCTTGGGCAGAAGAGGCAGAGGTGGGAATGTGCAAACTGTCCATGCTGTCCAACTGAATGAAAGGGCGTCCACTCTCCAGGCCTTTGGATGAAAGGTCCTCGAACAAAACTTTTCCAATTGATGATTCCTGTGGGAGGCAAAAAGATCTATGTCTGGCCTCCCCCACGCTTGGATTATTTCTGTAAACACCTGAGGATGTAACTTCCATTCGTGTGGATCTGTCATATTTCTGCTTAAATTGTCTGCCAGCGTGTTTTCCAATCCTGGCAGGTACTGTGCTTGAAGTTCGATTTGCCATTCCAGAGCCAAGTTCCAAAGAGTCATGGCTAGTCTGCACAAGGGGTATGAATGTGTTCCTCCTTGTTTGTTTATGTACCACATTACTGTGGTGTTGTCTGTTCTTATCAGTAATTGTCCTGGATGCAGGAAGTCCTTGAAAGCTGTAATTGCATTTATTACTGCTAGCATTTCTTTTTGATTGATGTGAAGGTGCTTTTCCTTTTGGGACCATTTGCCCTGGATGCACCTGTCCGTCATGTGCGCCCCCCAGGCGTAATCTGAGGTGTCTGTTGTGATAACTTGCTTTGCTTGAGGCTTGCAGAATGGGAGGCCTGGGTTTGCTTGACATGCTTGGGCCCACCATAGAAATTCCTTTTGCAAACATGGGATTATTGGTATTATTGTTTCCAAACTGTGACTGTACTGAGACCATAGGTTTTTTAGGTACCATTGAAGTTTCCTCATATGCAGCTTTGCACATGGGATTAAAAGAATGCAAGATGCCATGAATCCCAGAGCCTGTAGGAGTTTCCTTGCAGTAAGCCTGGTACTTTTTGCTAGTATTTTGAAGTACTGAGATAGTTGCCCCTGTTTTTCTGGCGTAAGGTAGGCCATCTGGGTGTTTGTGTCCAAGTTGGCACCCAGGAAAGTTATTTTCTGAGATGGTGTTAGCCTTGATTTCTCTTTGTTGATTGTGTATCCCAGAGAATGCAGTAACCGTGTCACATATGCCAGATGTTCCAGACGTATGTGCTTGCTGTCCACTTGGATCAGGCAGTCGTCCAAATAAGGGTAAATTTGCATCCCTTGAAGTCTTTAGTAGGCAATCACTGATGCCAGGCACTCTGCGAATACTCTGGGCGCAGTAGATAAGCCAAAGGGCAATGCAGAGAATTGATAGTGGATTGAACCTGCAAGAAATCTGAGGTATCTTCTGCAGCTTTGTCTGACTGGGACATGCAGGTATGCCTCCTTGAGGTCCAATGTTACCAGCCAAAACTCCTTGCCCAGCATGGGAAGAAGTTGCTGTAATGTGAGCATCTTGAATTTTGGTACGAGTAGAAATGTGTTTAGGATGGACAAGTCCAAAATGGGTCTCCAGTCGGTTCCTTTCCTTGGTACCAGAAAAAGTCTTGAATAAAAACCTTGACCTTGTTCGTGAGTAGGTACCTCTTGAATAGCTCTCATGCTTATGAGCTTTGAAATTTGTAGTTGTGCCTCTGCCCTTTGATTCTGTGGCAGGTTTGGCATGCCTCTCATTTTTGGAAGAGTGTGAAATTGAAATTTGTAGCCTCTGTTTATAATGTCCAGGATCCATTTGTCTGTTGTGACAATATGCCAATTGCCTGCAAATAATGATAGCTTTCCTCCCAAAGGTGCTGCCAGCTGAGACATGCTTGGCATGGAAATGAGGGAGTCATTGGGTTTGCTTCCTGTATTGTTGTGCACTGTCCTCGCCACCTCTTGATGCTGGAGTTTGCCATTGTCGGCCTCTATATGATCCTTGTGATTGCCCTCTGCCCCTTGTGTGTCTGTATCTACCTCTTTGGGGCTTGTCAGTGACTGGAAAGGACCAGTTTTTTGAAGGCCAATTTCTGCTAAAACGTGGTGGTTGGACCTGTAAAAAGGCTTTGACAGTTTGCATAGATTTGGCTTTTTCTTCCATTTTCCGTAGTATCTCCTCAGCATTAGTACCAAACAGCACATCCTTTTGTAAAGGAGCATCTAGAAGTTTAGCTTTCACATGATCAGGCAAGTTTTGTTCTCTAAGCCAGGCATGTCTGCGAATGACTGATCCTGTAGCAGCCGCTCTACTTGAGGCCTCTAGGGCATCATAACCACATTGTAAAGTGCGTTTACCCACCTGCTCTGCACTATGCATCATATCCTGTAACTCCTTCAAATCTGGTTGTTCAGGTTGAGACATTTTATTCCTTAATTGTGATAACAGGAACTGTTGATATTTAAGCATATGAAACTGACAATTTAAGGCCCTCATGGCTAGGGTGGCCGAGGTATATACCTTTTTTCCCCACCTTTCTAAAGATCTTGACTCTCTTTCTGCAGGAAGTGGATTCTTGGCAGTGGAGGCCTTCAATCCCTTGGGGCCTTGTGAAATGGTTTCAGGGTCAGCATTATGGCTTTTGAAGAGAAATTGGTGAGAGTTAGGTACTCTGTAGTACCTATCAGGTTTGACTGGTGCAGGAGGCAGAGAATCCGGGTTAAGGCAAGCCTCCGAATAAACATCATCAAGTATGTCCAAAACAGGGGGTATCGCCAGAGGTCTGTGTTGAGATAACAAAAGAAATTCCCTAAGTCTTTTCTTGGAATCTGAAAAGTCTTGGCCTTCCCAATGGAAGTGTTCCCTCAAGGTGTGCAAGGTTTCCCCAAAGGAAAAATCCTCAGGAGAGGATACAGAAGGGATGGACTACTCTGCATCCGAATCCTCAAAAGGGGAGTAAGAGTGTTCCTCTACATCAGAATGTTCTGATAAAATGGATCCCTGATCAGAAGAGGGAAAATCTTCCTCCACTCTGGGTCTCTTGTCTGGAGGGGGTTGAGAACCTCTGATAAGAGTAATTAAATCCTCAGCCATTTTAAGCATCTGTTTATTAGGCATGGGACCTGGAGATGGGCCCTGTGCAACAGGCCTCTTGGGATGCCTGGCTGCTTTGGATTTAGTAAAGGCCTTAATAGAAAAAGAAGATGAGGGTCTAAAGACACCATGGGTAGAGGTGGACCTGTCCACATTAATAGGTTCAACATTAGCAAAGGCTTCGGTGGTTGTAGTTTGGGAAAGGGCCGAGGTCCCAGCGGTCTCAGGTACAGAGGACACCGCCAAAGGAGTGTCGTCGGTAGTCAGGGACTGCAAAGGCATCTCGCTGAGAACCGGACCACGTGTAGCCTGTTTTGGCGTGGGGACCGCGGGCCTCGCGTGTCGGTCCTTGTCCCTGCGTTTTTTTGGACAAAACGGTAGTCGGAGTGTCCAACGACATTTTATAATCAAAAGCTTTACCAAAATAGTGTTGGGCAAACTCCGCCCGATGCTTAATAGTGCGTTTATTGAAGGTAGCGCAAAAGCGACAGCCCAAGACGTCATGGTCTGGGCCTAAACAAGGTATGCAGAGGGAATGGAAATCCTTATGCGGTATTTGCTTCCCACAAGAAATACAATTATTAACTTTTTCTGACATCGGTCTGAGGCAAGAAAAGTTTCCCCCAACGGGATACTTAGCTTTAATGAAGACTTCGGTTTCCAAAATTTCCGTAATTCAGGAGCTGGCCGACCGGCACTTGCGAACTGCTTCTGCATCGGGCACTGCGCGGCAAAAAAGACAGAAGAACATGGCGTCGGCTGTGTCTTGTATACTACTCTGGCCTCACTGACGTCAGAAGAGAAAGCGACGACAACCGACGCCGGACCAAGACTTTGGAATTCGGCCGACCGAGGGACCGCCTGACAGCAGAGAACCCATCTGTGATTATTGCAGCTGTATGCACGATGAACATCTAAAGCATCAAAAATGTTTGCATCTGGAACTAGAGTATGATTTTGTACAATGAAAGCAAATGTCCTTGTCACATGCTAAAAATTAAAAATGACACCTGTCAAAATCATGATGTGAAGAAATGTCTGCATGGCAGTACTGTTCATTCTGTGTGAAAACACTGAAATATACCAAAGAAAAAACGGCTACCTTTTACCAGGTTAAATGCTATTGTGTAGCTTTGCTTGCCTATTTTCTGGCCTATTGTTCCAACATTACTCCATCAATAAGCACTCTACATCACCTCATGGGAGGGCCTCTCCCTTTCCAACTGCAAATAGAATTTTTGGAGACATTACTGAGCTGTCGCTGGGAGGGGAGGACCACAGAACATAAAGTCATCATCCCACAGTGACAAACTGTTTTACCTTACTCCGTATTCTTCTCTGTGAAAGTCTGAAACCACAGTAAAATACTGGTTATGCAGGGTCCAATGTAAGTATAAGACTTCTATATAGCAACATCCCATATGGAGTTCTGTGCATTCTTTTTCAAGCTTAGGTCTTTTCCTGTCCCACTTGCTCCTGTCCAACCTTAACCATTTACCAGATAGGTGCACCACAGAAATGTTGCTTTTAACTCCCATTCCTCTCCAGACTGACTCTACTGTCTGTGTTTATTAGATGAACCCAAATTGCTAGGACTGGGGGCTTCTGCACCACAGAGCTAGAGTTAGTCTGTTGTAATTTCTTTCCAAATCTCAAATCATCTCATGACCAAGCCATCAAAACAAAGTATGGAAAGTTGTGGCATAGTGTCAAAAACGGTTTGCATGACTGAAATTATCTCCATCACCAAGTAACCAAAACAGAACTCTCTATCAGACAGCCTTTTCATTTCTTCCTTAGGTCAACATTGAGGTGAAACAAAAGCAGTTACTCAGCAGGGTTAGGAGTTTTTGTATTAAAACCTCTGTCCCACTCGCGGGCCACAGACACTGTATGCACATCAATGAAATAAAGCTTGCAATGACAGCACAGTGGTGTGTGTGTGTGTGTATACGTGTGTGTACACGTGTTTGTGTGTGTGTGTGCGCACATGTGCGTGTGTGTATGTACAAGCGCAGCCATGCTTCAGCTATAAATGATGGGCTGCTGGGCAGGCCAAGTGTCCCACCTGAAGCTTTCTCTGCTGCTAGCAGTACCTCCTAAACTTTCCGAGTCTGCAGCCATGCAACTAGCCCAAACCACTTTCTCTTAATTGAAGACAGAAGAACCAACCTCAGCCACTAACTTCTATCCCCCAGGTAGTTCCTATTGTCCCAAGACTTGCTAATCAAACCAGTGCTGCTGGTGATCCACTCAGGTCTCCATCTATCTGCAATACAGAAGCAAGGTGCTTGAAAACCTGTGAGGAGAAGTCCTAAAGGCTTTAGGAGAAAAAAAATGAAAATTACCAAGGTTATGGGATTGCATTTGTTAACTTAAGCAAATCACAGCTTAGGCAGTTACCAGCAATTCAGCCCCTGATTTTCAGCTTGTATTTTTATGACACTAGCTTACAAAAGAGGTAGCATAAATGTTCACTAGTGGTGCAGAACGCAAATATGTAAAACAGCACTGTCAATCTCTAGCCCAGAAAGGAGATTTCAGATATACAAAGACAGGCTTCCCAAGACAACAGGAAACATTTCTGAAGTAATTAAATACTGAACGTTGCCAAATTAAATTACATCATCATAACATTAGCGATGTTCAACATCTTCAAATCTAAAATTTTATGTGAATTTTATGAACCCAACCCCAAAGAACCAAGATGTTGAGAAGATTTTTTTTTATATTACAAAAAATGAATTCACAAAGGAACTAACAAAGAACCTGGCAGACCAGACATAACATCGCACAATGCAAGGATTTAAAAATGCATTGCTAAACTTATGGGCCTACATAATCAGAAACAAGCAAGTTACAAGCCTTAGTTATCTGATAAAATGACCCCAAACCTTAATTACAGCTCACAACTTCTGACAATAACAGCTGCAACTATATTTTGGGGGTCTGGTGCAGTCCAGGGAGGGTTTTTATCTAATAGTTTACCTGTGCTTTGCATTGTTCTGGGGGGAAGGGGCGTTAGCAAATCACTATAAACTTCCTTACTGCTGAAATTCCCATGCAAACACAATGTACCAGTATAATAAGCAATTATTTTAGTTTGCAGACAAACATGGCAAGAACAGAATGCTGCAAATCTAGATAAAGAGGATTGGTAAAGTAGGCATGGTGTTAGAGGACTGCTACTACAGGATCAGCAGGGGGTGATGGAGATGACAATGGATCATAGTCTTTGTTAAAATAAAGCCGCATTTTTTTCTCTCTTTAGCTTAATCTCAAACAATGCATGCAATGCGTCAGAAGGTAAATCTCATACATTTATGGATTGTGTACCCTACCATTCCCCAAAGGTGTAGTAAAAAAATCATACAAGGGGAAAAAAGTGCAGTGTGAGGGTGGGTAGTTATGCAAGACAGATGTCGATGAATAGATACTGTGAATTTCCTGTAATTTATATTTTTGCAATTTTTTTGTCCCTGCTGCTTGCTGGTCATCTGGTGTACTTGTTCTCCACATGATCAAGTCTCAATTCCTCAGAGATGCTCTTTATTTGGCTACTTTGAGAGTTGTACAGAATCTGCTACATAGAAAGCCATCCAGTGGTAAAAGAATGAAAATAAGTTTCACTTTGCACTTCTGCAGATTACTTTTTACTATATTTCATTAAGAATCCTGTATTAATTGTTACATTATTCACACTTTTGTTTAAAAGCTGAACTGTTTCTACTGCTGCAGTACTTGCATTGTGTCTGCAAGTTTTACAGGACAGTGGTATCTACATTATGTGGTTTCCCTGCACATGAGCTCTAAAACCAGCATTTTAACATTAAGAGGGTTTTCTTTTTTTTTTCAAAACAGGTTTATTGTTTTAACATACAAGAGAAATATCATAACAATTTTATACAAGTAATTAAAAATAGATATGATTATAACATTCAACAAAACAACTAAAGTATTTACAAAGACATCCACTACAATCAGATCAATTAATTAAACTAAAATACCATGCTATTGAAATTAGGATTTTTTTAACAAATTTTGTAAATTATCCCATACAATATAATAAGATGTTTTTCTAGTTGTTCTTGACCTAATTGTGTTTATTTCCATATGGCACACTATATTCATAACATTTTTAAATTCATTGAACGAAGGAGGTGTATCTGAAATCCAATTTCTGGTTATTATTTTCCTAGCCACTGCTAGAATAGACCATAACAAGGGAAGCTTAACCTTTTTAACACTTTGAGGTACAGGTGTGTTGAATAATATAAGAGATTTAGAAATAATGAAATTATCTGTAAAAAAGAGCCTTCAAAAATTCATTAATTGACTTCCAGTATTCTTTCAATTTTATACAGTCATAAAACATATGAGCCCAGTCAGCATTAATTTCTACATTACATCTCTTACATAGATTATCTTTATTATTTATTTTATTCATCATCAAAGGTGTATAAAAGATCTATGTAAAATGTCCATGTATAAAGTCTCCAGACAATGGAAGATGTAGTTCTATAGGCAGATTCCAATATATATTGTTTATCTTGTTGATTTGGTGGGTCCCCATTAATAGAAGTGAAATAATTCCAGTATGTATCTACACTGTAAAAAGTTTCTTGTCTGATAATTTTATGTATGTATGAAAGTTTACCTTTATCAGAAACTTTATGTTGTAAATTTAATATCAAGTAATCAATCAGTGTTGGAATAGATTCTTTAACTGTTATAGACATTAGATCTATATTATTAATGAGATGTTGTCTAAAGGTCTGAACCGCTAACCAGCAAGTTTCTCTTAGATCAAATTCTTGTTTTAAGAAATCTAGATTTTTAACTTTATTATCAGATATCAACTGATACCAGTACTTTAGATCATTATCTATAGCTAAATGAGTTCCTTCAGAAGTAGATGACAAAAGCATACCCTGAGTATACATTATAGGGAATATAATAAAATTCCATTCCCTATACTTAGGGTGCATGAATATAAAATTACGATAGCTAATAATAATATTTAATGGGTAACAAACCATATGTTTAGGTGTAATAGGTGAAGTACAAAATTCCTTTATTAACCATAACATGGAGTTATTTACAATCATATTTTTATGTGTTAAGGAGATTTTCATGAAGTGCATACTAATTAGCTCCCAATAATCTTTCCATTTTGTGACATATGACTATCTATTAATAAAGTAATAACTTTTACAACAGAAGAGATAGTATATAAATTAAAGTCTGGAAAAGAAATACCCCCTTGAGACCAGCTATTAGTGTGTTTCTTTAATGCAATCCTAGGTCTATTAGGTGCCCATAGGAAATTTAACATTAGTGTATTCAGTTTCTTGATAATTATTTTTGTAGGTGGAAGTATTATTGATTGTATTAAGTATAAAATCTTGGGGAATATTATCATTTTAATAATTGTAAGTCTCTCCTCCATAGTAAAAAACATATTATTCCAGGTATTAAAAAGATTTTGTATATTAAGAAAACAGGTAGCATAATTATTATATATAATAGATTTAATATCTTTAGATAGTATTATACCTAAATAAGTTATCTGACCTGAATTGGGTACATATTTAGTAAAATCACTAATGAGAATATTTTTTCGTGTATATATAGGTAGTATTTTAGTTTTTTCTTCATTGAATATTAAACCAGAAATACTTTTAAAATTCATCATTTTATCAAATAGAGACTGCATAGAAGAATTAGATCCTGCTGATGTAATTAGAACATCATCTGCAAAAGTTGAATTTTGGATGTTGTATTTTCATCTATTTCAAAACCCTCTATGTCAGTACTGTTTCTGATCAAATTAGCCCAAGGCTCCATTACTAAAGTGAATAATAGTGGAGAAAGTGGACATCCTTGTTTTGTACCTTTAAAATGGGTATTTTTGTGAAACATATGTTCCTACCTTAATATAAGCCAATGTTCCTTTGTATAAATGCTCAATTAGATTTACAAATGCATCTGAGAAGTTTGTGCACTTCAGTAAGGTAAACAGATAGTCCCAACTTACTGAATCAAATGCTGAACTTATATCAAGACTAATAAGTGTTAAATCTTTCTTTTTCCTATTTGCAAAATCAATTAATGTTAAAGTTCTTCTTATATTATCAAAAGTATTTCTATTTACAATGAAGCCTGTCTGATCTATATCTATAATGCCGGGGATGATTGTCTTCAATCTATCAGCAAAAATACTCAAACATTTTATAATCAACATTAAGTAATGAGATGGGCCGATATGAAGTACATCTAGTTGGATCTTTATTAGGTTTTAAAATTGGCAAAATAAATGTATATTGCCAAGATGGGGGGGTTATTAACTCAGTTTGGGCCAAAATAAAAACCTTATGTATTAATGAATATGTACTTTTAGAAAGGATTTTATATATCTCTGGTGTAATACCATCATTACCCGGTGCTTTGTTTGATTTAAGCTTATTTATTTGTGTAATAACCTCTGTATATGAAATACTTTTGTCCAATAGTTTAATCTGTTGTTTATTAAGCTTTTTATTCATGTTTGTGGTTATAAACTCCTTTATTTTATCTTTAGGTTCCATATTAATGTTATTATGGTTAATTTTGTGAAAGTGATTTCTAAATTCATCTAGTATTTCTGGTATACTAGAAACATTCTTCTTTTTCCTTAGAGAAAAGATTTCTTTGATATGGTTTTGTTTATTCAACCTTTTTGTTTTATTTTTAAGTCTAAGTATTTGGGGCTTATTGAATAAGACAAAAACTTGTATTTCTCTAAAGTTATTTTAACTTTATGAGTTAACATTTCTTTGTATTTCTCATTTAGTTTGTTTATTTCTTCAATAACTTTCTTGTCCATAATATTTTCTTTATTATTATGTTTATAAGAGTCTAATTTACTTTGAATATCTAACAATTCCTTATCCCAATATTTCATTTTATTATTATACCATCTGATACTTTGTCCATATAGATATGATTTTAAGGCATCCCAAACATAGACAATGGAGACTTCAGGAGTATTATTTATGTCTAAAAAAATGTTTTACTTCTGAAAGTATATATTCTTTAGAGTCTTTTAGTTGAGTTAAGTATGCTGGTATCCTTTTGATCTGAACATTATGAGTATTTTTATCATGAATTCAAAAACAATTGAATTATGATCAGATATAGGACATGAAATGATTTTGGAATTAGTTAAATCTGTTACCACCTGGTTAGAAATAAAGACCCTATTTTTGAATAAGTTTTGTATCTGTTAGAAAAAAAGGTGTATGGTAATGATTTTGAATCTATCTGATTATTAATATCATTCAAATGATAAGAATTAGCAAAATCATTTAAATGTTTTGCATTAGATGTAATTCTTCTTTTTCCTATAGTGGTAGTATCACTTTCATGTAGTATACAATTAAAGTCACCAGCTAAAATAATATCTCCTATAGAGAATGATATGATCTTATCAAGACGATGTTTCACTGTATTAATACCAATTCCAGGTATCCAATATACATTAATTAAAGTGTAAGTCTTCCCATTAATTTGTATTGTAACCATACAAAACATTCTTTTGTCATCCTGATAAGACTTAATGGTTTTAGGAATGGGCATACTTTTATTCCATAAAATAGCCACTCCTCTTTTTTTCTGAATGTGCTCTGAACTAACCAATACTGTATATTTGTTTGTGGCTAGTTTATCAATATCTTTTTTCAAGAGATGGGTTTCTTGCAGGAAGACGAAGTTGGCCTTATGTAAATTAATGTATCTTATTAGGCTTGCCCTTTTACACGGATTATTCAATCCATTAATGTTTAAAGAAATTCCTTTTAAAGATGTCATTTGGCATTTTTAAAACTTAAGAATCTTATGATCAAAATAACAAATAACAACATAAGTAATGTTACATCTCCTCCTTTAGGTGTACCTTTAAATATAGCTGTATTTATTGAATCTCTTATGGGATTTTGTATAGGATTCAATTTTGTTTGTAGTGACAATGAGTGTACAAAATATACTGTGGATGTCAAAACTATATACATATAACAATGAACAAGTGAAAATAATGTAAGGATTAAACCTTGCATCCAGCCTGGAGTTAAAAACTCCAACTTAGAGTAGTATTTACCACTCAAGTTACCCCCTACCCTAAGCAGCAGTACCTCAGCTACCACCTTATCAATTTAATACTGGTTATATTTAACTTAAATTAACAGCTTACAATTCAATTATCTAGCAAGACAAGACTACACATTTGATAAAACAGCATCATATAAACTAAAATAAACTTTTTTTTTTTTAAACTGTTCATACTACTATATACATCTATGTAATATAATACACTTGTATTCAAATAGCATTCAAATAATCTTGATATTAGGAACCAAGAGGAGAGAGAGAAATAAAAGACGTGAAAGAGGGAGAGAGAGTGAAAGAAAGAGAGAGAGAGAAAGAAAAAAAAAAAAAAAAAAAGGAAGGCATATTTACATATTAATTTATTCAAAGTATGTAAAAATAAGTTCTAACATTCATTTAAATCAAAAACTTTGGCTAATATGGTTCAGACATTACATATATTAAGATGCATCTATTTTCTGTCATGTAAATGCAGTCAACAACTTCCAAAAAAAAACCTTGAATTGCTTGTATATGAGCATTTTACTCATACTCATTATTGTCAATAGAATAAAATATTATATTTATAGAAATTGTTATAAATCATACTGCATAGTTATGCAAATTCTCAGAAACACTTGCATTATTGTAAAAAAAGCCATCTGTATTTTGTATGTCTATACTACTGCTTTAAAATATATCACATGACAATTTCTTCCAGAATAGAGTTATAAAGTTATTTATGCTTGTCAATCAGATGAATTAAATGAGTTATAGTAATACATATGTTTGGAACATAAGTTTTTAACACAGATTGGTATGCTGCAGTCAAGTAGATTTTCAAAAACACTTGAATAAATGTTTCATTTTCTATGCCTTCTAAAATAAGACATTTACTTACTACAAGAAACTGCATCATTTAAAATCATTATAACTGACATTTTATGAATTATAACATATATATTTACGTAATTATATAAAATAACTCACATTTAAATGTTAAAGAGTTCATTTTCCTTCACACAGTCGCATTTGCATCAGTTCTACTTCCTGGTAGAGTGTTCTTCCTGAATCTGTGATGTGTCAGTGTGATATCTGGGTCAAAGGTCAAATTGACTGCTTTCAGCTTTTCTGTGAGAATTCTGAGAGTTGAAGCTTTTAAAACAACTCAAGGACACTGTTCATGAGGTAGCCCACATCCCAGATTGTCTCCCTTAACATTTTGGCGGGAAACTTGTTAAAAACTAGTGACAAACATTCATTTAGCAGTGTAAATGCATCTAAACATGACAAAACCTTCGCAATGTATTTTACAGGTTATTACAGACTCTATGCAAGTGAAATTAAGCCCAAAGTTATTAATAAGTAATAAAACTCAATATTTTTGTCCCAACTCAATTTTTATGCAAATCTTATTATTTACTGTGTCTATATGATCAAAAGCATTTCTATATATTAATATGAAAAAAAAAATAGAGAAATAATAAAGAAAAGAAAAAGAGAGTAGAAAATAAAAGAGTGTAAAGCAGAAATAAAAAAATGTAAGAGAAAGCTATAAGAAGTATATACAATGGAATATTACTTACTGTTTATATTATTAGAGTTAAAAATAAAACATATTATTTACTATTATTTAGTTCTAATTATTATTAGTTAAAGCATGACAGATTATTTACAAACAAGCATAAGCAATATAATCAAGAAAGTATAATTAGGAATAGCATTTGAAGAACATATAAACTTTTTACAAGGAATAAATATGTTATTATTCCATTTATCATATTTTCATTACTCTTCTCTCCCTGCCCTCCCCCACCCTTTACCCACTACATAATCTAAATAGAATGTCATTGTTTAAACAAAGAAAAAAAGAAAAGGAGAAAAAAAAATGTATCAAATTACTGACCTTACTTCTCTTTTTCAGAAAGAGAAACAAATTGAATAATAGCTGTTACTAGTTCCTCAGATATTTTGACTGGTTATAAAACAAAACATTTCTTTGCACACAGAGAATAACTTTGATTAAATCTTTTTCAGAATATTTGTGTCTTTCTGGAAATGCAGGAACTATATTTAAAAAGATTAATAATGAAGTAAAATGATGAGAGAAAAAAAAAAAACATAGAACAAATCATTTGTTTTTTAGTCTCTTCTTCTCTGAAGTCTTCCACGAAGTTTCAGTTGCCAGTCTCTTTAATGAAGGACTAGCCCATTCCATTTCCTCTATTTTATCCAAAATCTTATTTGTTTTGATAAACAGTAAAGCAGAGTCTAAGTCATCAAAAATTTTAGGACCATCAGGAAGGAAGATTTTTAGCTTGGCAGGAAACAGAAGGTATGTTTTAAACTGTGCTTTTTTAAGCTCCCTTATTAGTGGCAGAAAAACGTTTCTTTTAGCTATTACCAAGGAAGAGCAGATTTAAGAACCATCTCTTTATCAAAAGATGATAGAAATCTAACTATAACTGATCTAGGATAGTTTTTGTTAGAGTTAGTATTAGCTATAGATCTATGTGCTCTTTCGATACCAAAGGAGAATGCTTCTGGTAAGTCTAAAGTTTTAGGGAGCCATGTTGTTAAAAAAGAAGTAATATTGTTACCTTCAATATTTTCTGGCAGTCCAAAAATCCTAATGTTACTGCGCCTAGATCTATTTTCCAGGTCATCCAGCTTTGTTTGTAAATGTGTATTTTGTTTCAGCAGAAACTCAATGTTGATTTCCTCTTCTTGGATTCTATTTTCCATGTCATTCACAGCTTCTTCTATGCCTGTCATCTGGATCTTCTGTTGTTGCACGTCTATATGTAACAAGTCTATTTGTTTTGTAGTTTTTTCTATGAAGGTATCAATTTTAGTATCCACTTTATCCATCTTAGCAGTAAGTTGCTGGATTATAGTTATCAGAGACTGAAGTTCTTTCTTGATGCTGGAGTCTTGAGAATTTGTCTTACTGGAACTCATTTCAGACTGATAAACTGACAGGAAAATTTCCAAAGTGATTTCTGACAGGAATATTGTTAAAATTTCATTTCTTTTTTAGATATAGTTCAAGAACTATATAAAACAAACATATTTAGAAAGAAAATTACTTCAAAAATTATTTTTTTAAGTAATTAAATCCTATCAGTGTAATGAAATTGGTGGAGCTGAAGAAATCTGCTGCTATCCTGTGTTCATCCTTGGCCACGCCCCCATTAAGAGGGTTTTCTGACTGCACTCTTGTGGCTGTAGTGTGCTGTAGCAAACCCATCTGAGTTGGGGTCTGTTGGCTGAAAGATTATTGTATGATTTTCCTGATTGGTCTGTAGGCCTTGCTGTTGTAAAACTTGTTTTCCTGATTCTATAGAAGCTCAGTGTTTGCGTTAGGCTGGTCTCCACGCAACGGCAGTTTGCAGTGCCCTATACAGATGCAAATGCTTTCAAGTTAAAATTTCCCTTAGACTATCTACATCTGCAACCTTCCCCAGTCCCCCGGCTGCTCGAGAAGCATCCAAGTGGCACACAGAGCAGCATCCCCTTGCTGGATTGCTGCCGTTCACAGTATGTACAACACATTCTTTATGTACTATCATCCCAGTCCAGTTAAATCTCCGCACTCTTCTTCTCCCTGGTTAAACCCATAGTAAAAAAACCCTGAAACCATGGATAGGCACTTTCCTGCTATCTCTGTGGCCAACCTGGTAGACTTGGGCATCCTGAGACAATGTAGCAATTGTCTCATGTAAACAGACAACCACTTAATCCTGAAACAAACAAAACAGTTTGAGAGAGATGTAGTTAGTACGATGAAAAATTGAGACATGACTCTCAGATACTGACAAATCTAATGACAACCAGAGTGTCAGCACACACACACACACCTCATTTCCATCACTAAATAAGGTCTTAGCACAAAAACCCACATATGTGGAGGTACTTATAAGTAGCTTACCAAAACCTCAGTGGTCTCCCGTACACTGCCGTCAGAAATCCCATGCACACAAAACCAAGTCAACATCAACCACTACACACACACACAAAAAAAAATACACATCACAAAGTCTTCACAAGCAAGCCCCTAGGGCAAAACACCACACATTCAAACATCTTGTTCACAGGAGACTCCACTGTGAGAAACATGGACACCATCCTCACCAAGATGGATAAAGAGAGAGTTACAGTCAGTTGCCTAACAGGGGCCAGGATTTACCATATAACACAGGAACTCAAATCACTCAACAAAAAGTACCAGTATGTCTCAGTCATAGTCCATGTAGGTGTGAATGACCAGAGACAAACCTCCCTGGAATGTATGAAGAGACATGATGGACCTCTCTGAATACATGCAGCAGGCTAGTATGAGCCTCGCATTAAGCAGCATTCTATTTTTACCAATAATGATACCATAATACAAACAGAAAATCTGACTTTGCTACTGGTGCTATTCAAAGGGAATCCAGTATCTGTCAGCTGGGATGACATAATCGACAGACCATGTTGCTTTGCCAGATACGGTCTGCACCAGCCTAGTGGCTAGGCTTTCAAATACTGGCCAGGGCATTATCCACCCCCATAGTGCAATTTTTAGGCAGTGCCAAACCAACAACTCTATCAAACGCAACAAATTCTTCTAATGTTAAGCTGAAGGTACTAGTGCTCAATGTTAGGAGTCTTAACAAGAAAGTATAGTTGTGTACACTTACCATAAATGTAGATGTTCAAGTGTATTCACTGTTGCAGTCATTACATTTGGGTAATCTGCTGGCAGGTTGACCTCAGTCAGCCTGATTAACAATGTCTTGGGTACTGCATCGTTTGCTGTCCCTTCTTCCATGACGTCAGGTCATCGGGGGTATAAAACATGCAGCAGACGCCATTTTCATCAGTTTTTCTTGTCCCAGATGTCAGGTGCCCCTCAAATGGGGAGCAAAATATGTGCTGTTGTGTGTGTGTGTGTGTGTGTGTGTGTGTGTGTGTGTATATATATATATATATATATATATACACACACACACACACACACACACACACACACACACACATGCACACACACACATGTAATTTAGAACACAAAAAATATACCTCCAAATAAAAGCAAAAACAACAAAAAGGCTTATGAGCACAGTAACAGAAAGAAGAGGTATAAAAAGGGAAAAGTAGGGGGCTGGTGGGTGGGTAACCAGGACTGCAACAGTGAATACACTCTAACATCTACATTTATGGTAAGTGTACACAACTGTACTATGTTCTTCGTGTTTCACTGTTGCAGTCATTACATTTGGGTAGAATCCCAAAGCTATGGTTGGGAGGATGGACTTCTACAGCACTGAGAGCAGCTATGAGGCCCTGCAGGACAGCAGTGGCAAAGCCTGCTCTGGATTTAGAGAAGAGAGGTAAATGGTAATGCTTGGTGAACGTAGGAACTGAGCTCCAGGTAGCAGCTTCTAGAATGTCTCTGGTAGGAACCCCTCTGAGAAAGGCTGCAGAAGTAGATGCAGCCCTGGTGGAATGGGATCTGATCATCTTGGGGACAGGTTTACCATGATGCATGTAGCAGAAACAAATACAATAGCCTATCCATTTTGAAATTGTCTGCTTTGAGATAGCCTTTCCCTCTGCCCCTGCAGCAAATGCCACCAGTAATTGCTCAGAGTTTCTTAGAGATTTTGTCCTGTTGAAGTCTGTGTACATCAAATGAATGCAGAATCCGCTCCCCCTTGTTCTGTGGATTTGGGAAAAAAGTTGGCAGATAAATGATCTGACTAAGAGCCACACTAGATACAACTTTAGGCATAAAGGATGAATTGGTCCGGAGCGCTACCCTGTCTGGGTATAAAATAATAAAAGGCTCCACTGCCATGGGAGCCTGTAGTTCTGAGATCCTTCTAGCTGAAGTGACTGCTAAAAGAAAAGCTGTCTTCCAAGAGAGAAATTTTATGTCCGCAGTAGCAGCTGGCTCAAAAGGAGCCAGGGTGAGTTTTCCAGAACAAAATTGAGGTCCCATGCAGGAGCTGGTGCTCTCCTGGGAGGTCTTAAATTTTTGGCCCCTCTGAGATGCTGCTTTAGCAGGGGATGAGAAAAGAGGGGAGGCTCTGTGTTGTAATGAGCTGAAATGGCAGAAGCGTGGATTTTTACGAAGAGAAAGATAGGCCCTTGTGAAGTATCTCAGTTATATATTGCAGAATCTGAGGAATATTGGGCATTTCTGTGCTTATTCCTTGTGCCCGATTCCAGGCACAGAATCTTTTCCATTTATCAGCATAATATTTTCTAGTACTAGGCCTTCTAGCCTCCAAAATGACATCCATCACAGGTTTGCTGAGAGATGTAACTGGTGAAATTAGTTAATTAGCCATGCTGCAAGATTCAGAGTTTGGAGCTGAGTGTGAAGAATTTGAAAGCTCTGCTGAGACAGTAGATAAGGTGTCTGAGGCAGGCACCACGGAGGAAGGTGTGACATATAGCGTAGGAGCGTGTACCAGTGTTGGCGAGGCCAGTTTGGAGCAATCAAAATTCATTTTTGGTTTTTCCTGTCTGACCTTTAGTAATACCTTGGAGAGCAAAGGCAAAGGGGGAAAAGCATAGACTGATAGGTTTTTCCAGCTGAAGGATAGAGCATCCACTTTCCAAGCTTTTTTGTGATGGATTCTTCTGCAGAATTTGTCCAACTGATAGTTTTGGGGTGAGGCAAAAAGATCTATGTCTGGGCTCCCCAATTTGCATGTCAACATGCTGAAGATTTGCAGATCCAGTTTCCATTCGTGTGGGTCCATAAGATTTCTGCTTAGTTTGTCTCCCAGAGTACTTTGCTTTCCTGGCAGGAATTGAGCTTGTAGATGTATTTGGAAAGTCAAGGCTGTGTTCTACAAGGCCATGGTTAGTCGGGCAAAGGGGATAGGAATGGGTACCCCCCTGCTTGTTTATGTACCACATGACTGTGGTGTTGTCCGTCTTTATCAGTAGTTGTCCTGGATGAAAAAAGTCCTTGAAAGCTATCAGAGCATTCTGTACAGCTAGCAGCTCTTTCTGGTTGATATGCAGGTGCATTTGATTTGGGCTCCATTCACCCTGAATGCATCTCCCTGCCAGATGCGCCACCCCCCCCCCCAAGCATAGTCTGATGCGTCTGTAATCAGGGTTTGGGTGGCAGGGGGTGGAATGAATGACAGTCCCTTGTTTTGGTGACTCTGCCCACCATAGGAACTCTTGCTGCAGGCAAGGAATGATAGGGATCATTGTTTCCAGGCTGTGACAATGTTGACTCCATAAGCTTTTCAGGTACCATTGAAGTTTCCTCATATGCAGTCTTGCATATGGAATTAGAATAATGCAGGAAGCCATGAAATCCAAGGCCTGCAGAATTTGTCTTGCAGATAACTGGGTTTTTCTGGCCACTTGTTTGAAGTAAGTCATCAATTGGATTTGTTTGTCTGGCGTGAGATAAGCCATCTGGGCAGTTGTATTCAAGCTTGCACCCAGGAATGTATCTTTTTCAGAGGGTACCAGTTGTGATTTCTTTTCATTTATGGTGTACCCTAGGCAAGTTGGAAGCCTTTTTACAAACGCCAGATGCTGTAGAAGAGTGTCCTTGTTTTCTGCCTGAATTAGACAATAGTCCAAGATGAGGATAAATTTGAATGTTTCTTTGTCTGCAAAATGCAATTACTGGTGCCAGGCACTTTGTGAAGACCCTGGGCACAGTAGATAAGCCAAAGGGCAGTGCAGAGAACTGGTAATGCAAATAGCCTGCTTTGAAGCGGAGGTATCTTTTGCAAGATTCCCCGATTAGGATATGCAGGTAAGCCTCTTAATTCTAGAGTTACCAACCAGGCATCCTTGACTAGCATAGGCCGTAAGTGTTGTAGAGTCAGCATCTTGAATTTTGAAATGTCCAGGAAAATACTTAGAATGGATAAATCCAGAATTGGACGCCATGATTTGTCTTTTCTGGGTACCAGGAAAAAGTCTTGAATAAAAACCTTGTCCCTTTTCCTTTTCTAGTACTGGTTGAATAGCCCCCCATATTCATGAGGGACATAACTTGTTTCTGGGCCTCTGCTCACTGATTTGGAGGCAGGTCTGGCCATCCGTTTGGAATTGGCAATGTGTGGAAATGAAATTTGTATTCCTGGGATACTATATTTAAAACCCAATTGTCCTGGGTAATTAGATGCCAATTTTGTGCATGAAGTGCTAGCTTTCCCCCCAAAGGGGCTGCCAAAAGATAAGTGCTTGGAAATGGCAGAGGAAAGTCATTGAGACTGTTTACCGTAGGGAGGTACCTTGCCACTTCCAGATTTGGAGGTGGAGGCACCCCATTGTTTTGTTCTGCAAGTCCCTTGTGACTGAAACCTGGAGCCTTTGGAGTGTCTGGGTTTGACCAGAGCAGCTCTGGTGGGTACTGGAAAGGACCAATTGTTAATAGGCCAGTGCCTACTGAACCTGGGTGGCTGCAGTTATAGGAAATATTTTACAGTTTGCATAGATTTAGCTTTGTCTTCCATCTTTTTCAAAACTTCTTCTGCCTTATTACCAAATAGACTGTCCTGTTGTAAAGGAGCATCCAACAATTTTGCTTTAACATGGTCAGGCAGATTTTGCTCCTTGAGCCAAGCATGCCTTCCTATCACAGATCCAGTTACAGCGGCCCTGTAAGAGGCCACCAAGGAATCAAAACCACATTGAAAAGTATGCTTTCCAACTTGTTCAGCTGAATGCAATAAATCATGTAAATCCTTATTTTCCACACAGCCAGAAATCAACATAATTTTCTGTTTAAGTAAGCCCATGACATGCTGCTGAGGGTTGCAGACGTGTAAACCTTCTTACTCCATCTATCCAGCGCCCTGGGGTCTCTATCAGAAGGGGTAGGATTTTTATCAGTAGAAGCCTTAACACCCTTGGGACCCTGAGAAATTGTTTCAGGGTCAGCAGTAGGGTTTTTGAAAAGAAATTTGTGCGAGTCAGGAACCCTGTAATATCTGTCTGGCTTACTAGGAGCCGGAGGCAGGGAACTGGGAGCCATGCTGGATTCTGAGAAAACATCATCAACAATGTCTAGAACAGGAGGTATAGCCAAAGGCCTATGCCGAGGAAGAAGGAAATCCCTAAGCCTCTTTTTGGATTCTGAAAAATCCTGATTCTCCCAATGAAAAGTTTCTCCAAAAGAAAAATCCTCAGGAGGAGAAGCAGAAGGGATGGATTCTTCTACATCAGAGTCCTCATAAGGCGGAATAGATGATTCCTGATCAGAAGAGGAATCAGAAGAAATGGAAACCTGATCTGAAGATTCATAATCAGTGCCTTGCCTAGGCCTCTTAGCAGGAGGGGGTTGGGAACCCCTGATCAAGGTAATTAAATCCTCAGCCATTTTGATCATTTGTTTTTTTAGACATAGGGGCCTGTGCATGTGGCCCATGCATCAGTTTTTTAGACATAAAAGTTGGTTTTGGCCTTGTTTTTGAGGATGGTGTCGTTTTAATATACAAATCTTTAGGCCTGAAAAAGTACAGTTTTGTACCTACCATAAATGTAGATGTCCGAGAGGTATGCATCTGCAGTCCTAACAAATGGGTTGTCCTGGCCTCAGGCAGCCCTTCGGTCGGCCGGATTCCAAAGTCTGGGTCTGGCCTCGGCTGGTGTCGCACTTCACCCGACGTCATAGCTGCAGTTCTTCGGGTATAAAGGCATCAGCCGACACCATTTTCCTCAGTGTTTCTTGCCCCAGATGCCAGATGCCCTCTAGGAAGGCTAAATTTGGATAAATGCAAATGTTTCCAAACAACAGAGAGCAAATAGAAATAAACATGTATGTACATATATACAAACAAATACACCATAATAGATTCCCCCAGCTAGCTACAAGATGGGCAAATACCCTAGGAGTACCACAGAGGGGAAGGAGGGTGGGTAATCCTGACTGTAGATGCATACCTCTCGGACATCTACATTTATGGTAGGTACAAAACTGTACTATGTCCTTCAAGGATGCATCTGCAGTCCTAACAAATGGGTAGAATACCATAGCCAAACTGGGGGAGGAGGCCCTAACAAGATTATGGTGTAGTTAAGATCCCTTGCAACACAGCAGTGGAAAACCTGCTCGGGATCTGGAGTATAAGGGTAGATTATAATGCTTGGCAAATGTATGCACGGAGCTCCAAGTAGCAACCTCTAAAATGTCTTTTGTAGCCACTCCTCGTAAAAAAGCTGTAGTAGTGGCTGTAGCTCTTGTGGAGTGAGGTCTGATATTTTCTGGAGTTGCCTTTCCATGATAAGAATAACAAAATCTAATGCAATTTCCTATCCATTTAGAGATTGTCTGTTTTGAAATTGCTTTTCCTTCCATTCCTGTGGCATATGCTACCAGAAGCTGGTCAGTTTTTCTATTGTTCTTGGTTCTGTCCAGGTAGTAGCGCAATTGCCTATGCACATCCAAGGTATGCAGCAGTCTTTCTCCCTGTTCTGTGGGTTGGGGAAGAATGTAGGTAGGTGGATTGCTTGGTTTAAAGATACCCTGGAGACCACCTTTGGCATAAAGGTAGGATTAGTTCTCATGGACACTCTATCCTGATGGAAGATAAGAAAGGGTTGCACTGCCATTAATGCCTGTAGTTCAGAAACCCTTCTTGCTGAAGTGATTGCAAGCAGGAAAGCAGTTTTCCATGATAAGTACTGTAATTCTGCTGTTGCTGCTGGTTCAAAAGGGGGAAGTGTCAACTTTTCTAGCACAAAGTTCAAGTCCCATGTAGGCAATGGTGGCTTCCTTGGTGGCTTTACATTTTTGATTCCTCTCAGAAACTGCCTGAGTAGAGGATGAGAGAAGACTGGAGGATCCATGTTGTATTCTGCTGAAATAGCTGACGCATGAATCTTAATGGAAGAGTAAGACAGGCCATTGTGAAAAAGCTCTGCTAAGTATTCCAGGATGTTAGCTATGTTCACCAGTGCTACATTTTGCCCTTTTGCTGCACTCCAAAAGAGAAATCTTTTCCATTTCGCTGAGTAAGTTTTTCTTGTTGAGGGTCTGCGAGCTTCCAAGATAATGTCTTTAACCCTTTGAGATAAATCTGGGTTATTTTGTCTTATGCAATGCTCCAAGCAGCTAGCTGCAGTGTTTTCAGGTTCGGATGCAGGGTTTTGAAGTTGTTCTGTGTTAGCAGTAAAGGAACCAGGGGTAGAGGCCATGCGAGTTCGAGACATACTCCTCAGTAGTGGGTACCAGTGCTGTCTCGGCCAGTCTGGAGCTATCAGGATGATCCTTGGGTGGTCTTCTTTGATCTTCAATAGCACCTTGTGCATCAAAGGAAGGGGTGGGAATGCATATGCTGTCAGGTTTTTCCAATTGAAAGATAGGGAGTCCACCTTCCAAGCAAGTGGGTGGTATGTCCTTGTGCAGAATTTTTTCAATTGGTGATTGTGTGGGGATGCGAATAAGTCTATTTCTGGTAGTCCCCATTTCCTTGTGATGGATTTGAAGATGTCTGGATGCAGCATCCATTCGTGGGCATCCGTGGTAGTCCTGCTTAAGATGTCTGCTAGTATGTTTTCTTTTCCTGGCACAAATATTGCCTTGAGCTGTATGTTTAGGCTTAGGGCCACATTCCAGAGATCCATTGCCATCCGGCATAGAGGATATGAATGTGTGCCTCCCTGTTTGTTGATATACCACATAACTGTGGTGTTGTCCGTCCTTATCAGCAATTGCCCCTGTTGGAGAAACGGTCTGAATGCTTGAATTGCCAGTTTTACTGCCAGCATCTCTTTTTGGTTTATGTGTAGGTTTAGCTGGTCTTGAGTCCATAAGCCTTGTATGCACTTGTCCAACATGTGTGCACCCCAACCGAGGTCTGAGGCGTCTGTGGTGATAGTCTGGCTTGGTTGAGGGCTGTGGAAGGGCAGTCCTTTGTTCAATTGACAGGCCTGAGCCCACCATCGGAATTCTTGCTTCAGGCATGGAATTATTGGAATTTGGGTTTCTAGGCTGTGCTTGTGCTGAGACCATAAATTCCTCAGGTACCATTGCAACTTCCTCATATGCAGTCACGCATGTGGGATCAATATTATGCAGGATGCCATGTAACCCAGGGCTTGCAGGACTTTCCTTGCTGTAAGCTGGTTCTGCGTTGTTAATGCCATGAAGTAGAGTGGAAGGTGCCTTTGTTTTTCTGCTGTGAGGGATGCCATTTGATTTGATGTGTCCAGTTCTGCACCCAAGAAGGTTATCCTTTGGGATGGCAACAGCCTTGACTTTTTTATATTGACTGTGCATCCCAAGGCTTGCAGTAGATGAATGACCCTTTTCAAGTCTTTTGTTAATTTGTTTTTGTTGTCCGCTTGTAACAGGCAATCGTCCAGGTAAGGGTAAATTTGAATTCCCTGAAGCCTGCAATGAGCAATTACTGATGCCAGGCATTTCGTGAATACTCTGGGCGCAGTAGATAAGCCAAAAGGCAATGCTGAGAATTGATAATGCTCTGATCCTGCAAGAAATCTGAGGTATCTTCTGCAATTTGGTCGTATGGGGACGTGCAGGTATGCCTCCTTGAGATCTAGAGTTACCAGCCAAGACTCCTTGCCCAACATGGGAAGAAGCTGCTGTAGAGTCAGCATTTTGAATTTTGGGACAATGAGGTATGTGTTCAGAGCGGACAGGTCTAGAATAGGTCTCCACTGATTTTCCTTCCTTGGCACCAGGAAAAGTCTGGAGTAAAATCCTTGCCCTTGTTCCATAGATGGTACCTTTTCTATAGCTCTCATCCTTTTTAAGTTGTCTATTTGTTCTAGAGCGTTTGCCTTTTGATTTGGAGGTAGGTTTGGCATTCCTCTCTTCCTTGGTAGAGTATGGAAGTGAAACCTGTAACCTTTGTCTATTGTCTGTAAATCCATTTGTCTCCTGTAATGCAATGCCAGTTTACTGAAAATAAGGCTAGCTTTCCACCTAAGGGTGCTTCTAGTTGTTCCCTGGTAGGCGGCTTCAGAGCCAAGTCACTGTGATTGTCCTGTGGAAGTGGTAGTGGCTGGGTCTGCAGCAGTACTTCGCTGGTTGTTAGGCTGCCACTGGCGTCCCCTGTAGGCACCTCTGGATTGACCTCTGCCTCTTGTGCGCCTATTCCTGCCTCTCTGTGCTCTGTTGGTGTCTGGAAAGGACCAATTCTTGGAAGGCCAGTTCCTACTAAACCTTGGAGGCTGGACCTGTAAGAAATCCTTGACTGTCTGGACAGATTTTGCTTTCTCTTCCACCTTCTTCAGCACTTGCTGTGCAGGAGAGCCAAACAAATTGTGTTTATCCATGGGAGCATCTAGGAGCTTTGATTTTACATGGTCTGGTAAGGACTGCTCTTTTAACCATGCATGCCTTCTGATCACTGTACCAGTCATAGCTGATCTAAAGGAGGCCTCCAGTGCATCATAGCCGCATTTTAAGGAATGATTACTGACCTGCTGTATGTTATGTACCATTTCCTGAAGTGACTTTGTCTAAAGGTTCAGGTGAAGACAGCTTTTTAGATAACTGATCTAACATAAATTCCTGATACTGAATCATGTGGAATTGACAGTTTAAGGCCCTAGCCGAAAGAGTAGCAGAAGTATAAACTTTTTTACCCCATCTCTCCAAGGCCCTAGATTCCCTTTCAGAGGGGAGTGGGTTTTTGGCAGAGGTAGCTGCTACAGCCTTGGGGCCCTGTGAAATAGTTTCAGGATCTGCAAAAGGAGCCTTATACAAGTGATTATGTGTGTCCGGAACCCTGTAATATCTGTCGGGCTTAGCAGGGGCCGGAGGGAGTGAATCAGGAGCAGTACAAGCATCATTAAATGCATCATCCACAACTGTAAGTCCTGGAGGAATGGCTAAAGGCCTATGCTGTGGCAAATGCAAAAAAGTCCTAAGCCTTTTCCTAGAGTCTGAGAAATCCTGGCCCTGCCATTGAAATTGTTCCCTCATAGCATGCAAGGTTTCCCCAAAAGAAAATTCCTCAGGAGGAGAGGCAGAAGGAATGGAGTCCTCTGCATCAGAGTCCTCATATGGAGAATAAGGGCCCTCAGGAGGGTTTGTATTTTCTGATTCATCTGAGGAGTAATCAGTAGAAACTGGCTCAGGGGGCTCTGCTCTAGGTCTCTTCTCTGGAGGGGGTTGAGAGGCCCTATCAGGGTGAGACTGGGATCCCCTGATCAAAGAAATGAGATCCTCTGCTAGACTAACCATTTGAGTACTAGAGCTAGGCCTGTGAGAGGGAGCTTTAGTAGGCACGGCCTTGGAAGATTTAGCTGCTTTAGCCCTGGCAAAGGCCTTAATTGACATGGATGCAGGGGGCCTAGCAGCTCCACGTGCAGGAGTAGATACATCTAGGGGAATAGTATCTGATAAATCCTGAGAAACTGTAAAAGCAGGTGGAATTTCAGTAGCAGATTCAGCCATGCTGGAAGAGGCCTCGGTAGTAGGGGGCATGCTTTCGGCCGAAGGAAGAACCGCAGACTCGGTTTCAGCCGAAACCGAGACACTCGCAGTTGGCTTAACCGCGGTTTCGGCCGAAACCGCGGACCGCGAGTGTCGGTCCTTTTCCTTACGCTTTTTAGCTAAATGTGAAGTCGGAGTCTCCGACGGCATGATATAAGCAAAAGCGGAGCTGAAAAACTCCTCTGCAAACTCCGACCGACGTCTAAGCGTCCGTCGGTTGAAGGAAGCACAGGCTAAACAAGCTGCTACGTCGTGGTCTGGGCCTAAACAAGGTAGGCAGTAAGAGTGGAAGTCTTTATGAGGTATTTGTTTCCCACAAGTTAAACAGTTATTCACTTTTTCTGACATCGGCTAAGGCAAGAAAGAGTCCCCAACGGGGTACTTAGCTTTTTAGAAGTCTTCGGTAGGAGTAATCTCTGGATCTGACCGACCGGCACTTGCGAACAGCTTCTGCTTCGGGCGCCATGCGGCAAGAAAGACGGAGGAAAATGGCGTCGGCTGATGCCTTTATACCCGAAGAACTGCAGCTATGACGTCGAGTGAAATGCGACACCAGCCGAGGCCAGACCCAGACTTTGGAATCCGGCCGACCGAAGGGCTGCCTGAGGCCAGGACAACCCATTTGTTAGGACTGCAGATGCATCCTTGAAGGACATCACCCTCAGAAGCTGGTTCCTGCTCAGTGGCTCCGGACCCATCTAAGGTAGAGACATCCGTGGGTTCAAGTGTCTCACGGCATTCCGGACTCCGAATGGGTCTCAGTAGAGGCCTGCGAATCAAAAGTAGCGGTCATCAGGAGCTGCAAAAGCACCTCACTGAGTACTGGCGAACCGGCGACTGGCTTAGGAGAAGCTTCGTCGTCGGTTTTGGACCTCGGTCTGTCTCTGTCTTTTTCTTTGCATTTTTTGAGAATTCCGGTAGTCGGATTTCTAACCGATGACATTACTGGATAGTTAAATCTTGAGCCAAAATATTTAGAAGCAAAAATATACAAACGCTTAATAGTGCTTTGGTTAAATTTAGCACAAAACCGACAGCAAGGCATGTTGTGGTTAGGGCCTAGGCAAGGAATACAGTACAAATGAAAATCCTTATGAGGTATTTGCTTCCCATTAACTTTTACTGACATCGTTAAAGAGCAAGAAAAAGTTTCCCCAACGGGGTACTTAGCTTTAGGTTGAAGACTTGGCAAATGATAATGCTTGGTGAAAGTATGTACAGAACTCCAGCTAGCAGCTTCTAGGATGTCAATGGCAGGGACGCCTCTGAGAAAGGCTGTAGAGGTAAGATGAAGCCCTGGTGGAGTGAGGTCTGATCCCCTGGGGGATAGGTTTTCCATGATGCTTACAGCAGAAATGAATGCAATGGCCTATCCATTTAGAAATTGTTTGCTTTGAAATAGCCTTCCCCTCTGCCCCTGCAGCAAATGCCACCAGCAGTTGTTCAGATTTCCTTTGAGGTTTAGTCCTTTTCCTTTGAGGTTTAGTCCTGTCCAAGTAGAATCTAAGTTGTCTGTGCACATCTAAGGAATGCAGTATCCGTTCCCCTTTGTTCTGTGGATTGGGAAAGAAGGCTGGCAAATGAATAGACTGATTAAGAGCCACACTGGATATCACCTTGGGCATGAAGGATGGATTGGTTCTGAGGGACACCCTGTCCACATGAAAGATGATGAAAGGCTCCAATGCCATAAGGGCCTGTAATTCAAATGCCCTTCTAGCTGAAGTGATTGCTAAAAGAAAAGCTGTTTTCCAAGAAAGAAATTTTAAGTCTGCAGTAGCAGCTGGCTCTAAAGGAGGTAGAGTGAGTTTCTCCAAAACAAAGTTAAGGTCCCAGGCTGGGGTTGGAGCTCTCCTGGGTGGTGTCAAAGTTTTGGCTCCTCTGAGGTACTGCTTGAGTAGTAGATAAGAGAAGAGGGGAGGTTCTGTGCTATAATGAGCTGAAATGGCTGAGGCGTGGATTTTAATGGAGGAAAAAGACAGGCCCTTGTGAAGCATCTAAGTTAAGTATTGTAAAATCTGAGGTAAATTGGGTGCTGCTGTGCTCATCCCTTCAGATTGGTTCCAGGCACAGAATCTTTTCCATTTTTCAGCACAATATTTTCTAGTACTAGGCCTCCTTGCCTCTAAAATGATATCCGTCACAGGTTTACTGAGGGATGGTAGAGGAGAGATTATGTAATTAGCCAGGCTGCAAGGTTCAGTGTTGGAAGCTGAGGGTGCAGCATCTGGCTCTCCTGCTGAGACAACAGGGAAGGAGTCTGAGGCAGGTGCGATGGGGATAACTGACACACTGCGCAGGAGGGGGTACCCAGTGTTGGTGTGGCCAGTCTGGAGCAATCAAATGGTTTATGGTGTACCCCAGACAAGTTAGAACCCTTTGTACAAAGGCCAGATGATTAAAAAGTATGTCCTGGCTTTCTGCGTGAATTAGACAATCGTCCAGGTATGGGTATATTTGAATATTTCTTTGCCTACAAAATGCAATAACTGGACCCTAGGTACTTTGGCTTATCTACTGCACCCAGGGTATTCACAGAGAGCAGTGCAGAGAACTGATAGTGTGTGTAGCCTGCTTTGAAGCGTAGGTATCTTCTGCAAGATTCCCTGATTGGGATGTGCAGGTATGCTTCTTTTAAATCTAGTGTTGCCAACCAGGCATCTTTGCCTAGCATAAGCATAGGAAGTAATTGGTGAAGAGTCAGCATCTTGAATTTTGGAATTTCCAAAAAGGTGTTTAGAGCAGACAGGTCCAGGATAGGTTGGGTACCAGGAAAAGTCTTGAGTAGAAACCTTGTCCCTTTTCCTCTTCTGGTACCAGGTGAATAATCCCCATGCTTAAAAGAGAGAAAGTACTTGTTTTTGAGCCTCTGCCCACTGATTTGGGGGTAGGTCCGGCCACCCGCTTGGTGTTGGCAACGTGTGGCAGTGAAATCTGTATCCCTGGGACACTATATTTAAAACCCATTTGTCCTGGGTAATGAGTTCCCAGTTCTTTGCATGAAAAGCAATCTTTCCCCCCAAAGGGGCAGTCAGCTGATAAGTGCTTGGAAATTTTAAACGGAAGTCATTGAGACAGTTTACCATGGGGGAGGGGGGTGTCTTATTACTCCCAGATTTGGAAGTGGAGGCTCCCCACTGCTTAGTCCTGTGTGTCCCCTGGGACTAAAACCTGGGGCTTTTGCTGTGTCTGGGTTTGGCTTGAGAAGACCTGGAAGGGGCTGGAAAGGATCAATTCTTAGAGGACCAGTGCCTACTAAATCTAAAAGGCTGAACTTGTAAGAAATCCTTAACAGTTTGCATAGATTTAGCTTTATCTTCCATCTTTTTAAGAACTTCCTCAGCCTTATTGTCAAACAGGCGGTCTTAATCCAACAATTTAGCTTTAACATGATCAGGCAAGGATTGCTCCTTTAGCCAAGCATGCCTTCTGAGCACAGACCCAGTAACAGCAGCCCTGCAAGAGGCCTCTAATGAATCAAAACTGCATTGCAAAGTATGGTTTCCAACTTGTTCAGCAGAATGCATTAAATCCTGTAATTCTTTATTTTCCACAAAGTCAGGAATCAACATCATTTTCTGTTTAAGCAATCCAATAACATGCTGCTGATACTTTAACATATGAAACTGGCAGTTTAAAGCCCTAATGGCCAAGGTTGCAGAAGTGTAAACCCTCTTACCCAATCTATCCAGCGCCCTGGAGTCCCCTATCAGACGGGGTAGGATTTTTAGCAGTAGAAGCCTTAATGCCCTTGGGTCCCTGTGAAATAGTCTCTGGATCCGCAATAGGATTTTTAAAAAGGAACTTGTGTGACTCAGGGACCCTGTAGTATCGGTCAGGTTTTCTGGGAGCAGGAGGCAAGGAATCAGGGGCCAAACTAGATTCCGAAAAAGCATCAACAATGTCCAGTACAGGAGGAATAGCTAAAGGCCTATGCTGAAGTAGGAGTAAGAAATCCTTAAGCCTCTTTTTTGAATCCGAAAACCCCTGGCTTTCCCAGTGGAAATACTCCCTTAGAGTATGCAAGGTTTCCCCAAAAGAAAAATCCTCTGGAGGGGAAGCAGAGGGAATGGAGTCCTCTGCATCAGTCCTCATAAGTAGATAAGGGCAAATCCAGATCAGAAGAAGAATCAGAACAAACAGAATCCTGGTCAGAAGATTCATAAACAACTTCAGTCCTAGGCCTCATAGAAAGGGGGGGGTTGGCTACCCCTGATAAGTGTTACTAAATCTTCAGCCATTCTTATTTGTTTTTTAGGCATAGAGGCCCGAGCATTTGGCCTGGGCTTCATTTTTTTAGGCATGGTTCGAGATTTAGGCCTAAGTGAAGAAGGAGGCGTCTGTTTAATATCCAAGTTCGTAGGTCTGAATACACCCTCAGAAGCTGGTGCCTGCACAGCGGCTCCGGACCCATTCAGGGTAAAGACATCTGCGGGTTCCACAGCTCGCGGCATATCAGACTCCGAATGGGTCTCAGTAGAGGCCTGCGAATCAGAATTAGCTGGTATCAGGGGCTTTGAAAGAGCCTCACATGTCTGGGGAACGTGAACTGTAACACCACCTACATAGTGTTCTTGGCTTTGTGAAGCTCCTGCAACACATTCTATGTGGGGAAAACTATAAGAAGACTGAAACAGGATTCCAGAGCATATTTATGACAGTAACAAAAAGAAAAATACAAACGCTTTTTACAGTCACTCTGTCGTGTGTTCAAATTTGAAAAAAAAATGTTTTTGGTATTGACAGGATTATTGTGACCCCTTTGTTTGGGAACATCAAAACCTTACTAGAATATGAAGAGGTAATCTAGCAATTGAGATAACACCTCACTTGCTCCAGGTACAAATGACACGATCTCTTTTTCTAGTACTTTAAAGAGTAAGGTAGCCATTATTTAACAACCAGTCAATTCATTTTTGTATTAGCTTTTTAGCTAACTTTTTTCCCTGTTTTCTTATTTTATTGTATGTGCACACAATTCTTCATAATATTTGTACACTGCCTTTCAAATCTGACAGTGTTACAGCAGTTTTTCTGGTGGTTTTAACTGTGTTTATATTCTGTATTGTTAAGCTGTACACTGCTTGATTGTTAAAAATCAATCCCGGGTAATGACAACTGCAATCAATTAATCTAGTTTAGCATTTCCTACTGCTTGGTGGATATTTGAAAATGCTTCATTATGTTTCAGACTTCAAATGAAATTTACTCTGATGAAGTCTTTTTACTGATAAAGACAAAAGTGCTCAAGTTATTTATTTGTTTTACTTAATAAAAAGTTAATCAGAATCACAGTAAGTTTGTGGTATCTTTTCCGACATTACTTGCCTTTTTGATTGCTGGTAAATCATATGGGACTTGTTAATAGTTGCACAGGGGGATTTTACCCTGGAGAATGCAAAATAGTCACCACTGTTGTGCAGATGTTAGGCACCACAGTTTGCGGACCTGGGGATGACAACACAATGAAAATGCATCTGTAATTCACAGTACATATGGCTTGCCTTTGTTTTCAGGCATCAACATCTGTTGATGGGCTACCCACCAGTGCCACAGATGATGTACATGCAGAGGAAGGTAAAGCCAAGTACTAATCAAAGAAATATACTTTGATCAGCAATTGAACTACACTAGTAACAGTCCTACATTCTAGAAGCAGGACCATAAGCATTTATATTTAATGATGCCACTTGTACTTCTAAATGTCAATCAACAACCTAAGCAGCTTCAATTCAGTTCCTTTAGACAGCATTTCAGTTCAGAAAGGGTAATCACGGATTTAATTTCATGTAATGGTTACAAAACACATACTGTATTCAATATGTACGCTAGCCAGCATCTCCAAAGCAATTAAATTCATATATTTAAATCCTGCTGGAGTATGTATGCTATAAATTTCCGTTGGTAGCAATTTCCAGCAGGCAGGGCCAGCTCAATTAGGTCAAATAGTGATCTTACAAGGCTGAAGGAGCCTTCACTATTTTTGTGGCTTACTGTTGCCACTGACATGAGGTGTCTTCATTGACAGTTCTGCATGATTCCTTTCTGTGCAGCTCCCACACCTTGGCAGCTCCCTGGGGTGACCCAAAACAGGAAGGTCTCCCTTTTGGAAAACATTCTGTAAATGAAGAACCTCTGGCTTTTTTTTGGGGGGGGGGGGTTGAACTTAACCAGCCAGATACTGTAGAGTAGGATGTGTCGGGCAATGAAATGACATACTACAGGTTGTTGTGAATTTTTTTTTTTTTTTTTTGTTCACAGTGCCTACCTCCAGATGCGGATGTTACTTGAAGGCTAGGCAGGCAATGAGGTACGGCCAGTGAAGAAACACCTGCCTGGAGTCGTACAGCAGTCAACTCTCTACAGTCATGCCACATGCCCAGCTCTGTGCCCAATTCAAACACAGGCATCCACCACAGCTAAACAAGTGATAATCCCTTATGAGTATAAACTTTCCACTCAGGGTGGGCATGTCCATCCTTCTTGCCAGCTATGCCAGTTATCAGAGTCACTAAGTGATACTGGGTTGCCAGAGCCATAGTCAGAGCTTCATCTTTCTATGCCACTGGAGCTGAAGGAGAAGTCTTCACTATTTGCTATAAAGTATGTGTCTCAACAGAAACTGATGCTGCTAGACGAGGGAAAATATCACTAGTTGCTCAACTTCTAAATGAGGGTATCAAGTTAGTGTGTGCCTCTCTCTGTCAAGGAATAATTGGGCTGTGTTTTGCAAGAGTAGGCAAAAGTGGGTTCTGTGGTGGGTTATATGGTCAGCCAGAGGTATAAATTTACAGCTCTTTTTTCTCAGATGTCTGAAGTGCAGTACTCTGGGCAGAATGTTGGCAACTACTAGCATGGTAAAAATGTAATTTGGGTCTGGCATGGTATATTCTAATTTAAAGCAGCATCTTATTTATACGCAGGGCTCTTCACCATCAGGGTGGAGAAGAATGGAAATTCTGTAGCAAAATCTGATCTGCTGGAGGAGTGTCAGACATGTGTGGTCTCTTAAATGTGAGAGACTGAACTCTATAGCTCTTAAGAGAGTATGTGATTTCACACACGACAAAGGACATGGCAAGAATGATGGAATCAACTATCCTCATCAGCCTCTGACTTCTATTAGTCTTCGAAATGAGATGGTGGGGTGGATACTGATGTAAAAGACAGCACCTCTAGTTTTTAGTTGCAAGGAGACTGAATTTGCAGTTATTACGCCATTTCTTAATAAAAGTTATCTTAGTACTTTGGTTTTACTGTAATACCACCTTTTTGACAATTGTTGTCAACTGTTGTCAAATTTAGGAATACCTTTAACAGCAGCAAATATCAATCTATGGTCTTTCTTTTGGGGGTATAAGCTTGTTCAATGCCTTCTGGGATCATTATACCATTACTAGAAGTTCAAACACCAGACTACTAAATTTGTAATGTCAGCTCATTACATTGAAGTCATTCACTGCCCTGCTCAAGGAAATCCTATCTTACACCCTAGTCTCCTCCTCTCCAGACTTGGCAGACTAGCCAACGAACACTCGTATCCCCTAGAGTTTTTCTATTTTTACTAAATTTTGTCATTAATTTGTTGCTTTGTTCATTACTCTGGTATGCATTTGTAAAGTATACTGCACCACATATTGCAGCAATTTCAGTATTTATTCTGTATTAGTCATCTACTGCTCATTATCAAACTTTGGAAATTCAATAATTATGGAAAATATGTCGGCCTGGTTTATAATGAATAAAAAAAAAAATCAGCAGTGGTAAAAGTTGCAAATGGGAGAAGAACAGGTGACTGCAGTTTAATAAAAGGTGCAAGTGACTCGCTATATTTAGGTTTGATGATACTAAAGAAAATCACTGAAAAAAAGGTAAACAAAGTACAGTTGTGTTAAGTAAATTTACCATAAAGCTAGAGGTTCAAATGATCACTGCTGCAGTAGCCCGCCAAGGATATAACAGCCAACGAGCTTCCAAAGCTTCAGGGCACCTTCCACACACCAAAATAATTAGCTCAAGCTGACTAAAAGAAAGGTTCAGGCACTGTAGATCACAAGATGTTTGTATATACCTTTAAGATGCTATCCAAGGGCTTGTCCAAGTGTATAAATACTGAGCAAGTGGAAACCCGACTCTCATTTTGTTGTAAGCAGTTGAGATGTAAGCATGTACGCATGCAAGGTCTGCCTGTTAACTAGTTCATTCATATTTAATGATGCTACTATCCATCCTGATGTGTTTCTATGTATTAACACATCTAAACGAAAACCCCAATCTTCTTGTTATATGTGTTAGAGACAAACAAGCGACATGGTGTCAAAGTGAGATGTTTAAAAGGGCATGGTGTCAGAAGAAGCATATATAAAAGGACATGGTATAAGAAGCGGCATGTCTCAACGACAAGGAATCAGAACCGGCATATCCAAGGGGCATGAACTCAAAGGTGGCCTGGGTAAAATGGCTTAAGGTACTGGTTTAGATGCTGGTGGAATATACAGCAGTGGATCATTCTCGAATGTGCAAAACTTCTCAAAACAAGTCAGAAATGAATTTTAGGTATTAAAACTTGTTCAGTACTATTTCTTTTCGCATAACATGAAATAGGGCATACAGAGCACTTGAAATATTTTTCGCATAAACCGATATGTAAGATACTGATAAAAATAATTTAATTGCTATGGAAAATGTTGGAAATAGAGTCTGAATTGCATAAAATGAATAAAATACGGGGAAACAAGACGCATTTTTGCAAAGCATATACTTTCATATTGAGCAAAGATATCCAAGTTATCAGAAGTGTATAAAGTGTTCATATGTTTGTGCAGTGTTATGGTAAAGCTACTTTGCAAAATACAGCCATTACACAAGGCATATTTTGCAAAGTACAGCCATTACAGGGCATATTTTGCCAAGTACAGTATTTTAAAGAGTTTATTGTGCATTTGAATGTTATTACAAGCTCACAAAACTGTTTGTACAAAATTACAAGGGCCATATTTTCAGTGTGTTTGTGTACATTTTGTGGGCATGGCAGATGGATTTCGAAAACCTAGTGCGCTTGTGTTTGACAGGATTATTGCTGAGAACTGGTGTGTTTGAGCAAGAGTACATTTTCATACAGCTGATTTTCTGATAAAGATGACTGTACAAAGGCATTTATTCTGCTTAATTTAGCTGGGTCAGAAGCCACAGAAAGGGAACGCTCATCTGTGTCTGCACCTGCATACAGGAGAGGGGGAAACCATCATATTGTTGTACAGGCCGAGTCAAGGGAGGGAGCACCCAGAAAGTAAATTTAGAGAAATGCGTAACCCCAGACAAATGTTGCAATGGAAAGGCACTAATTTTATACAAGGGATCAAAAGCCTGGTGAAACTTTTGCAGCATATATAACTGACCTAAGAAATAGAAACAAAACATGCAGATTTTGGTGATTTAAGGGATGAATTGATAAAGGACAGACGTGTGTGGCATTAAAAGATTATGCTGCGAGAAAGATTTTGCTTTGTGACAGTGATTTAACTTTTAAATAAGACCATTGAGATTTGTCAGATATACAAGCTCACAGAAACCACACAAATATGTTGACAAATGAGAATAGGTCTAGAAGGAACATTGATAAAGCTCAGGTTGATAGTATGCAGCATGTTATTAAAAGAAACGGGCTCAAGCATGTGGCAGCAACTGTAACCCCTGCAGCACTCACTGGTAAACCCCAGAACTTTCTAGCACATTCCAGACTTTGCAAAGTTTCAGTGAAGCCCAAGAGGAAGTCAGCAAACTCAAAGCATGGGCCCCAACCTAGTTTCACTGCCAACTGTTGTAATTGTGGTGGAAGTCATGACTCAAAAAGGGAGAAATGTTTAGCTTTTAGTCAGCAATACCACAAATGTAATAAATTGAATTACTTCAAAAGGTTTTGTAAATCAAAAGGCACATAAACTTTTATTTAAAGGGAATATTTTAAGAAATGAGTTGATCAGTTAAACAGTGGCAGGCCTACTCTTTATGTTGATGGTGCGTCAGTGCTTCAGGAAATGGTCAATGCAGCAGATTTAAGGTCAAAGTATGAAGTATTTTGTACTGTTCGGATAAATGGCAAACCTACACAGTTCAGATAAATGGCAAACCTACAGAGTTCAAAGTTGATACAGGTTCTAAGTGCAATGTCATGTCAGCCGAAACATTTGCCAGTGTATGCAAAAGGTGAAAGGCTTAATTTGGCAAGGTGTGCGAAGCTTGTTGCTTATGGAGGTGAAGAAATTCAAACCGAAGGCTCAGTAGTGCTTTCATGTTACTCTGCTGGAAGAAGCTATGACTTGTTATCTTGTGTGGTTAAGAGGCACATCCAGTCATTATTAGGACTCAGAGACAGTTGAAAATGGGACTGCTTTCATTTAATAAGGAAGTCCACCAAGTTAGCTTAAAAGACCGCTACTCCAATTTCACCCAGTACATTCTACCTATGCTGATCTGTTCAAAGACAAACTAGGCAAACGTCCAGTTGTGTACTCCATGAAGTTAGATTCAGAGGTCAGTCCAGTTATCAAGCCAGCATGTAAAGTTACAATAGCCACGCAGGACAGAGTCAAAGCAGAGCTAGATAAAATAGTGCGACAAGGGGTCATTTGTCCAGCTGAAACTCTGAGTGGGAATCTTCCATGGTAGTAACCCATAAGAAAAGCTCAGATGACATCAAAATATGTATTGACCCACAAGATCTGAACAAAGCATTAAAAAGACATCATCCAAAGGGCACAGTCAAAGAAGTCGCAGCCTTGATGCCGAATGCCACTGTTTTTCTGTCTCAAATCCAGAGAGTTCATTTTGGCAAATTCAGCTTGACGAGAAGTCATCATTGCTCACTACGTTTAGTACTCTGTTTGGCAGGTACAGATTTTTGAGAATGCCATTTGGGATAAATTCTGCAAGTGAAGTCTTTCAATGTGCAATCAGGCAAATTTTGTTGGGGTATCTTTGTGCTACTACAGTAGATGACATATTAGTAGGAGGGCATGATGAAGCAGAAAGTACAGTTTTGTACCTACCATAAATGTACATGTTCGAGTGCTAATACAGCTGCAGTAATCACAAATGGGTTCTCTGCCGTCAGGCGGGTCCTCGGTCAGCCGAATTCCAAAGTCTAGGTCCGGCGTCGCTTGTTGTCGCTTTCTCTCCTGACGTCAGTGAGGCCGGAGTATATAAGACACAGCCGACGCCATGTTCTTGAGTCTTTCTTGCCCCAGATGTCAGGTGCCCCCAGAAGGAAGGCAATACATAAATTATATATATATATATATATATATATATATATATATATACATATATACATGCAATGCAATATAATCCAAAATCAGTAGTTGCAAACAAATAAACCATAGAAGGATAACCCAGTCAGGTTGTATGAAGAGGGGGTTAGGCCCCATGCCTTTACCAAGTGGGGAAGGAGGGAGGGTAGCCTGTACTGCAGCTGTATTTGCACTCGAACATCTACATTTATGGTAGGTACAAAACTGTACTATGTTCATCGTGCATACAGCTGCAGTAATCACAGATGGGTAGAGTCCCAAAGCTACGCACAGGGTGGTAGGTACTAGGTGGAACTGGGATGAGCCAGAATGCCCTGCAACACAGCAGTGGCAAAGCCTGCTCTACTTTTGGAATATAAAGGCAGGTGGTAGTGTTTTGTGAAGGTATGTACAGAACTCCAAGTGGCTGCCTCAAAAATATCTTTGGTAGGAACTACTCTGAGGAAGGCTGTAGAGGTAGCTGTGGCCCTGGTGGAGTGGGATCTGATGCCTGTGGGAACAGATTTCCCATGATAGGAATAACAAAACCGTATGCAGTGGCCTATCCACTTTGAAATTGTCTGCTTGGTAACTGGCTTCCCTTGAGCCCCTACAGCATAGGACACAAAAAGTTGTTCTGATTTCCTGAAGGACTTTGTTCTGTCCAAATAATAACGTAGCTGCCTATGGATGTCTAAAGAGTGTAGTGCGTTTCCCCTTTGTTTTGAGGATTGGGGTAAAAGGTAGGTAAGTGTATGGCTTGAATTAAAGCTACCCTGGATACCACTTTAGGCATAATTGACGGGTTGGTACGAAGGGAAACCCTGTCCTGATGGAAGATGAGAAAGGGCTGCACCGCCATGAGGGCCTGTAGTTCCGAAACCCTACGAGCTGAAGTGATGGCCAGAAGGAAGGCTGTTTTCCAGGACAAATATTGCAAATCTGTTGAGGCAGCTGGTTCAAAAGGAGGCAATGTTAATTTTTCTAGAATGTAATTAAGATCCCAGGCTGGTATTGGTTGTTTCCTTGGTGGTCTTATATTCTTAGCCCCTCTGAGGAACTGTCGTAAGAGTGGGTGAGAAAATAAAGGTGGATCAGTGTTGAATTCTGCAGAAATGGCTGAGGCATGGATTTTTATGGAAGAAAATGAAAGTCCACTGTTCAGCAGCTCAGCTAGATACTGTAATACCCGAGGCAAATTCAGTTTTCTAGGGTCCTGGCCTTTTTTCTCATTCCAAGAGCAAAACCGTTTCCATTTTGCGGAGTAAGCCTTTCTAGCAGATGGCCTTCTGGCCTCCAAAATGACATCCTGCACCTCCTTGGAGAGTAGGGTCTGTTGTGGTGTTAAGGAATTTTCCATGCAGCGAGATTGAGTGTTTTCAGCTGACTGTGAAGAGTTTTGTAGCTGTGCTGAGTCAGCAGAAGAGGCATTAGAGGTAGGGACCAGGGAGGAGTATGTATGTGTTAGGCTCCTCAGGAGCGGGTACCAGTGTTGCTTTGGCCAATCTGGAGCAATCAGTATCATGTTCGGTCTGTCTGCTCTTGCTTTCAAGAGCACCTTGGGCAGAAGAGGCAGAGGTGGGAAAGCGTAAACTGTCCATGCTGTCCAACTGAATGAAAGGGTGTCCACTCTCCAGGCCTTTGGATGAAAGTCCTTGAACAAAACTTTTTCAATTGATGATTCCTGTGGGAGGCAAAAAGATCTATGTCTGGCCTCCCCCACGCTTGGATTATCTCTGTAAACACCCGAGGATGCAACTTCCATTCGTGTGGATCTGTCATATTTCTGCTTAGATTGTCTGCCAGCGTGTTTTCCAATCCTGGCAAGTACTGTGCTTGAAGTTCGATTTGCCATTCCAGAGCCAAGTTCCAAAGAGTCATGGCTAGTCTGCACAAGGGGTATGAATGTGTTCCTCCTTGTTTGTTTATGTACCACATTACTGTGCTGTTGTCTGTTCTTATCAGTAATTGTCCTGGATGCAGGAGGTCCTTGAAGGCTGTAATTGCATTTATTACTGCTAGCATTTCTTTTTGATTGATGTGAAGGTGCTTTTCCTTTTGGGACCATTTGCCCTGAATGCACCTGTCTGTCATGTGCGCCCCCCAGGCGTAATCTGAGGCGTCTGTTGTGATGACTTGATTTGCTTGAGGCTTGCAGAATGGGAGACCTGTGTTTGCTTGACATGCTTAAGCCCACCATAGAAATTCCTTTTGCAAACATGGAATTATTGGTATTATTGTTTCCAAACTGTGACTGTGTTGAGACCATAGGTTTTTTAGGTACCATTGAAGTTTCTTCATATGCAACTTTGCACATGGGATTAAAAGAATGCAAGATGCCATGAAGCCCAGAGCCTGCAGGATTTTCCTTGCAGTAAGCCTGGTACATTTTGCTAGTATTTTGAAGTATTGAGTTAGTTGCCCCTGTTTTTCTGGCGTAAGATAGGCCATCTGGGTGTTTGTGTCCAAGTTGGCACCCAGGAAAGTTATTTTCTGAGATGGGGTTAGCCTGGATTTCTCTTTGTTGATTGTGTATCCCAGAGAATGCAGTAACCGTGTTACATAAGCCAGATGTTCCAGAAGTATGTGCTTGCTGTCCGTTTGGATCAGGCAGTCGTCCAAATAAGGGTAAATTTGTATCCCTTGAAGTCTGCAGTAGGCAATCACTGATGCCAGGCATTTTGTGAATACTCTGGGCGCAGTAGATAAGCCAAAGTGCAATGCAGAGAATTGATAGTGGATTGAACCTGCAAGAAATCTGAGGTATCTTCTGCAGCTTTGTCTGATTGGGACATGCAGGTATGCCTCCTTGAGGTCCGATGTTACCAGCCAAAACTCCTTGCCCAGCATGGGAAGAAGCTGCTGTAATGTGAGCATCTTGAATTTTGGTACGAGTAAAAATGTGTTTAGGATGGATAAGTCCAAAATGGGTCTCCAGTCAGTTCCTTTCCTTGGTACCAGAAAAAGTCTGGAATAAAAACCTTGACCTTGTTCGTGAGTAGGTACCTCTTGAATAGCTCTCATGCCTATGAGCTTTGAAATTTGTAGCTGTGCCTCTGCCCTTTGATTGTGTGGCAGGTTTGGCATGCCTCTCATTTTTGGAAGAGTGTGGAATTGAAATTTGTAGCCTCTGTTTATAACGTCCAGGATCCATTTGTCTGTTGTGACAATATGCCAATTTCTTGTAAATAATGCCAGCTTTCCTCCCAAAGGTGCTGCCAGCTGAGACTTGCTTGGCATGGAAATGAGGGAGTCATTGGGTTTGTTTCCTGTATTGTTGTGCACTGTCTTCGCCACCTCTTGGTGCTGGAGTTTGCCATTGTCGGCCTCTATATGATCCTTGTGATTGCCCTCTGCCCCTTGTGCGTCTGTATCTACCTCTTTGGGGCTTGTCAGTGGCTGATAAAGGACCAGTTTTTTGAAGGCCAATTTCTGCTAAAACGTGGTGGTTAGACCTGTAGAAAAGCTTTGACAGTTTGTATAGATTTGGCTTTTTCTTCCATTTTCCGTAATATCTCCTCAGCATTAGTACCAAACAGCACATCCTTTTGTAAAGGAGCATCTAGAAGTTTAGCTTTCACATGATCAGGTAAGCTTTGTTCCCTAAGCCAGGCATGTCTACGAATGACTGATCCTGTAGCAGCAGCTCTACTTGAGGCCTCTAGGGCATCATAGCCACATTGTAAGGTGTGTTTACCCACTTGCTCTGCACTATGCATCATATCCTGCAACTCCTTCAAATCTGGTTGTTCAGGTTGAGACATTTTACTCCTTAATTGTGATAACAGGAACTGTTGATATTTAAGCATATGAAACTGACAATTTAAGGCCCTCATGGCTAGGGTGGCCGAGATGTATACCTTTTTTCCCCACCTTTCTAAGGATCTTGACTCTCTTTCGGCAGGAAGTGGATTCTTGGCAGTAGAGGCCTTCAATCCCTTGGGGCCTTGAGAAATGGTTTCAGGGTCAGCATTATGGCTTTTGTAGAGAAATTGGTGAGAGTTAGGAACTCTGTAGTACCTATCAGGTTTGACTGGTGCAAGAGGCAGGGAATCCGGGTTAAGGCAAGCCTCCAAATAAACATCATCAAGTATGTCCAAGACAGGAAGTATCACCAGAGGTCTGTGTTGCGGTAACAAAAGAAATTCCCTAAGTCTTTTCTTGGAATCGGAAAAGTCTTGGCCTTCCCAATGGAAGTGTTCCCTCAAAGTGTGCAAGGTTTCCCCAAAGGAAAAATCCTCAGGAGGAGATACAGAAGGAATGGACTGCTCTGCATCCGAATCTTCAAAAGGGGAGTAAGAGTGTTCCTCTACATCAGAATGTTCTGATAAAATGGAGCCCTGATCAGAAGAGGGAGAATCTTCCTCCACTCTGGGTCTCTTGTCTGGAGGGGGCTGAGAATCCCTGATAAGAGTAATTAAATCCTCAGCCATTTTAAGCATCTGTTTTTTAGGCATGGGGCCTGGAAATGGGCCCTGTGCAACAGGCCTCTTGGGATGCCTGGCTGATTTGGATTTAGTAAAGGCCTTAATAGAAAAGGAAGATGAGGGTCTGAAGACACCATGGGTGGAAGTGGACCTGTCCACATAAGGAGGCTCAACACTCACAATGGCTTCAGTGGTTGTAGTCTGGGAAAGGGCCGAGGTACCTGCGGTCTCGGTTACAGAAGACACTGCCAAAGGAGTGTGGTCGGTAGTCAGGGACTGCAAAGGCGTCTCGCTGAGAACCGGACCACGTGTAGCCGGTTTTGGCGTGGTGTCGGTCCTTGTCCTTGCGTTTTTTGGACAAAACGGTAGTCGGAGTCTCCGATGACATTTTATAATCAAAGGCTTTACCAAAAAAGTGTTGGGCGAACTCCGCCCGACGCTTAATAGTGCGTTTATTGAAAGTTGCGCAAAAGCGACAGCCCGAGACGTCGTGGTCTGGGCCTAAACAAGGTATGCAGAGGGAATGAAATCCTTATGCGGTATTCGCTTCCCACAAGAAATACAATTATTAACTTTTTCTGGCATCGGTCTGAGGCAAGAAAAATTTTCCCAACGTGGTACTTAGCTTTAATGAAGACTTCGGTTTCCAATTTTTCGTAATTCAGGAGCTGGCCGACCGGCACTTGCGAACTGCTTCTGCTTCGGGCACCGCGCGGCAAAAAAGACTGAAGAACATGGCGTCGGCTGTGTCTTATATACTCTGGCCTCACTGACGTCAGGAGAGAAAGCGACAACAACCGACGCCAGACCTAGACTTTGGAATTCGGCCGACTGAGGACCCGCCTGACGGCAGAGAACCCATCTGTGATTACTGCAGCTGTATGCACGATGAACATCATGATAGAAGCTTCATGAAAGTTCTAGAAAGGGTACGTCAAGTGAACCTGAAGCTCAATGCACAGAAATGGAAGTTCAAGGTACAAGAAGTACAAGAAGTTACCTATGTTGGTCATTAATTTATGATTACAGACCTATGACCGGACACTTCAAAACAAACAGCCATTTTCAAGATGCCAGCACCAGACAATGTTCAAGCTCTACAACGTTTTCATGGCATGGTCAACTACTTGGGCATGTTTGTTCCAGACTTAAGCCAACTATAAGCACCATTCGGAGAGGTGACACAAAGATCTATCCTGGATCCTGGTCTTGGTTAGAGCAACACCAAACAGCATTTGAAGTCCTGAAACAAAGAATTGCTGTTCCACCAACACTCAAATACTATGATTTCACAAGCCAGTAAGACTTTCCTGTGATGCTTCAAATTTGGTTTACGTGCGATTATTCTATAAGAGTATAAACCTGTTGCCTACACATCGAGAACTCTTTCCCAAACTAAGATGCAGTATGCCCAGATCGAGAAAGAGCTTTTGGCAATTGTGTTTGCATGTTTGAAGATCCATGATTATGTTTATGTAGACCTATCCAAATTGAAACAGACCACCAACCATTAGTCACAATCCTGAGAAAATCAATGCAATCAGCTCCAGTCAGACAGCAACGCATGATGCTGAGATTGCAAAACTACAATTTTAATCTTGTCTTGCTCATACATTATCCAGATCATTAAGAAACACCACAGAAGAGCATGAGAATGAGAACCTTGATTTTGAAGTCATGGAAGTGAGAAATTTTTCTTCCACGCTTCTTGAGGAGTTTAGAGAGCTACAGATCCAGTTTTACAAAAGCTTAACCACTTTACTAATCAAGGATAGCCATCAAAGCAATCTAGTTTACCTCAAGAAGAAGTGCAACCTTATTTTCCATACAGAGATGAGATTTTGTCTGACAATGGTATCATTACGAAACGCCCAAAAGTAATTTTACCAAAGTCCTTGCAACCAGAGTACATTACTATTCTCCTGCATCGTGGTCACCCAGTAACCAAATCTACCAAAAAGAAGGAGAAGTCTAGTATTTTGGCCTTCGATGTCGTAAAACATTGAGAGAGCACTTTCATCTTGCTCAGTGTGTAACAGTACAAAGGCACATCAACATAAGGAACCATTTCAGCTTTACCAGATTCCGGAACGACCTTGGTCGATAGCAGCCACTGATACATTCGAGCGGAATGGTCAACATTACTTGGTGTTAGTAGACTCTTACTCCAACTGGTTTAAGATTGACCTACTTCCCAACCTAGCATCCAGTACGGTCATTACTAAGATGAAAAGCCAATAGTCCAAAAGATTTGCTGAAGAATGGGACTTTACTTATGTTACAAGTAGTCCAGAGTACCCGCAGTCAAATGGTTTGGCAGAATGCACAGTTCAAAGTGCAATACAGTTACTTGAGAAGTCAAAATGAGATAATACTGATGTTTCTCCGAATCTCTTGAATCTCAAAAATATTCCCTGTGATACCTGGTTCACCTGTTCAGAGACTTTTGTCGAGACAAACTAGAGCCACATTACCAATCAGTAGCCAATTGTTGGTTCCATGTGTCAAGAACAACAGATCAGTAAAAGCCAATCTGTTGAAGAAACACCTCTCCCAGAAGTCCTACTACGATAAGCCAGTAAACTGCTCAATCCACTACAAGAGGGGAGAGTGATAATGATGCAAACATCCAAAGGTTATGATTGGATTGCTGTTATGAAGAATACTGGTCCAGAGCTGAGATCAGACATTCTGGAATCAGAAGGAGCAACTTTTAGGCGGAATCAGAAAACTTTGAGACCAGCGTCTGGGCCTATACCACAGCAGACCGCCTGGAGAATGACCATCTTGGAGTGAGTTGTCCAGTGTTCCAATTCCAGGGGAAGTTTCAGAGGACATTCCTGTTCTTATGACAAATCCAGAAGTTCCTGATACAAGTTGTGCACTACAGACTGTCCCTGTTGCTAAATTTGGTCCAAATTGTTATGTTACAAGATATGGTTGAATCTCTACACCCTGTAGCAGATAAGAAGCAACTTGGACATTACTAATGCATGTCTATCTCTGGTAATGGTTTGTAAAAAGGGCAAAAGAGGAAGGATGTAAATCAATATATGTGCATATACCTTTAAGAAGCTAGCAAAGGACTTGCACAAGCATATAAATAAATACGGAGCGCGTGCGAGCCTGACGGGTTACCTTTAGTTAATCAACAGCCCACTTCACCGAAACCAACTTCATCAAGACGTCATATTACCGACTAACTTTTCTTACACGATAAGTAACCGTTTGGCCATCCCGAATTCTAAAACTACCACTAAACCAAACCCACCTCCTCCCACACTCCCTTAATAAATACTCCGTCTAGAACACACTGCCAATGGGGTAAGGGGCAAAGTTCAAGTTGAAGGCCAAATGGTTACTTACCGTGAAGGAAATGTCGGCTCTGCAGTATGTACCCCAGCATTCCTGTTATATGTGTTGGAGACGAATGAGCAACAGGCACCAAGCACTTCTTAGCATTCATGCCAAATGGCAGACAGAGGCTAAGCCACGAGAAAACACTGCTTGGAAAAGTAAAAACGTATGTCCACAGACTCCACACCTTGGCATAAAATATACAGAAAAAAAAAAAAAAGTACAGTTTTGTACCTACCATAAATGTAGATGTCCGATAGGTATGCATCTGCAGTCCTAACAAATGGGTTGTCCTGCCTCAGGCAGCCCCTCGGTCGGCCGGATTCCAAAGTCTGGGTCTGGCCTCAGCTGATGTCGCACTTCACCCGACGTCATCGCTGCTGGGGTATAAAGGCATCAGCCGACGCCATTTTCCTCAGTGTTTCTTGCCCCAGATGCCAGGTGCCCTCTAGGAAGGCTAAATTTGGATAAATGCAGATAATTCCAAACAATAGAGAGCAATATATATATATATATATATATATATATATATATATATATATATATATATATACATACAAACAAATACACCATAACAGATTCCCCCAGCTAGCTAAAAGTGGGGTAAGTACCCTAGGAATACCACAGAGGGGAAGGAGGGTGGGTAATCCTGACTGCAGATGCATACCTATCGGACATCTACATTTATGGTAGGTACAAAACTGTACTATGTCCTTCAAGGAAGCATCTGCAGTCCTAACAAATGGGTAGAATACCATAGCCAAACTGGGGGAGGAGGCACTAAGATAATGATGGTGTAGTTAAGATCCCTTGCAAAACAGCAGTTGCAAAACCTGCTCGGGATCTGGAGTATAAAGGAAGATTATAATGCTTGGCAAATGTATGCACGGAGCTCTAAGTAGCAGCTTCTAAAATGTCTTTGGTAGCTACTCCTCGTAGGAAAGCTGTAGTGGTGGCTGTAGCTCTTGTGGAATGAGGCCTGATATTTTCAGGAGTTGTCTTTCCATGAAAAGAGTAACAGAATCTAATGCAATTTCCTATCCATTTTGAGATTGTCTGTTTTGAAATTGCTTTTCCTTGCACTCCTGTTGCATATGCTACCAGAAGCTGGTCAGTTTTTCTGCTGGCTTTAGTTCTGTCCAGATAGTAGCATAGTTGTCTGTGCACATCCAAGGTGTGTAGTAGTCTTTCCCCCCTGTTCTGTGGGTTGGGGAAGAATGTAGGTAAATGTATAGCTTGGTTCAAGGATACCCTGGAGACCACCTTTGGCATAAAAGTAGGATTGGTTCTCAGAGACACTCTATCCTGATGGAAGATCAGGAAAGGCTGTACTGCCATTAATGCCTGTAACTCAGATACTCTTCTTGCTGAAGTGATTGCTAGCAGGAATGCAGTTTTCCAAGATAAGAACTGTAAGTCTGCTGTTGCTGCTGGTTCAAAAGGGGGAAGTGTTAATTTTTCCAGCACAAAGTTGAGATCCCATGCAGGCAGAGGTGGCTTCCTTGGAGGCTTTACGTTTTTGATTCCCCTCAAAAACTGCCTGAGTAGAGGGTGAGAGAAGACAGGAGGATCCATGTTGTACTCTGCTGAAATTGCGGATGCATGAATCTTAATGGAGGAGTAGGACAGGCCATTGTGGAACAGTTCTGCTAAGTATTCCAGGATGTGTGCTATGTTTGCCATTGAGACATTTTCTCCCTTTGCTGCACTCCAAATGAGGAATCTTTTCCATTTGGCTGAATATGTTTTCCTTGTGGAGGGTCTGTGAGCCTCCAGGATAATGTCCTTAACCCTCCGAGATAAATCTGGTTGATTTTGTTTCATGGGATATTCCAAGCAGTTAGCTGCAGTGTCTTCAAATTTGGATGCAGGGTTTTGTAGTTGTTCTGTGTTAGAAGTAAGGGGCATAGAGGTAGAGGCCATGAGTGTGCCCGAGACATGCTTCTCAGAAGCGGCTACCAATGTTGTCTTGGCCAGTCCGGAGCCATCAGAATTACCTTTGGCTGTTCCTCTCTGATCTTCAGTAGGACTTTGTACATCAAAGGAAGAGGTGGAAATGCATATGCTGTCAGGTTTTTCCAGCTGAAGGATAGAGAGTCCACCCTCCAGGCAAGTGGGTGGTATACTCTTGAGCAGAATTTCTTCAATTGGTGGTTGTGTGGGGAGGCGAACAGGTCTATCTCTGGCATTCCCCATTTCTTTGTTATGGTTCTGAAGATATCTGGATGCAGCATCCATTCGTGAGCATCCGTGGTAGTTCTGCTTAAGGTGTCTGCTAGTGAATTTTCTATCCCTGGTACCAATCTGGCCTGCAGATGAATGTTGAGATTCAGGGCCAAATGCCACATGTCCATTGCCATCCGGCATAGAGGGTATGAGTGAGTACCTCCCTGTTTGTTGATGTACCACATAACTGTGGTGTTGTCCGTCCTTATCAACAGGTGTCCTTGTTGGAGGAATGGTCTGAATGCCTTGATTGCATGTTTCACTGCCAGCATCTCCTTTAGATTTATGTGAAGATTCAACTAGTCTTGGGACCATAGGCCTTGTATACACTTGTCTTCCACGTGTGCCCCCCAGCCTAGGTCTGAGGCGTCCGTGGTGATTGTCTGGCTTGGATGTGGTTTGTGGAAAGGCAATCCTCTGTTTATCTGACAGGCCTGAGCCCACCACAGGAATTCTTTCTTCAGGCATGGAATAATTGGTATCTGGGCTTCTAGACTGTGCTTGTGTTGAGACCATACATTCCTTAGGTACCATTGTAAATTTCTCATATGCAGCCTGGCATGCGGAATCAATATTATGCAGGATGCCATGTAACCCAGGGCTTGCAGGATTTTCCTTGCCGTAAGCTGAGTTTGTGTTGTTAGTGCCATGAAATAGACTGGTAGTTGCTTTTGTTTTTCTTCTGTGAGAAAAGCCATCTGAGTTGTTGTATCCAGTTCTGCACCCAGAAATGTTATCCTTTGGGATGGTACTAGCCTTGACTTTTGAATGTTGACTGTGTATCCCAAGGCTTGCAACAGGTGCACGACATTGGCCAAATCCTTTATTAATTTTGTCTTGCTGTCCGCTTGTATTAGGCAGTCGTCCAGGTATGGGTAAATTTGAATTCCCTGAAGCCTGCAATGAGCAATTACTGATGCCAGGCATTTCGTGAATACTCTGGGCGCAGTAGATAAGCCAAAGGGTAATGCTGAGAATTGATAATGCTCTGATCCTGCAAGAAATCTGAGGTGTCTTCTGCAATCTGGTCGTATAGGGACGTGCAGGTATGCCTCCTTGAGATCTAGAGTCACCAGCCAAGACTCCTTGCCCAGCATGGGAAGAAGTTGCTGGAGGGTCAGCATTTTGAATTTTGGAACAATGAGGTATGTTTTCAGTGCGGACAAGTCGAGAATAGGCCTCCATTGATTTTCTTTTCTTGGTACAAGAAATAGTCTGGAGTAAAATCCTTGGCCTTGCTCCATAGGTGGTACCTTTTCTATTGCTCTCATCTTTAGTAAACTGATGATTTGTTTTAGAGCTTCTGTTTTTTGGCTTGGTGGAAGGTTTGACATTCCTCTCCTTTTTGGTAGAGTGTGGAAGTGAAACCTGTAGCCCTTGTCTATTGTTTGTAAAGTCCATTTGTCTGCTGTAATGCAATGCCAGTTTTCTGAAAATAAAGCTAGCTTTCCGCCCAAAGGTGCTTCTAGTTGTTCCCTGGTAGGCGGAATGAGAGTCAAGTCATTGTGTCTGTCCTGTGGAAGTGGTTGTAGTGGCAGCTGTGGCAGCACTTCTCTGGTTGGCAGGTTGCCATTGACGACCCCTGTAGGCACCTCTTGATTGGTTTCTGCCTCTTGGACGTCTATTTCTGCCTCTCTGTGCTTTGGATGTGTCCGGAAAGGACCAATTTTTTGAGGGCCAATTCCTGCTAAACCTCGGAGGTTGGACCTGTAAAAAATCCTTGACTGTTTGGACAGATTTTGCTTTTTCTTCCACTTTCTTTAGAACCTCCTGTGCTGGGGATCCAAACAAACTTTGCTTCTCCATAGGAGCATCTAGGAGTTTTGACTTAACATGGTCTGGTAAGGATTGCTCTTTTAACCAGGCATGCCTTCGAATCACTGCTCCAGTCATAGCTGATCTAAAAGAAGCCTCCAGTGCATCAAAGCCACATTTTAAAAAATGATTACTGACCTGCTGAGAGTTATGTACCAATTCCTGAAGGGACTTACGGTCTATAGGTTCAAGAGAGGACAGTTTTTTATTTAGTTGGTCTAATAAAAATTCCTGGTACTGTATCATGTGAAATTGACAGTTTAAGGCCCTGGCAGAAAGAGTAGCAGATGTATAAACTTTTTTACCCCATCTCTCCAATGCTCTAGATTCCCTTTCAGAGGGAAGAGGGTTTTTGGCAGAGGCAGCTGCAACACCTTTAGGGCCCTGAGAAATGGTTTCTGGGTCTGCAACATGAGCCTTATACAAGTGGTAGTGAGAGTCCGGGACCCTGTAATATCGGTCAGGCTTTGCAGGGGCCGGAGGAAGAGAATCAGGGGCAGTACTGGCATCATTATATGCATCATCAACAACAGATAGTACAGGAGGTATGGCTAAAGGCCTATGCTGTGGTAAATGTAAAAAAGTCTTTAGCCTTTTCCTTGAATCTGAAAAATCCTGGCCCTGCCATTGGAAGTGTTCCCTCATTGAGTGTAGGGTTTCCCCAAAAGAAAATTCTTCAGGAGGAGAAGCAGAAGGTATGGAGTCTTCTGCATCAGAATCCTCATAAGGTGAATATGGGCCTTCCTGATGGTCAGATAAATCTGAGCCATCCGAGGAATAGTCTGAAGAGAGAGGTTCAGGTGGTTCAGTCCTAGGCCTCTTATCTGCAGGGGTTGAGAGGCCCTGTCTGGGTGAGGATGGGACCCCTGATCAAAGAAATAAGGTCCTCAGCAAGGCTGAGTATCTGGGAACTAGAAGTAGGCCTGTGAGAGGGAGCTTTAGTAGGTAAGGCCTTGGAAATTTTGGCTGCTTTAGCCCTGGAAAAGGCCTTGATAGACATAGAAGCAGGGGGTCTAGCAGCCCCACGTGCAGGAGTAGAGATGTCTAAAGGAATAGTGTCTGACAAATCCTGGGTGACTGCTTCTGCAGCAGTAATATCTGAAGCCGATTCAGCCATGGCCTGTGTGGCCTCGGTTATCGGAGGCATGCTTTCAGCCGAAGGAAGAACCGAGGACTCTGTTTCCGCCGAAACCGAGACACTCGCGGTAGGCCTAACCGTGGTTTCAGCCGAAACTGCGGGCCGCGAGTGTCTGTCCTTTTCCTTGCGTTTTTTAGCTAATTGTGTAGTCGGAGTCTCCGACGGCATTTTATATGCAAAAGCGGGACCAAAAAACTCTTCTGCAAACTCCGACCGACGTCTAAGCGTCCGTCGGTTAAAGGAAGCACAGGCTAAACAAGCTGATACGTCGTGGTCTGGGCCTAAGCAAGGAAGGCAGTAAGAGTGGAAATCCTTATGAGGTATTTGTTTCCCACAAGTTAAACAATTATTTACTTTTTCTGACATCGGCTGAGGCAAGAAAGAGTCCCCAACAGGGTACTTAGCTTTTTTAGAAGTCTTCGGTAGTATAAATCCCTGGATCTGACCGACCGGCACTTGCGAACAGCTTCTGCTTCGGGCACCGCGCGGCAAGAAAGACTGGGGAAAATGGCGTCGGCTGATGCCTTTATACCCCAGCAGCGATGACGTCGGGTGAAGTGCGACATCAGCCGAGGCCAGACCCAGACTTTGGAATCCGGCCGACCGAGGGGCTGCCTGAGGCAGGACAACCCATTTGTTAGGACTGCAGATGCATCCTTGAAGGACATCAGGGGACTTGAGGAAGGAAGCAGCTACTGCAGCAACAATCATTTGAACATCTACTATTATGATTAAGTTTACTTCCACAACTGCAGTATGTTCAATCACATCTGTCACTGCTGCAGTAGCCTACGCTATATAGCTACTATAGCTTAGAACATCAGAGGAGCAGAAGGGGAAAGATACAGTTGTGTACACGTACCATAAATGTAGATGTTCGAGTGTATTCACTGCTGCAGTCATCACATTTGGGTTATCTGCTTGCAGTAGCCCTCAGTCAGCCTGATTATCAAAGTCCTGGGTCCTGCGTCGGTTGCTGTCTCATCTTCCATGACGTCAGGTAGTCAGGGGTATAAAGCAAGCAGCCGACACCATTACATCAGTTAAGTTTTTCTTGCCCCAGATGTCAGGTGCCTCCCATAATGGGAAGCAATTAAATACATATATACAAGGTTATACCTCCAACAAAAAAGCAAACAACAAGCTTTTAAGTATAATAAAGGAGAATAGAGGTATAACCAAAAAAAGTCAGGAGGCTGGAGGGAGAGTAACCAGGACTGCAACAGTGAATACATGCAAACATCTAGATTTATGGTAAGTGTACACAAAGTACAGTTGTGTACACTTACCATAAAAGTAGATGTTAGAGTGTATTCACTGTTGCAGTTATTACATTTGGGTAATCTGGTTGCAGGTTGCCTTCAGTTGGCCTGAATTAAAGTCTTGGGTCCTGCATTGGTTGCTGCCTCCTCTTCCAAGAAGTCAGGTCGTCAGGGGTATAAAACATGCAGCCGACGCCATTTTAATCAGTTTTTCCTTGCCCCAGATGTCAGGTACCCCCCCAAATGGGGAGCAAAAATGTTATATAGATATATATATATATATATATATATACATACACATATACACATACATATATATATATACATATATATATACATATATATTATATATATACATATATATTATATACATACATATACACATATATATATATATATATATATATATATATATATATATTACACATACACACATATATATACACACACACACACACACACACACACACACACACACACACACACACACACACACACGCACACACGCGTAATTTAGAACAAATAATTTTCCTCCAACTAAAAGCAAATACACCAAAAAGGCTTTTGAGCATAGTAAAGGAAAGAAGAGGTATAATAAGAGAGAAAAAGGGGGCAGGCGGGTGGGTAACCCAGACTGCAACAGTGAATACACTCTAACATCTACATTTATGGTAAGTGTACACAACTGAACTATGTTCTTCGTGTTTCACTGTTGCAGTCATTACATTTGGGTAGAATCCCAAAGCTATGGATGGGAGGATGGAATTATACAGCATTAGGAGCAGCTAGAAGGCCCTGCAGGACAGCAGTGGCAAAACCTGCCCTGGATTTAGAAAAGAGAGGCAAATGGTAATGTTTGGTGAATGTATGAACTGAGCTCCAAGTAGCAGCTTCTAGAATGTCGCTGGTAGGAACCCCTCTGAGAAAAGCTGCAGATGTAGATGCAGCCCTGGTAGAATGGGATCTGATCCCCTTGGGGACAGGTTTACCATGGTGCATGTAGCAGAAACAAATGCAATGGCTTATCCATTTCGAAATAGTCTGCTATGAAATAGCCTTCCCCTCTGCCCCTGCAGCAAATGCCACCAGAAGTTGCTCAGACTTTCTTAGAGATTTTGTCCTGTTCAAGTAGAATCTTAGTTGTCTGTGTACATCCAATAAATGCAGAATCCACTCCCCCTTGTTCTGCGGATTTGGTAAAAAAGTTGGCAGATGAATGGTCTGATTAAGAGCCACACTGGATACCACCTTAGGCATCAAGGTTGGATTGGTCCTGAGGGCCACCCTGTCTGGATAAAAGATAAAGAAAGGCTCCACTACCATGAGAGCCTGTAGTTCTGAAATCCTTCTAGCTGAAGTGACTGCTAAAAGAAAAGCTGTCTTCCAAGAAAGAAATTTTATGTCTGCAGTAGCAGCTGGTTCAAAAGGAGGTAGGGTGAGTTTTTCCAGTACAAAATTGAGGTCCCATGCAGGAGTTGGTGCTCTCCTGTGAGGTCTCATATTTTTGGCCCCTCTGAGGTACTGCTGTAGCAAGGGATGAGAAAAGAGAGGAGGCTCTGTGTTGTAATGAGCAGAGATGGCAAAGACATGGATTTTTATAGAAGAAAAAGGCCGGTGTGAAACATCTCAGTTAAATATTGCAGAATCTGAGAAATATTGGGCATTGCTGTGTTTATTCCTTGTGCTTGGTTTCAGGCAAAGAATCTTTTCCATTTATCAGCATAAGATTTTCTAGTACTAGGCCTTCTAGCCCCTAAAATGACATCCACCACAGGTTTACTGAGAGCTGTGACTGGTGAAATTATCTGATTAGCCATGCTGCAAGATTCAGAGTTTGGAGCGGAGTGTGCAAAATTTGATAGTTCTGCTGAGACAATAGATAAGGTGTCTGAGGCAGGTACCATGGTGGAAGGTGTGACATATTCCGTAGAAGCGGGTACCAGTGTTGGCGAGGCCAGTCTGGAGCAATCAGAATAATTTTTGGTTTTTCCTGTCTGACTTTTAGTAAAACCTTGGAGAGCAGAGGCAAGAGGGGGAAAAGGCATAGACTGATAGGTTTTTCCAGCTGAAGGATAGAGCATCCACTTTCCAAGCTTTTTTGTGATGAGTTCTTGTGCAGAATTTGTCTGATAGTTTTGGGGGAGAGGCAAAAAGATCTATGTCTGGGCTCCCCCATTTTTGTGTCAACATGCTGAAGATTTGTGGATCCAGTTTCCATTCATGTGGGTCCATAAGGCTTCTGCTTAGTTCATCTGCCAGAGTATTTTGCTTTCCCGGCAGGAACTGAGCATGTAGATGAATTTGGTAAGTCAAGGCTGTGTTCTACAAAGCCATGGCTAGTCTGCAAAGAGGGTAGGAGTGGGTACCCCCCTGCTTGTTTATGTACCACATAACTGTGGTGTTGTCCGTCTTTATCAGTAGTTGTCCTGGAGGCAGGTAGACCTTGAAGGCTGTCAGAGCATTCTGTACAGCTAGCATTTCTTTCTGGTTGATATGTAGGTGTATTTGATTTGGGCTCCATTCGCCCAGATTGCATCGGCCTGCCAGATGGGCCCCCCAAGCATAGTCTGATGCGTCTGTAGTCAGGGTTTGGGTGGCAGGGGGTAGAATGAAAGACAGTCCCTTGTTTTGGTGACAGGCCTCTGCCCACCATAACTGTTGCAGGCAAGGAATGAGAGGAATAATTGTTTCTAGGCTGTGACAATGTTGACTCCATAAGCTTTTTAGGTACCACTGAAGTTTCCTCATATGCAGTCTTGCATATGGAATTAGTAGAACACAGGAAGCCATGAACCCCAAAGCCTGCAGAATTTGTCTTGCAGATAGCTGGCTTTTTGTGGCCACTTGTTTGAAGTATGTTATCAATTGAATTTGTTTGTCTGGCGTGAGGGTAAGCCATCTGGGCAGTTGTATACAAGCTTGCACCCAGGAATGTAATTATTTAAGAGGGTACCAGTTATGATTTCTTTTCATTTATGGTGTACCCTAGGCATGTTAGAATCCTTTTTACAAACACCAGATGTTGTAGAAGAGTGCACTTGTTTTCCGCCTGAATTAGACAATCGTCCAGATAAGGATAAATTTGAATGTTTCTTTGTCTGCAAAATGCAATAACTGGTACCAGGCACTTTGTGAAGACCCTGGGCGTAGTAGATAAGCCAAAGGGCAGTGCAGAGAACTGGTAATGCAAACAGCCTGCTTTGAAGCAGAGGTATCTTCTGCAAGATTCCCCGATTGGGATATGCAGGTAAGCCTCTTTTAAGTCTAGAGTTACCAACCAGTTATCCTTGCCTAGCATGGCAGTAACTGTTGCAGAGTCAGCATCTTGAATTTTGGAATGTCCAGGAAGGTATTTAGAATGGATAAGTCCAGAATTGGACGCCATGATTTGTCTTTTCTGGGTACCAGGAAAAGTCTTGAATAAAAACCTTGTTCTTTTTCCTTTTCTGGTACTGGTTGAACAGCCCCCATATCCATGAGGGACATGACTTGTTTCTGGGCCTCTGCCCACTGATTTGGAGGCAGATCTGTTTGGAATTGGCAACGTGTGAAATGAAATCTGTATCCCTGGGATACTATATTTAAAACCCACTTCTCCTGGGTAATTTGATGCCAATTTTGAGCATGAAGTGCTAGTTTTCCCCCCAAAGGGGCTGTTTTTGTGAATTCCGGTAGTCGGATTGCTACAGACGACATTTCAGGATAGTTAAATCTTGAGCCAAAGTATTTAGAAGCAAAAATATACCGACGCTTAATAGTGCGTTTGTTAAATTTAGTAAAAAACCGACAGCAAGGCACGTTGTGGTCAGGGCCTAGGCAAGAAATACAGTACAAATGAAAATACTTATGAGGCATTTGCTTCCCACAAGTAATACAATTATTAACTTTTACTGACATTGGTAAGGAGCAAGAAAAAGTTTCCCCAATGGGGTACTTAGCTTTAGGTTGAAGACTTCGGTCGGTTCTGAAACTCGAAAACGAAAATTTCAGTAGTTGGCCGACCTGCACTTGCGAACAGCTTCTGCTTCGGGCACCGCGGGCAAGAAAGACGGATTAAAATGGTATCGGCTGCACATTTTATACTCCTGACAACCTGATGTCATGGAAGAGGAGACAGCAACCGACGCAGGACCCGAGACTTTGTTATTCAGGCCGACTGAGGGCAACCTACCAGCAGATTACTCAAATGTAATGACTGCAACAGTGAAAGACGAAGAACATCTGTACTATGTTCTTCGTGTTTCACTGTTGCAGTCATCACATTTGGGTAGATTCCCAAAGCTAAGGATGGGAGGAGGAATTTAGCATTAGGACCAGCTATAAGGCCCCGCAAGACTGCAGTGGCAAAGCCAGCTCAGGATTTAGAGAAAATTGTCAAATGGTAATGTTTGGTGAAAGTATGTACATAACTCCAGGTAGCAGCTTCTAGGATGTCTCTGGTAGGGACACCTCTAAGAAAGGCTGTAGAGGTAGATGCAGCCCTGGTTGAATGGGGTCTAACCCCCTGTGGGATAGGTTTTCCATGGTGCTTAAAGCAGAAATGAATGCAATGGCCTATCCATTTAGAAATGGTTTTCTTTGAAATCTGCCCCTGCAGCAAATGCCACCAGCAGTTGTTCAGATTTCCTTTGAGGTTTAGTCCTGTCCAAGTAAAATCTAAGTTGTCTGTGCACATCTAAGGAGTGCAGTATCCGTTCACCTTTGTTCTGTGGATTAGAAAAGAAGGTTGGCAAATGAATGGACTGATTAAGAGCCACACTAGATACCACCTTGGGCATGAAAGAGGGATTGGTCCTGAGGGACATCCTGTCCGCATGAAAGATGATGAAAGGCTCCACTGCCATAAGGGCCTGTAATTCAGATACCCTTCTTGCTGAAGTGATTGCTAAAAGGAAAGCGGTTTTCCAAGAAAGGAATTTTAACTCTGCAGTTGCAGCTGGCTGAAAAGGAGGAAGAGTAACCTTTTCCAATACAAAATTAAGGTCCCAGGCTGAAGTTGGGGCTCTCCTGGGTGGTCTTAAGTTTTTGACCCCTCTGAGGAACTGCTTGAGCAGTGGGTGAGAAGAGGGGTGGGTTCTGTGTTGTAATGAGCTGAAATGGCTGAGGTGTGAGTTTTGATGGACGAAAAAGAACAGACCTTGTGAGGCATCTCCTTTAAGTATTGAAGTATCTGAGGTAAATTGGGCGCTGCTGGGGCCAACCCTTGAGTTTGGTTCCAGGCACAGAATATTTTCCATTTTTCAGCATAAGACTTTCTAGTACTAGGCCTCCTTGCCTCCAAAAAGACATCTAACACTTGCTTACTGAGGGATGGTAACGGAGAGATTAGGTAATTAGCCAGGCTGCCAGATTCAGGGTTTGAAGTTTGGGGGGCAGAATCTGGCTCTTCTGCTGAGGCAGCAGATTAGGGGTATGAGGTAGCTGCCATGGTCATGAGGCCAGCTTGCGCAGTGTGTCACAGCTGGCCTCATGGCCATGGCAACTACCTCATAGCCCTACCCTGCTGGCGTGGCCAATCTGGTGCGATCAGTATCATCCTTGGTTTGTCCTGTTTGATCTTTAGTAGTACTTTGGAGAGGAGAGGCAGAGGAGGAAAGGCATAAACTGATAGATTTTTCCAGCTGAAGGACACAGCATCCACTTTCCAAACTTGTTTGTGGCGAGTCTTTGTGCAGAATTTGTCCAATTGGTCATTCTCGGGGGAGGCAAACATGTCTATATCTGGGATCCCCCATTTGTTGATCAACATGTTGAAAATCTTTGGTTTCAGTTTCCACTCATGTGGGTCCATGAGATTTCTGCTTAGTTTGTCTGCCAGTATATTTAATTTTCCTGGCAGGAATTGAGCCTGTAGATGCACTTGGCAGCTCAAGGCTGTGTTCCACAGAGCCATGGCTAGTCTGCAGAAGGGATAAGAATGGGTACCCCCCTGCTTGTTTATGTACCATGTAACAGTGGTATTGTCCATCTTTACCATTAATTGTCCTGGAAGAATGTGGTCCTTGAAGGCTGTCAGAGCATTCAGTACAGATAACAGTTCTTTTTGATTGATATGCAGGTGCATTTGACTTGGGTTCCATTTGCCTTGAATGCACTTTCCTGCCAGGTGAGCCCCCCCATGCATAGTCTGATGCGTCTGCTGTTAGGGTTTGGGCAGCAGGGGGGTAGAGTGAATGGTAGCCCCTTGTTTTAGTGGCAGGCCTCTGCCCACCAAAGGAATTCTAACCATAGGCAAGGTATGATAGGAATCATTGCTTCTAGATCCTGAGAATGTTGACACCATAGACTTTTTAGATACTATTGTAGTTTCCTCATATGCAGTCTTGCATATGGAATTAGTAGAATGCACGAGGCCATGAACCCCAAGGCTTGCAGTATTTGCCTTGCAGATAGCAGGCTTTTTGTGGCCACTAGTTTGAAGTTGTCAAACGAATTTGTTTCTCTGGCATGAGGAAAGCCATCTGGGAAGTTCAAGCTTACTTCCAGGAATATAATTTTTTGACAGGGTACCAGATCAGATTTCTTTTCATTTATAGTGTACCCCAGACAAGTTAACACCTTTTGTACAAATGCCAGATGATTCAAAAGTATGTCCTGGCTTTCTGCCTGAATAAGACAATCGTCCAGGTATGGGTATATTTGAATATTTCTTTGCCTGCAAAATGCAATGACTGGAGCTAGGCACTTTTTGAATACCCTGGGCGCAGTAGAGAAGCCAAAGGGCAGTGAAGAGAACTGATAGTGCATGCAGCCTGCTTTGAAGCAGAGGTATTTTCTGCAAGATTCCCTGACTGGGATGTGCAGGTAGGCTTCCTTTAAATCCAGTGTTGCCAAACAGGCATCTGTGCCTATCATGGGAGGCAACTGGTGAGCATGTTGAATTTTGGAATCACCAAAAATATGTTTAGGATAGACAGGTCCAGGATACGACGCCATGTGTTGTCTTTTCTGGTTACCAGGAAAAGTCTTGAGTAGAAACCTTGTCCCTTTTCCTCTTCTGGTACAGTCTGAATAGCCTTTAATCTTAAGAGAGAGAGTACTTGCTTTTGAGCCTCCGCCCACTGATTTTTGTAAAGTATGTTTTCCAACCTGTTCAGCAGAATGCATTAAATCCTGTAAATCCTTATTTTCAGCACAATCAGGAATCAACATCATTTTCTGTTTAAGCAATCCAGTAATATGCTACTGATACTTTAACATATGAAACTGGCAATTTAAGGCCCTGATGGCCAAGGTTGCAGAGGTGTATACCTTCTTACCCCATCTATCCAGGGCCCTGGAATCTCTATCAGAGGGGATAGGGTTTTTGGCAGTAGTAGCCTTAATGCCCTTGGGTCCCTGTGAAATGGTCTCAGGATCCACAGTAGGATTTTTAAAAAGGAACTTGTGAGAATCAGGAACCATATCAGGTTTTCTGGGAGCAGGAGGTAAAGAGTCAGGGGCCAAGCAAGATTCCGAAAAGGCATCGTCAACAATATTCAGCACAGGAGGGATAGCTAAAGGCCTGTGTTTGGGGCAGGAGTAAGAAATCTCTAAGCCTCTTTTTAGAATCAGAGTAATCCTGGCTTTCCCAGTGAAAATGCTCCCTAAGAGTATACAAGGTTTCACCAAAAGAAAAATCCTCTGGGGGAAAAGAAGAGGGAATAGAGTCCTCTGTATCAGAATCCTCATAGGTGGATAAGGGTAAATCCTGGTCAGAGGAGACAGAAATTTCAGAATCCTGGTCAGAAGTATCATAAGTAAATTCAGTCCTAGGTCTCGGAGGGGGAAGGGTGGCTTCCCCTGATTAAAGTAATAAGGTCTTCAGCCATTCTTATTTGTTTTTTAGGCATAGAGGCCTGACCATGCGGTCTGGGCGTCTGTTTCCTAGGCATGGTTCGAGTTTTAGGCCTAGAAGAAGATGGCGTTGGTTTAATATGCAAGTCAGTAGGCCTGAATACACCCTCAGAAGCCAGTGCCTGCACAGTGGCTCCAGACCCGTCCAAGGTAAAGACATCCGCAGGTTCCACAGTTGAAGCATCTCGCGGCATACCGGACTCCGAAAGGGTCTCAGTAGAGGCATGCAAATCTGAAGTAGTGGGTATCAGGGGCTGTGAAAGCACCTCACTGAGAACTAGCAAACTGGCAACTAGCTTAGAAGCGTCGTCGCCAGCTTTGGACCTAGGCGTCCTGTCTCTGTCTTTATCTTTGCGTTTTTTCGGAACGTCAGTAGTCGGGTGGCTTACCAAAGACATATCTGGATAACTGAACCGAGTACCAAATTATTTAGAAGCGAAAATGTGCCGACGACGAATAGTTTGTGGTTTAAATAAGGCACAAAACTGACAGCGAGGTACGTCGTGGTCAGGGCCTAGGCAAGGAATACAGTACAAATGAAAATCGTTATGAGGTATTTGCTTTCCACAAGAAATACAATTACTGACTTTTACTGACATTGGTTTAGAGCAAGAAAAAGTTTCCTCAATGGAGTACTTAGCTTTAGTTGAAGACTTCGGTCCTGAAACTCGAAAATGAAATTTCAGGAGTCAAGATGACTGACACTTGCGAACTGCTTCTGCTTTGGGCACCTCACGGCAAGAAAGACTGATGTAATGGCATCGGCTGCATGCTTTAAACCCCTGACTACCTGACATCAGGAAAGATGAGACAGCAACCGACGCAGGACCCAAGACTTTGATAATCAGGCTGACTGAGGGCTACTGCAAGCAGATGACCAAAATGTGATGAATGCAATAGTGAAACACGAAGAACTTCCAGGAGCTCGTGGAAAATGGTCCTAACAAAGCCTGACCTAACAGGACCAAGTTTCTGTTCTAAAAAACTTCAAGTCCAACCCTTTCCAAAAAGCTATAAATGAAGCCAAAATCCAGAGTGTGTGCCTTGATCCTGCCTGAAATAATGTTGTTACTGTAAGACAACCACTTGGCAATGGTCTGCTTTGACAGACGCTGTTGCTTTTTCTTGCCTCAACAAGAAATGAGCAACTGATCAGAAGTTCTGAAACATTCTGTTCTATCAAGACAGTACCAGTGTCATATGTGGATATTCAAGGTATGAAGCTTCCCTTCTCCCTCATTTTGGGGTTCAGGAAAGAACACAGGGAGACGTACAGTCTGGCTTAAGGTAAACTCTGACATCACCTTGGGCATAAAAGAAGTATTAGTTCAAATGTTGACCCACCATAACAGTTGCAACTCGGATACTCTTCTTGCAGAGGTCAGAGCATTCAAGAAAACTGTTTTCCAAATTAAGAACCTCAAGTCAGCCAGATGAACTTGTTCAAATACAGCAAGCGTTAGCTTCTCCAACACAAAATTAAGATCCCAAGGACAAACCACCCATTTTCCTAGAGGGGTCTTGTGTAGCACCCCTTCTAAAAACATTTCCCTATAAGACTACAGTGAAAGAAGGGCACCCATGGACAGAGATGCTGAAGCAGCCAACAAATGAACCTTGATAGAACAGCAAGACAGGCCATAGAACAGTAACCCACACAAATATTGCAAAACCAGAGAAACACTAGCCCTGAAAACTTTTTTCCATTTGCTAAATCCAGGATTTTCTAGTAGCAGGCTTTCATGCCTCCATTAGTACGTGCTACACATCCTCAGTAACAAGTGGCTAAAAAGGTATTACGATTCTATCATCCAATCAGTTGTAGTCTTTTTAGGGTCAGGATATATCAAATATCCATGTTCTTGTGTGAGTAGATCCAAGTCTATGAGGAACCATGTGGTAACTGCCCCTAATTCCAAAAGAAAGAACCATCACTGTTGCCTGGGCCTGAGTCACTACAATGCTCTTTGGGGATTCTTTCTGAATCTTCAGAAATACCCTGGATACCAGTGGAGAGGGTAGAAAAGCATACAGAAAAATTCCTGTCCATGGAAAAGAAAATGCATCTGTCTTCCAGGCCTTCTTGCATGGAGTTCTGGAACAGTATTTTGCCAGCTGATTGTTCAGATAGGAGGCAAAAAGAGGTTTCCATCTGTGAGAATCTGCCTCTGGCTTGGCCAGTTCATCTGTCACACAAGTAAAAAGCCTGCAGAGTCAGTTTGTACTGTAAAACTATACCCCATGCTAACATGGCTGGTTTGCATATAGGTTAAGATCTGGTTCCCCCTTACTTGTTTATGTACAACATCACTGTGGTGTTGTCTGTTAACAATCTAAAGAGGTCCTAGGAACCACTGAGGATTCACAGAGTTGAGAGCCTTGATAAGAACTAACATCTATTTTTCTGTTTATGTGACTCAGTCTGTCTTGTCCAAAAATATTGTACTTTAATCCATTTTGATACTGCTCCTCAAGCAAAGTCTGAAGTGTCTGTGGTGACTTGACAGTTTTGGAGCAACAGGGGAGAAAGGAAGACATGGAATTCAAGGATACGTGATGTCACTACCAAGTGATTCCTCTTTTCACAAATCCCAGCACTGTCCAGTGATTCCTCTTTCCACAAATCCTTGAACTGGAATTTGAAAAGTTAAGAGATACTGGTGCTGTGGCCAGAGAGACTTCAGATACCAATGTATCTTTCTCATGTGGAGTCTTGCAAGACGTACAAGAATCACTGATGCCATGAAGACCAGAATCCTGAGGCATTCCTTCTCAGTGATCAAAATCTGAGTGGAAAAATCACTAGAATACATCAAAATATAGATTTATTTTTTCCTCTGGAAGAAAAGCTCTTTGTACTAGGGGTGTTTAACAGGGGTTACTATAAAAAAAACTGAGCATTAATCCATCAAAAATGCTAAATCGAGTCAGAAACACGGAACTCCACCCATACTAAAACCACCTGTAGGGAACATGTTAGCACTTGTTTTGGTGTTCACACAAGTAGGGTGTTTCATGACTCAATACAATTCAGGGTTGTACATAAGTGTTGTGGATTTCAATGTTTCCTGCAGTTTCTGGTGGATTAATGTTTGGAATTTTGATAGTAAACAGTCTAGCAGACCACCCCAAAAACACAATCCTGTTTGATAGAGTTCTCTGGAATTTGGATACCCTGTTGGACTATGACAGGAACTACACACTTTGTGAATACTTTTAGAGCAGTGGATAACAAGAGGGTAAGGCAGGAAACTTGCAATATGATCCTGACAAACTAAACACTAAGAAATGTCTGAAATCAAGATGAAGAGGAATGTGATATGCATCTTTTAAACCCAAGGTTACTAAAAAAAAAAAAAAAAAAAACTCAAAAGATCCAGAGGGTACAGTTGTGTACACTTAACATAAAATGTAGATGCTCGAGTGTATTCACTGTTGCAGTCCTAACAAATGGGTTATCTGGCTCCCGGTAGCCCTCAGTCGGCCAGAATACCAAAGGTAAATAAAAATGCCGTCGGTTGTAAAGGAGGTCAAGGTGTCCAATTCAAAAGGAGGCAGCCGACGTCACTTCCTCAGTCTTTCTTGCCATAACAGTCAAAAGCCCTCAGAAAAAAGGATAAGCCAAATGCCAGTTTTGCAAATAATATCCCATTCAGCCTGTACCTCAGGAAATTAGAATAGGAGAGGACCAAAAGGGGGAAGGAGGGAGAGAAACCAAGACTGCAACAGTGAATAAACTCGAACATCTACATTAATGGTAAGTGTACACAACTGTACTATGTTCATCGTGTTTCACTGTTGCAGTCCTAACAAATGGGTCGATTACCAAAGCCCAGAGAAAAAAGGGAGGAGGAACCGACAAAATAAAGGTTTGGAGATAATGCCCTGCAACACAGCCATGGCAAACCCTGCCCTGGCTCTGGAAAACAGAGGCAGATTATAATGTTTTGTGAAAGTGTGAACTGAAGACCAAGTGGCAGCCTCCAAAATATCTTTAGTAGGGACACTCCTTAAAAAGGCTGCAGAAGTGGAAGCTGCTCTAGTTGAGTGGGTCTTAACCCCTTGAGGAGGAACCTTGTCATGAAAAGAATAACAAAAGTTGATGCAATGTGCAATCCACTCGGAAATGGTTTGCTTAGAAATAGCCTTGCCCTGAGCTCCAGGGGCAAAGCTGACCAATAAACTGAGCTGATTTCCGAAGGTCTTTAGTCCTGTCCAGGTAAAACCTGAGCTGTCTGTGCACATCAAGAGAATGCAGGATCCTTTCACCTTTATTTCGTGGATTAGGAAAGAAGGTAGGAAGGTGTATGGACTAATTAAGAGTCAAGCTAGAAGCCACCTTAGGCATAAAGGAGGGGTTAGTTCTCAAAGAGACCCTGTGTGGATGGAAAATAACTTCCTTGCTAAAGTTATAGCCAAGAGGAAGGTAGTCTTCACAGAGAGAAATTTTAAATCTGCAGAGGCAGCTGGCTCAAAAGGAGGAAGAGTGAGTTTCTCTATAGGGAGGTTTTAAGTTGCAAGCACCTCTGAGAAACATTTTCATCAAGTGTTGAGAGAAAATGGGTTGTTCAAGAGAACAATGAGCAGAAATGTCTGCAGCATGGAGCTTGATGGAAGAAAAGGAAAGACCACCCTGAAGCAATTCAGCCAGGTATTTCAAGATCAGAGGGAGGGTAGGTTGAGAAGAAGAATCCCCTCTAGCCTGCATCCAATGAGAAAAGCTTTCCCATTTGCCAGCGTAGGACTTCCTAGTGCTAGGCCTCCTGGCCTCCCTCAGCACGTCAACCACCTACTGGGAAAGGGAAGAAGATAAGGAAGGAGTCAAACTATGAGCCATGCTGCCAAGTGAAGGGATTGAAGATGAGAATGCAGACTAATTCCCCCTTCCTGAACCAAAAGATCTGGCTTCAGTGGAAGATGCCAAGGAGGGAATTGGGAGAGACTGCGAAGCAGCGGATACCAATGCTGTCTGGGCCAGTCCGGAGCTATGAGAATAGTCCTTGGTCGTTCGTCCCTGATCAACAACACTCTGGGTAGAAGAGGAAGAGGAGGGAAGGCATAAACTGATAGCAACGTCCAAGGGAAGGACAGAGCATCCACTATCCAAGTCCTGCTGTGATGCTGTCTGATGCAAAAAAGAGGAAGAAGGTGACTGTCCGGGGAGGAGAAAAGATCCACTCGAGGTGTGCCCCAACAATGAATAATGTTGTAAAAAACTGCCCTGTTCAGCTGCCACTCGTGAGGATCCAGGGTTCACCTGCTCAACTGGTCTGCCAAAACACTGAGCCTTCTTGGAAGGTACTAAGCTAGGAGATGCAGGTCCAGGGATGCTGCCATGGACCAAAGATTCATGCTTTGTCTGCACAGGGGTTAAGAGTGAGTCCCTCCCTGCTTGTTGATGCACCACATGACTGTGGTATTGTCTATTCTGACAAGTAAGGTCCCTGGAGAAAGAAGGTGCTTGAAGGCTAGTAAGGCTTGTTAAACTGCAATCAACTCTTTTAGATTTATGTGAAGGTGCATCTGCTGGGGGTTCCACCTTCCCTGTACGCATCTGCCATCCAGGTGTGATCCTCAGGCATAGTCCAATGCTTCTGTAGTCAGAATTAGAGTGGTAGGAGGTGTCCGGAAGGGCATGCCCTTGTTTTGTAGACAGGCTGTTGCCCAGCACAGAAACTCTGTCTGCAGAGATGGAAGCAGAGGGATAATCATACCCCGGTCCTGTGTGTGTTGGCACCAAATGCTCTTGAGGTACCATTGCAATTTCGTCATATGCAGTCTTGCATATGGAATTATGAGAAAACAAGATGCCATGAATCCCAAGGCTTGCAGGTATTTCCTTGCAGGGAGCTGGGACAGGCTTGCCAAGTCCCTGAAGTAAACTGAAAGAGTTGTCTGCTTCTCCTGGGTGAGATATATCATCTGGGTGGCTGTGTTCAGACTCGCTCCCAGGAATGCTATCTCCTTGGATGGTACCATTTTTGATTTTTTCTCATTGAGTGTGTAACCCAGGGAAGGCAGAAGAGTCCTTACGAATTCCAGATCCTTTAATATCTGCTCCTGAGAACTTGCTTGAATCAGACAGTCGTCCAAGTATGGGTAAATCTGAATTTTCTTATGCCTGCAAAAAGCAATGACTGGGGCCAGGCACTTCGTGAAGACTCTGGGAGCAATAGATAAGCCAAAGGGCAGCGCAGAGAACTGATAATGTTGCTTGCCCATTCTGAAATGAAGATACTGCCTGCAACTTTCCCTGATAGGGATGTGCAGATAAGCCTCTTTGAGATCCAAGGTTACCAGCCAGGAATCCCTTTCTAGCATTCGTAGCAACTGATGCAGAGTGAGCATTTTGAACTTTGGAATTACTAGAAAAGAGTTCAGAATGGAAAGATCTAGGATAGGATGCCAGGTGCCTTCTTTTTTTGGAACTAGGAAAAGCCTGGAATAAAAGCTGTGGCCTACCTGCTGAGCAGGAACTGATTCTATTGCTCCCAGATGAAAAAGACAAAATTTTTATTTTTCTACTTCTGCCTTTTGGTTTGGAGGAACGTCTGGGAATTCCTTAAGAGCCGGAAAGGTGCGTAAAGAAAACTTGTGCTCCAAGGACACCGTTCTGAACACCCATTTGTCGTTTGTGATAGAGGCCCAGACATCTGAAAAAAGGGCCAACCTCCCCCCTAAAGGACACTCCAGACAAGCAAGAACAGGCAGAAGTTGGAAAAGGTCATTGACAGTGCTTTGAATGAGATGCAGGCTTAGAGCTTCCCACCTTAGAAGTGGAAGCCTGCCACCGCCTAGACCTTTGAGGGGTAGCCATTTGTCCCCTACAAGATCTGTAACCCCTAATCCTGGAATGGTTCTGTCTGCTGGTATCAGGAAAGGTCCAACCACTGGAAGGGTAATTCCTGTTAAAGCGAGGGGGTTGAACTTGCAGAAAATCTAACAGTTTGGATGGACTTGGCCTTATCCTCCATCTTCTTAAGCACCTCCTCAGCTTTGCTGCCAAAAAGATTGTCTTTATGCAAAGGTACATCCAAAAGCTTAGCCTTGACAGGTTCTGGAAGAGGCTGTTCTCTGAGCCAAGCGTGCTTTCTAATAACAGATCCATTAGCCGTAGCCCTACTGGAGGCCTCAAGGATGTCTAAACCACAGTGCAAAGAATGCTT